>NW_027513145.1:1733875-2080651 GCF_048772815.1 Callospermophilus lateralis
TATACACAGACATTAAAAAGTAGCACTATATGTCAATTGAAAATCCACCAAGAAATATATATCATGCACAGATCCAAATAAATTCATTTTCCTGAACATGGATTTATGTATAATGTTGTTCAACTAGGAAGCTCACACACAGGTTGAATTTTCAATTCCAACAGCGTTTAGGAGGAGTGATCCCTTTTGAGAATTTGTATCTGCCAATTCAGCCACCACACAAGAATGAACGTGTGGTAACAGGTAGGATTCTATATGTGCATATAAAAATACAGGTCCTTAATAGGCGTTAAAAACATATGGAGAACTATTTCAAAAAAAATTGACTAGATTTATAACTCCTACCCTATATTATGCAAAAGGCAAGTCCAACTATACACCATGCCTCCTCTGAACTGCTTGTAGTTCTATTCTTTTTGGGTTATTTTTCTCCAACATATTAGGATTAGTATTCAGAGTCTAGTAGAGTATGTGTTAATGTCAGGGATTCAGTATTTTGAATGGAAAATTGGAAAATTTATCCAATGTGTATGCAAATATGTGCTACACAGAAATCTTCCAACTTTCATCCAGAACAATGCCTTGACATTACCTTCACCCCAAGTAAGACACAATTAGAGGAGAAGTGTTAGAAAATCTGTGAATACTTATCTGGAATGGAATATGATAAGGAGTTCACAACCATGGACGTGGTAGAGGAGTTTCCAAAAGTAAGGGACAGGGTAAACACTCCACAATAATGGAGCTCTGCTGGCCTAATGACTTCTTGAGAAACTGCCTCTGAGTTTGGGCACTTGAAATATATGTTGTTGTCAGGAGCTTTTGCTTCCTTTCTAGTGAGATGATCAAAGCTGGGTCAGCATCTATGTGACCTGGAGGACATAAATTGTAATATTCCAATGAACATGAGGGAAGAGTGCTGGATTCTCTTTTTGTAGGTATACTGTGGCCACTGGTGGCTAAGTGTCTCCCTGTGTGGACTGTATAGTCATTTGTTGCTCTTCCACTCTCCATTGTGTTTCTTGCTCCTGCACTGGGAGTTTGGTATTTGCTTCACCAAATACATGGAGCTCAACTGGGACACAGTGCTGGTGGGAGTTATGCCACGTGTGGTGGGTCAGGTTCTGCAGGAGAATGCACCAACCAGGTTTCTATCCAACATAGTTTACCCCCTTGAACATAGCAAGCTGATTCTGAACATTGCCTTGAAACCTCTCCATATATCAAGATGCCTTTAAATAGAAATTTATGCTGGCTGCACCATGTCAGTCCCAAGCAATTTGGAATCCTAAGGTAGATCCTCATTCCCCTACCACAGATGTTTTATCACACATATGCCCACCACTTCTCTAGGCCCACTACTCAGCAGGATCCAACCTATAGGCTTCTCTGTTCTACACCATTTTCAAGAAACCCAGTCAATCAAGGCACTCTCTGGTATACTCATGATCAGCAACAGGACATCCAAAGTTTCTCCAGTGCCACCAGGTCATTGAAATTTCAAAAATTTAATGGTATTTATATAGCCATTTTTCAAGGATGAAATTGGAGGCACTGTGGATTTCAATTTATTTAGGAACCCTTAAATGGTGAGAATGCTCATTTCAATGAAAGATCTGGAGAACTCTCACAGGGAAGGGTTCCCAAAGAGTGGCCAAAAGGTCACATGAAGCCAGGCCCATTGAGGTCTACAATGTGAGGTCCATGTGTGTTTTGACTCTCAACTATGGTTGTCAAGTCTTTCAGAATAAAATCATGTGATATCCTGGCTGAGATTTCCAGTCTCTGTGGAAAGCGACCCTGATCGCATTTTCCAAGGGCAACTCTCATGCGAGGCCTCCTAAAATCCCAACACAATTCATGGCAACACTTCTCTGAGGTCAGTTCCATCACTCAGTCTCTAAGGGGAATCACACCAGTGTTCAGGACCAAGAGGACCCAGTCATCTCTTCCAACCGCCACACAAATGACCGCAATTAAATCAAAACACTCCAACATGGGCCTCATTTTCTTCCATATAGACACTCATCATAACCTCTGGCTCAAAGTTTCCATAAGAGGTGCAGCCCAAGACAGTGTCCAAAATAAGCTCTTTTGCCCCTCATTTGCCTAACATCAGGGTGACCTGTATACCCTTCCTTTGAACCAGGAATGATCAAATAGCCCTGCCGTTAATACTGCCCTGCTTCTCCAATTTGAGGTATACTGACTGTCAGGTATTGATTCTTTATGTGATTTGGAGTCATGAGAAAACCCAAGCCCCTATGGACTATCCACTGTAGGGCTTTGAAGAACTCTTTTGACCCAAAGGATCCCTATTCTCACTTGATGGAAGTCAGAAACTGAAAAGTTCGGACGAACGTCTTAGGAAAAGACCACCAAGAGACTTTCTCATGCCACCGCAAAAGGGTTTATTGTGGGTCCAGCATGCTAGGGCTCAGAGCTCACTTCAGAGGAGCAAAGAACAAAGAGCCCTGAGAACAACTTGAGCAGAGTTTATATACATTCTATGGAGTGGGCAGGGTTTTTACATACATCATAGCCTCCTTTAGAAAATCATCTTATACCCCAGCAAAATCAAATAACAACTCTAAAACATGATTAGCACATTCATTGGCGGAAACAGATCGTGCAGTGGGTGATTGGTCAGCCCTGAGAAGGGGTTAACATTTAAACTGATTGGTTGAAGCCCTGAGATGTATAACTGCAGATCTGCATGGTTTCTGGAAAGGGGTGTTAAGTATCTAGCTGGTCAGGGAAGATTTCAACACACATCTAATAGGAAGATCTGGGAATTGTCTTAAGTGCCACAGGAATTTCAGGTTCTGAGTGCAGCTTGAAAACTTTACAAAACCTGGTTCTTTACATTTCAATTTCAATATATTTTATTCTTTCATTTCCCACTCCTTTTTCTGACTACTTTTAATCTTAAAAGTAATGATTCATAATTATTCTGGGGTCTCAAATTCTATTTCTGCCAGTGGAGCATATTTCTGTCTGATTAGCATGAGTTTTACCTACCCAATCTGAGCCTGGAATAAGGAAACTATGCGGTTAAGCAAACAAGGTCCCACAGTTAGCAACACCTTAAGGATGATCAGGGGTCAAGCTAAGTCTGATAGGAGTGTAGTTAACCAGGGGGACTGGGTAAACCATGACTCAAACCACCCTTGTTGAATCTCCCTTTCTCTCTGGCGCTATTCAAGTTATTTTCTTAATTTACTCATGGATTATTTTGCAACTCCAGTATGGTCAGCATAAAAACAACAGTATTCTCTCAGTGCCGCACAGAGACCCCCTCCCTCATGAAGAGGAAATCTAGTCCTCCCCTGTTCTGTAAAACAAATGCAGAGAGAGAGGTTAAGGATTCCTGCAGCACTGTGATAGAGGTTTCTAACGTCTTCAAGTCTTGATCTATTGATGTTTCTAATTGGGCCAATTGTTGTGACCCACGGATCATAGCAGCTGTTCCCATACCCACTCCTGCAGGAGCTCCTATCCCCAATAGGATGGCTAGAGTAAGGGACAATGGCTCCCAGTGAAATTGGGTTGTTTGTCCCCCAAGTAGACCTTCGAATGATTTTGCATCATGATAGAGCACCCTGGGGAGTATCTGCACCATTACACAATAATTTACAGAGCTGTCAAATACCTGGGCTGAAAAGCAATGAGTTCTGACTGTGTGGAGTTCAGTACCATAAACATTCCTTTAATTAGTTCCCAGCGGGTGGAGTCAGCTGTACTCTGGACTGCGGAAGTAGGCAAAGACGGAAACCGGGAATTATGAGATGGTAGAGGGGTTCAGGTAGATCTAGGCATGGGAGGTTTAGGAGGCTTAATTCCTGGCTTGACGGGATTGGGCCCTATTGCTGTGGGATTTTCTTTCTTTTTAACCTGGAGGGTGAACCAGAGACCAAAGTCATAACCGGGGCCATAAATATAGAATTGCATTCCCCACGTATTTCTCATAGGCCATGTTGTTCTGAGGTAGCCCCTTCCTTTGAAAGTGAAAGTTATATTGAGGGGGTAACATAGACTATTCTTTCCACAGCGAGTTTTTGACACCACTTGGCTAGTGGCACATTTCTTGGGATCAATCCAGGTGTCATTTCATCCTACCCAAATCATGCTGTCTGGGGAGTTTGGGTTCCACCATGCAGCTTCCGTTTGTTCACAACCCCAAGATCTAAAATAAAAGTCACTGGGTCCTCCACAGGTTTGGGCCTGTTTGCGACTTTGGAAATCAGCTGGGCACACATAATAGTCTTGACTGGCTAGTTTACACATGAGCTGGGAGAGATGACATCCATAATTCATGGGGTAAATTGGTCTATGTTGCCCTGGTTTGGGTATGAGTGGGATCTGTGTGGGGTCCTCTATGTCAGGGAGATCCCAGTCAGAGAGGCCTATGGGAAGCTGACAAATGTCCGGGGGGAGAGATGGCCAACAATTACATAAGGGGGCTGTATGTGAAATGCACCACACTACATGCCCAGTAGGATTTATAACTTGCCATTGTTGCTGAACAGGCTGATGGGGATTAGGACGGCTGATGGTCAGGGGAAGAATCCATAGCCCTACCCACACGACGGACACGCAACTTGAGATGGTTACCAGTCTGTTTCAGTTTCCAGCCGGAGTCTGTACAGGATGCAGGCATGAGATGGGAGGCATGGATCCATGAAGTGATCTCATCCACTTTCACCACTGTGGGTGTTATAAGCAGCACCTGGTATGGTCCTTTCCAGCGGGGTTCCAGGGATGACACCTGATGCCATCTCACATAGATGAACTCTCCCACTTGATATCGATGTGGGGTTCCCTCATCTCCAGGCTGATTAGCAGAGGCCAACTGTTTCCACAGGTATCGCTGGGTGCTGGTTTTGTTCAAGGGCTTTAAGTCTGTCAAGCAAAGGGGTGTAAAAGGAATCATTAAGTCTCCTAGTTGGGGTTAGGTCCCTTACTGGAGGAGGGGCACCATAGAGAATTTCATAAGGGGTGAGGTTACACAAAGAGGAAGACTGGGTATTTCTTGCACAAAACAGTGCATAAGGTAGGAACATAGTCCAATTTTTTATGCCAGTCTCCAAGCTTAATTTCGTTAAGGTCTCTATGATGGTTCTATTCACCCTTTCTACCTGTCCTGAGCTCTGAGGTCTATAAGCATAATGTAACTTCCAATTAATCCCCAGGGTCCTGGCAAATCCCTGACTTACCTGGGCCATGAATACCGGTCACTTATCGGACCCTATTACCTTAGGCAGGCTGAACCTTGGAAAATGTCTTCTAGGATCTTTTTGACCACCAGCTGAGCCGTTTCTTTCTTCATGGGGAAGGCTTCGACCCATCCTGAAAAAGTATCTACAAAGACTAGGAGATATTTAAGTCCAATCCTTGCTGGCTTTATTTCAGTAAAGCTCACTTCCCAGAATTGTCCTGGTCTGATTCCTCATAAGCGCTTCCCTGAAGTAAGCTTGGATGGGTAAGAATTAACTAATTGGCCAACTTGACAAGCTGTAGTCACCTGCGCAGTTATTTCTTTCCTCTGTGAGTCAGTCAATAATAAGTCCTTTCTTTGGTCCTTTAAGAGTGCCTATAACTTCTTAGAGTCTAAGTGGGTGAGCTGGTGTATGTCTTTGACATAAAGGTGGGCTTTTTAAAATTGTGTACTTGGCTCTGTAGGGTCCCAGAGTTCTGTATCTGTCTCCTCAGATGATAAGTTGCCTGAATGTTCCGGTGCGGCCAAGTCTCCTGATTGTTGTTCCCCCCGGTGTGGAAAAAGTGAACAGAGGCACTCCGTTTAGGCCTGCCAATTAGCTTCCTCATCTGCCCTTCTGTTTCCAACCACCACGGGGTCGTTTCCCTTCTAGTGCCCTGGACAGTGCACTATGCCTAGGTCCGTAGGGCCCTGCACTGCTGAGAGAAGGTGGAGGATCATATCTTTGTTCTTTACTTCTTTATTTCTTTCCCAGCGGAGGTTAATAGCTGCCTTTGCTGGTAAATAGCCCCGTGCACATTTGCAGTGGCAAATGCATAGCGGCTATCAGTGTATATGGTGGCCCTTTTGCCTGTTGCTAGTACCAATGCTTTCGTAAGGGCAATCAGTTCTGCCTTTTGGACTGATGTCTCTTCTGTGAGACCAGAGAAACAGATGACATTTGTTTTGCTAACTACTGCTGCTCCAGCCCACCACGTACCATCTTGGAGGAAGCTGCTCTCGTTCGTAAACCATACGACTTCAGGGTGAGGCAGTGGCTGGATCCTTCAAGTCTCGTCCTATACTGGTTTCTCTGCCTCTTTTTGGGGCACTCTTTGTGCAAGTTTTCTTTTTCTTTACAGTAGGCACATTGATCTGATTCCAGGGGCAGCCTTTGGCATGGGCCCATGTATCCCTTCATGTCTCCGTGCTTTGTAACTTCTGGCCTATTTGCTGCTCTGACCAAAACCTTAGCCAATGCTTTAGTCTGCCTTTTGCTCCTTTCATCCTCCTTTTCTTCCCTTTCCTTCTCTCTCATCTGTTCCCATTCCTCCTCAGTTTCTCTCTTATAATATACTTTCTCAGTTTCTCTCACTAAATCTCTTAAGGTCATATCTTGTAATCCATGTAGATGTTGTAACTTTCTCTTAATATCTAGGGCAGCCTGCTGGATAAAGGCCATTGCAACAGAGGTTTTTTCGTCCTCTGCCTGAGGATCAAAAGGAGTATATTTCCTATATGCTTCCATAATTCTCTCCAGAATCATAGAGGGAGACTCATTAGGACCTTGGATTATCTCTCTTACCATGGCCAACTTAGTCGGCCCTCTGGCGGCCACTCGGAGCCCCGCTATTAGAGCCCGGTGATAAGTGGACAAATGCTACCAACCTTCAAAGGTGTTGGGGTCCCAGTTTGGTCGGTTCATGGGCCCATAAGGACGAAGAGGGAGCGTCACAGTGGCTTCTGAGTTTTCTATTTTCCGTAGCTGGCGGGTTTCTTTAGGTGGCCCAGCTTCCACCAGAAAAGGAGGGGCTGCTGCTGCTGCGGAGAAGTCCCTTGGAGGGCTTGGGTCTGGCCCAATTGCCTCTAGTGGCAGAGAGGCTGAGTCAGTGGTGGGAGAATCATCTGGAATGTGTTGGGGGTTGGGGAGCGAGGGTAGAGGATAAGAAGGGGGAGGATTGTCCAGTCTTGTGACTCAGGAAGAATGGGGGGAAGATGGGGAGGGAACGGAAGGTTTGAATGATAGGATCCTGGGGAAGGGGTATATGGCTGTTGATCTGGGTGGCCACGTGGTCCCGGCTGAAAGACAATATCTCTGACTTTTCGGATTAGAGGGAAGTAGAAGGATACTTCTGCGGGCCACCCGACTTTGAGGATGGGCAATTCTGAAGCACAGAGAGTCTGCCAGGTCTGACATTTAACTGAAAAATAATGATTCTGGGCCCTTAAGCGGACATCAGTCCAATGATCAAGGGTCAGGGACAGAAGCGTGAAAGTGCTTTGTCCCATAATGGGAGTTACTCAAAAAAAGACAGTGAAGACACAAACGCAACACAGACAAAGACAAACAGTAAACGTTTAACATGGGTCCAAGACAAATATTAGAACTCAGTAACTGGCAAAACCTGATGGGTTAGACAATAAAGACAGACAGTAAACTCAACATGAGTTCGGGACAATGAACAAAACTGTGTAGCCAGCAAAACCTGATGGGCTGGCAAACCGAATCCTGAAGCAAAATATAACCGAGTTGAGGAAACTACTATTCCTTGATTTCCCTCATCCTCTGGAGTGTCCCCCAGGGACGTGGCCAGTAGCTCTGTGACACGTCTTCCAGCCACCGTCAGAGAGAGCTAATGCTCTTCACCGACAGTCACTTTGCCAAGCAATAACCTGAAACCCGAAACCAGAAAGAGGCGCCTTTCTTACCCCGAGAGGAGTCCCTTGGGGTCTTTCGTCCGCTGCGCCGGATATCTCACCTGGGACCTCCAGATGAAAAGGTGGGGCGAACATCGGAGGAAAAGACCACCAACAGGCTTTCTCATGCAACACCAAAGGGTTTATTGGGGGTATAGCGTGCTGGAGCTCAGGGCTCACTTCAGAGGAGCAAAGAACAAAGAGCCCTGAGAACCACTTGAGCGGAGTTTATATACATTCTTTAGAGAGGGCAGGGACTTTACATACATCATAGCCTCCTTTAGCAAATCATCATATACCATGGGAAAATCAAATAACAACTCTAAAACATGATTAGCACATTCATTGGTGGGAACAGGTTGGGCAGGGGGTGATTGGTCAGCCCTAAGAAGGGGTATATATTTAAATTGATTGGTGGATGCACTGTGATGTATACGTGGTGAGCTGCATGGTTTCTGGGGAGGGGCTGTTAAGTAACTAGGTCCTCAGGGAAGATTTCAACACACATCTAATGTGCAAATCCGGGAATTGTCTTAACTGCCACAGGAATTTCAGGTGCTGAGTGCAGCTTGGAAACTTTACAAAACCTGGTTCTTTACATTTCAATTTCAATTTCTTTTATCGTTTCAGAACCTTACAGAGGAAGGCGAGAGAGTTCATCGACAATTACTGCTATTTTGGCCATTTTGGTTTTGGATGCACACATAGGATCTTTCTTTAGATCCATCTGGTGCTGATAATCTAAGCCACAGCCTTAAACAGGGCCAAGAGGCTGATTAAAACATATCCATTTCCAAAGCAATTACTACTCTGAAGTCAGTTACAGAACTCAGTCTCTTAGGAGAATCACGCCAGTGTTAAAGCCCAGGTGAACACAGTCATCTCATCCAAAAGCCACACAAGTTACCACAATTAAAATCAAAACAATCCCACATGGCCCTCATCTACTTCCATATAGTCACTCATCATAACCTCTGGCTGGAGGTTTCCTTAAATGGCACAGCCCAATAGAGTGTCCATAATAAGCTCCCTTCCCCTCATTTGCCTAAATTCAGGGTGGCCTGGATCACATAGTTCTGCCATTAATACTGCTCTGCTTCTGCAATTTGAGGCCTACTGACTGTCAGGTATAGATTCCTTATGTAATTTTGGAGTCATTATTAAACCCAAGCACCTTTGCAGGGATTGGAAGAATTCATTTGACCCAAAAAATCCCAATACTCCCTTGATGGAGGTCAAGAACCAAACAGAAGAAGGCAAGAGACTTCATCCACAATGACTGATTTTTTGCCATTTTGGTTTTCAATGCACACATTGGATCTTTCTTTAGATCCATCCGATGCTGATAATCTAAGCCACAGCCTCACACAGGGCCAAAAGGCTGATTCAGAGACATTTCTTTCCAAAGTAATTAAGCAAAGAGCCACAGGTGATGCCCATTCATTTCCAATTTAAAACTGTTTTCTTCAGGCTTCACAAAGGGTGGCCTGAGGCAAAGACCTTCCTGACATTCAGGGCAACAGAACAATAGGTAAGCAAAAGGCCCAAAGCAGGGTTTCTCCACTGAGACTTTCCTGGTCACACTGATATCTGAGTTTTCTGAGATGCTTGCCATTCCCTTCAGCTATGGATTCCATGGCCATGTCACAGAGTTTGGAGGTGGTACCTACTTTGGACACAAAACCATGAGCCTATTCTGGAGAGTGGCCAGAATTCAGGAAGAAAACAGGAACTTAGGGAGATAGTACATGTTGTCCATCGATAAGGCAACCTGCAGTCCATTCCTAAAATGGGTAGGATGAATGCTGAGAAGCTTTCTACTAGACAGGACACATCCATTGATGCATTCTCTTTTCTAATGTCTACAACCACGGACACAGTGGGATACACAGACATAGAAACACTCGCCTTGTCAAAAGACTTTCTAGAAACATTCCACTCCAAACCAAGCAAGCCGCCTTTCCTACCTATTCTCAGAATATAAGACAAAACCACAAACTCACACTCACACTGAAAAAGGCACCTCCTTCCCCAAAGTAAGTCTGTGACTATCCAGAGTGTCCTCTGACTGGTGGACCATACTATGTTCCCCAGAAATGGCCTGTCCTGTCTCAGATCTGGTCTCCTTGGCCAACTCTGTGAAATATCAGGAGCCCGCGGTGAGCCACTTCTTGCTTTCTCTGGAAAGGCCAGTCTTCAAACTTTCCTGGCATTTGGCCATCCTCACATCAGTAGGTACCAAGAAAGACTGACTCTGTCCTTGGTAAATCCAAACAAGTGATCCCACTGTACTGGGACTGGGACTGGTTCTGGATGCCTGACTTCCTGGATCCCAAGTTCACAGAGTTCCATCACCAAGGAAGTGAGGTGAGGTCACTTCCTTCAGGAACTGAATGAGGTCACTGCCTCAGCAACCACTTTTTCCGAACAGTTGCTTCCATACTTCCTCTGACACTTTCACACTTTCCTCAACCATAGGAACCCAGGAACAGCTCTCCACAAAGGCCTTGGTTGGTCCATCTTTTCTACATTAAGGAGAGAGGGTGAATGAGACACAACCCTTCATCTTTACCAGGTTGTTTTCCATGGAAGTTGACTTTTGCTCTCTCACGTCCTTCATAACTGCCTACATGTTCTCCAGGGATCATTTCTGCATGGACCTTTGAGGTTTTCAGCAGGTGGAAGATCCACTACATTCCTGTATTGTAAGACCAACTCTGTCCCTGCTGTTCTGTAATGTTAGATTGAGGGAACAGTGTATGGTTAGGGTTAATAACATGTGTGATTTGGGTTAGGAATCATTCTGCTGGATGAATAATGGTATTGGGAACCTGCGATATGTATGAGAATATATAGGTGAAATATATGTATGAAAACAGAAATCTAGGTAAGATTTGAAGCCCAAAAGAGCATTGGGCCCTTGATTGGAATACTTAGCTTTGAATTAGGTTCTGCACAGATGTGTCAGATTAATCAATATACAATGGCATAGGACCTTGTACCTCAGATGATTGAATGTCGAAGAGAACATCCAGTCAAAAAGGGATAGTCAGAAGTGTAAGGTTAATAAAATAGGTATTTGTCACTTCCTGGGAAGAATTTTGTGTTTATTCCGAGCATAATGGAGTTGTAAAAAAAAAAAAAATATGATTAAATTAAAAAGACACCTTGAAGAGCGTCAATGAGAGAGTGAGAGGACCAAAAAAAGTGGTTTGAGTCTTGGTTCACCTAGTCCCTCTGTTTGACTACTTTTTAATCAACCCTGGCCTGTCCGATAATAATCTCCATATTATTTCTAACTATAAAACCCTGTTTGCTCAACCGTGTAATTTCTTTTCTCTAAGCTCAAATTGGACAAGTTAAACTTATGGTAATACCCCACTAGCAGACATAGAATGTGACACCCCCCAATGATCACTTTTATGATTAAAAGTAGCTAGAAGAAGAAGTGGGGAATGAAAGATTAATAAAATATGTACTTGTCACTTTTTTTTCTGTATGCTTAACAAAACACTGTTGAAATCTTGAGAACTGTTTGTTAATCTTGTTCCCAGAATGTCCTGTCCCCAAATGCCAAACTGCAGAATGTACTCCCTCACCCGGTTAAATGAAAACCGCCCACTCTCCCTCACCCATCAATAAACTTCGCTCCCTGCCCTCCCCAAAGAAAGTATATAAGCTCTGCTTAAGCTCTTCTCAGGGCTCTCTGCTCTATTCAAGTGAGCTCCGATCCCCTGCATGCCGACCCCTTATAAACCCTTTGCTGTTGCATGAGATAGTCTTTTGGTGGTCTCTTCCTCTGAAGCTCGCCCAATGTTTACTTTGATGATTGGGTGTAGAAAAGAACATTCAGTCAAAAAGGGTTAGTCGGTAGGATGAGGAAGATAGTTGTTAGGTTTAGAAAGAAGAGTGAGTATAGGTTTTGGAAAAAAAAAATATTCTTTATCAATAGGGTTTTGTTTAGAGTGTGAATGTAAATGTTAGCCCATGTGAAGAGTCAATCAAAACAGTGAACCGGAGAAAATATGTAGGAAAACAGATATCAATAGAGATATTACAAAATAAGGCAAAGTATAAAGTGGGTGATAGGATTAGACATTTTCAACAGGGTTGAATTTGAATATATGATCTTAGGAGAAACCAATATGTAGTCACTAATTGGATTGATATTTGAGAGCATTAGGCAACCTGGACATGGCTGTGTTTAGTAATCCATGTTCATTTTCAATTTAGGCTTTGGTACAATAATAAGTGTGAACCTTGCATTTTGTGTCCAGAATATTACTGTGATAAAATGTATATGTAGATCACGTGACATAAGTAATTTTTCCATCATTTTTGGGAGCAATATTTTGAAGATTAATAAGTTAGTATTGGGGGAACAAAGAGGTGTACCTTGTGTCTATGAATATAGAGCTAATGCATGAATAGACCATACTGTTAATAAATAATATAACTGGTTCCACTTTAAATAATGCATTGGATTCATATCTTAAAATATATAAGAAATCTTATATTGATATACATACATTCATTCCAACTAGTTATACATATGTTTATCATGAAAAGTGTGTGAGTTTTGCTTCAAAAGTGATTATGGAAATCAAAAATAATGTGTTTGGAAAGAAGTCTCATGAAAAGACCAGTCAAGAACCATGAAAAAATACATGTGTTCTGAAGCAGGAAGTGATTGAAAGTGAAACAAATGCCTCTAAATTAGCGAACTTTTGGATGAAATATATATCCTATTATGTGCATAAACTGAAGAAATAGTAATGTACCAGTTTTGAATAGAAATGAACGTCAAAATACACATCATGTCCCATAGGAATCAATTTGCATTGATGTTAACCTGGGTCAGTTACTGTATTAATTTTAGGATTTGTAGGCACCATTCAATGAAGATAGTTTTCAGTACTAGGAAACAAATACGTATTTCAGGTGGATGAATATTTCTGATGATAATCTTGTGAAAAGTTGATTATAAATTCACATATATGAATATGAATGAATTTAGGAAATGTATAATAACACACATGTATTTCATATTTTGAAAAATCTGGAAAGTTTGTATATATATATATATATATATATATATATATATATATATATATATACACACACACACACACATACACACACACATGCACACAGACATTAAAAAGTAGCAATATATATGCCAATTGAAATTCACCATGAAATATATATCATCCACAGTTTCAAAAATATTCATTTTACTGAACATGGATTTATGTATAATGTTGTTAAACTAGGAAGCTCACAGAGAGTTCTAATTTTAACTTCCAAAAGCATTTAGGAGAAGTGATCTCTTCTCACAATGTGTATCTGCTAAGTCAACAACCTCACAAGAATGTACGTGTTGTACCTTGAAGGATTCTATATGTGCATATAAAAATACATGTGCAAATAGGCTACAGAGAAAGGGAGACAGGAATTCACATATTTGTTAACTTTAAAAACACATGGAGAACAATTTCAACAAAAGTTGACTAGATTTATAACTCCTGCACTACATAATGCAAAAGGCAAATTCAACTATACACCATGCCTCCTCTGAACTGCTTGTATTTCTATTCTGTTTGGATTATTATTCTCCATCATATTAGGATAAGTAGTCAGAGTCTAGTAGGCTATGGGTTAGTGTCAGGGATTCAGTATTTCGAATGGAAAATTGGAAAAGGTATCCAATGTGTATGTAATTATGTGCTATGAAAAATCTGCCCACTCTTATCCAGAACAATGCCTTGACATTACCTTTGACCCAAGTAAGACACAATTATAGGAGAAGAGTTCGAAAATCTGTGCATATATATATATATGGAATGCAATATGCTCAGTTGTTCACAAACTTGGAGGTGGTAGATGAGTTTACAAATGTAACGGACAGGGTAAACCCTCCACAAAAATGGAGCTTTGCTGGCCTAAAGACTTCTTGAGAAACTGCCTCTGAGGTTGGGCACTTGAAATATATGTTGTTGTCAGGAGCTTAATCTTCATTTGTGGTGAGACAATTAAAGCTGAATCTGCATCTATGTGACCTGAAGGATCTTGTTTCTTATTTTCCAATGAACATGAGACAGCAGTGCTGAATTCTCTTTTTGTAGGCAAACTGTGGCCACTGGGGGCTATGTGTCTCCCTGTGAGGACTGTGAAACCATTTGGTCATCCTCCAATTTTCGTGGTGTTTCTCGCTGCTGCACTGGGAGTTTGGTATTTGCTTCGTGAAATACAAAGATTTCAACTGGGACACAGTGCTAGAGGGAGTTCTGTCACGTGTGGTGTGTCAGGGTCTGCAAGAGAATGCACCAACCACCCCTCTATCCCACATAGCTTGCCCCCTTGACCATAGCAACCTGATTCTGAACATTGCCCTGAAAACTCTCCATATAACAAGATGCATTTACATATAAGTGTTTGCGGACTACACTATGTCAGTCACAAGGTATTTGGAAGCCAATGGCAGGTCCACATGACTCCACCACAGATGTTTTATCACACACCTGCACACCACTACTCTAGGCCCACTACTCAGGAGGCTCCAACTTACTGGCATCACTGTTCTTCAACATTTTCATGAAACCCAGTCAATCAAGGCACTGTATTGTATACTCATGATCAGCAACAGGACATCCAAAGTTTCTCCAGTGCCACCTGGTCATGGTAATTTCAAAAATTTGATGGTATTCATCTAGCCATTTTTCAAGGATGAAGTTGGAGGCACTGTGGGTTTCAATTCATTCAGGAACCACTAAATGGTGAGGAAGTTCATTTCAATGAAATCTCTGGACAACACTCACAGAAAAGGCTTCCCAAAGAGTGGCCAAAAGGTCACATGAAGCCAGGCCCATTGAACTGTACAATGTGAGGTCCATGTGTGTTTTGACTCTCAACTATGGCTGCCATGTTTTTCATAATAAAATTATGTGATATCGTGGCTGAGATTCCCAGTGTTCTGTGGAAAACCAACCTGGGACTAGATTTCAGATTCCAAGGGTGAATCTCATGCGTGGCTTCCTAAAATCCCAACTCAATTCATGGCAATACTACTCTGAGGTCAATTCCAGAACTCAGTCTATAAGGGGGATCACCCAAGAGTGAAGCCCTGGTGGACCGAGTCATCTCTTCCAACTGCCACAAAAATGACCACAATTATAACCAAAACACTCCCACATGGCCCTCATTTTCTTCCATATAGACATTCATCATTACTTCTGGCTAGAGGTTTCCATAAGTGGCGCAGCTCAAGACAGTGTCCAATATAAGCTTCCTTGCCCCTCATTTGCCTAAACTAAGTGTGGCCTGGACACTCTTCCTGTCAACCAGGAGTGATCAAATAGGCCTGCCATTAATACTGCTCTGCTTCTACTATTTGAGGCCTACTGACTGTCAGGTATAGATTCTTTATGTGGTTTGTAGTCATGAGAAAACACTAGCACATCTGCAGGGCTTTGAAGAACTCATTTTACTCAAGGGTCCATAATCACACTTGATGGAGGTCAGGAACCTAACAGAGGAAGGTGAGAGACTTCATCCACAATGACTGATCTTTTTGAATTTTGGTTATGGATGCACACAAGGGATCTTTCTTTAGATCCATCAGGTGCTGACAATCTAAGCCCCAGCTTCACTGAGGGCCAAGAGGCTGATTCAGACACATCCATTTCCAAAGCAATTAAGCAAAGAGCCACAGGTGATGTCCACTCATTTCCATTTGAATACTGTTTTCTTCAGGCTTCACAAAGGGGTGGCCTGAGCCAAAGACTTTCCTTACATTTAGGGCAACAGAAAAATAGATAAGCAAATGACCCAAAGCAGCGTTTCTCCACTGAGACTTTCCTGGTCACACTGATATCTGAGTTTTTTGACATGCTCCCTTTCCCTTCAGCTATCCAGTACATGGCCATGTGACAGAGCTTGGAGGCGCTACATAGATTGGACAAAAAACTGTGAGCCTATTCTGGAGAGTGTCCAGAATTCAGGAAGAAAACAGGAACTTAGAAAGATAGTAGGTTTTTCCCATTGATAAGGCTAGCCGCAATCCATTTATAAATTGGCAGTATGAATGCTGGGAAGCTTTCTACTAGACACAACACATCCATGATGCATTCTTTTTCTAATACTAAGACCACGAACAGAGTGGGATACACAGTAATAGAAAGACTCACCTTGTCAGAGGACATACTAGATACAGTCCTCTCCAAACCAAACAAGTCGCCTTTCCTACATATTCTCAAACTCACACCCACACTCAAAAAGGCACCACCTTCCCCAAAGTAGGTCTGTGACTATCCGGAGTGTCCTATGATGGGTGGGACATACTATATTTCCACGAAATGCACTGTGCTGTCTCAGTTCTGGTCTCCTTGGCCAACTCTGGGAAGTTGTCAGAAGTCACTGGTGAGCCACTACCTGCTTTCTCAGGAAAGGCCCCTCTTCATAGCTTTCCTAGCATTTGGCCATCCTCACATAACTAGGTACCAAGAAAGACTGACTCTGTCCTTGGTTTACCCAAACAAGTGAGACCACTGGAACTGGGACTGGAACTGGCTGTGGTTGCCTGGCTTCCTGAATCCCAAGTTTAGAGAGTTCCATCACCAAGGAAGTTATGTGAGGTAACTTCCTTCAGGAAGTGAATGAAGTCACTGCCTTGGCAACCACTTTGTCCTAACAGTTGCTTTCAAGGGTCCCATGAGATGGAGGGTGCACCTACTTCCTGTGACATTTTCACAAGTTAGAATGGTATATCAACCATAGGCACCTGGGAACAGCTCTCCACACAGGCTTGGTTTGGTCCATCTTCTCTACATTAAGAAGAGAGAGGCTGATTCAGACACATCCCTTCACCCTGACCAGGTTGTTTACGATGGAAGTTGACTTTTCCTCCCTCAGGTCCTTCATTGCTGCCTACATCTTCTCCATGGATCATTTCTGTATTGACCTTTGAGGTTCTCAGCAGGTGGAAGATCCCCTACACTCCTGATTGTAAGACCAACTCTGTCCCTGCTTTTCTGTAAAGTTAGATTGAGGGAACAGTGTATGGTTAGGGTAATAACAGGTTCGATTTGGGTTAGGAATCATTCTGCATGATGAATAATGGCATTGGGAACCTGTGATATTTACAAGAATATATAGGTGAAATATAAGTATGAATACAGAAGTCTAGGTAAGATTTGAAGCCCAGAAGAGCATTGGGTCCTTGATTGGGATACTTAGCTTTGAAATACCTTCTGCACAGATGTCTCAGATAAATCAATAAAAAATGGCATAGGACCTTGTAAATTGGATGATCGAATGTAGAAGAAAACATCCACTTAAAAAGGGTAGTCGGTAGGATTGGAAAGATAGTCAGTAGGTTTAGGAAGAAGAGTGAGTATAGGATTTGCTCCAAAAGTTTTTTAGCAATAGGGTTTCTGGTAGAGAATGAATGTAAATGTCAGCACATGTGATGAGTCAGTCACAATGATTAACTGGGGAAAATATATAGGGAAGCAGATATCAATAGAGACATGAAGAAATCAAGCAAAGTATAAATTGAGTGATAGGATTAGACATTTTCAACATGGTAGATGTTGAATATACAATCTTAGAAAGAAACAAATATTTAGCACCAATAGGATTGACATTTGAGAGCATTAGGCAATCTGGACTTGGATGTTTTTAGTAATCCATGCTCACTTTCCATTTAGGCTTTGGTACAATCCTAAGTGTGAACTTTGCATTTTGTGTCCAGAATATTACTGTGATAAAGTGTATATGTAGATCAGGTGACATGAGTATTTCTTCCACCAATTCTGTGGTCAATATTTTGAAGATGTATAAATTAGTATTGGGTGTACAAATAGGTCTACCCTGTGTCTACAAATATTGATAAAATGAATGAATAGACCATACTGTGAATAAATAATATAACTGGTTCCAACTTTAAATTATGGATTGAATTGATATCTGAAAATATACAGGAAATCTTATATTGATATACATACATTCATTACAACCATTTATAGATCTAATGGTAATATTAGGGTTATGGTTTGTCATGAAGAGTGTGTGAGGTTTGCTTCAAAAGTGATTATTGAAATCTAAAATGAAAAGTATTCTCATGAAAAGACCAGTCAAAAAACATGGAGGAATACATGTGTACTGAAGCAGGAAGTGATAGAAAGTGAAACAAATGCCTATAAATTTGCAAACTTGTGAATGAAATATATATCCTATCATGTGCATAAACTGAAGAAATAGTCATGTAACATTGTTGAATAAAAATGAACGTCATAATTCACATCATGTACCATAGTAATCTACTTGCATTGATCTTAAAGTGAGTCAGTTACTGTAGAAAAATTAGGACTTCTATGCACCATTCACTGAATTTAGATTTCAGTACTAGAAAACAATATGTATTTGAGGTGGATGAATATTTCTGAGAATAATTTTGTGAACATTTGATTATAAAACCACATACATGAATATGAATGCATTTAGGGATTGTATAATAAGACACATATATTTTATATTCTGAAAAATCTGGAGAGTGTGTGTGTATATATATTTACACACACACACACACACACACACGCACAGACATTAAAAGATAGCAATATATATGCGAATCGAAATTTATCATGAAATATATATCATTCACAGATCCAAAAATATTCATTTTACTGAACATGGATTTATCTATTATCTTGTTCAAGTAGGAAGCTCACCCATAGTTTTAATTTTCAGTTCCAACAACGTTCAGGAGGAGTGATCTCTTTTGACAATTTGTATCTGCCAAGTCAGCCACCTCACAAAAGTTTACATGTGATACCAGGTAGGATTCTATATGTGCATACAAAAATACATGTGCTGAATAGGATACAGATAAAGGGCGACAGGAATTCACGTATTTGTTATCTTTAAAACACACGGAGAACTACTTCAATTTAATATTGACTTGATTTATAACACCTACCCTTTATCATACAAAAGGTAAGTCCAGCTATACACCATGCCTCCTCTGAACTGCTTGTATTTCTATTCTGTTTTGGTTATTTTGCTCCATCAATTTAGGATTGCCACAGTCTGGCTGGGCACAATTCAGGAGCCACTTGTCAAAAGCTAACTTTATTTTTAGAACCACACACGCCAAAAAATAGCTCCTCGGGAAAAACACTCAGAGCACAACTGCCACCACCGGCTACCCACAAGCTCTCAACCTCCCCACTCCTCCTGCTCTTGAGGTCGATTGGCTGGGTTGTTTGAGCAGAGCCAAAAAAGTCCCCCAAGAAGCAGCTCCATAATTTGAAAGGGTGGGGAAACAGCCCAATGGGCATCACCGCAGAGGAGCCAATCAGCTAGATGTTGCTGGGGCCGCTGTGAGCCAACCATCAGCTGGCAGTCTGAAAGTTTGCTTTGGCCCCTTGGGCTGTGGCTCTCAACATCTAACCCTCTCTGTTTAAACAACAAGCATGTGGCTTAGGGACCGTGCCTGCCTTAGGTGGTCCAATAGTACATATGGTCCTTACCCATTATCGAATAAGCTGACCTCAAGGTGTCAGCCTCCTGTCTTAGATTGGTACCATTCTAATTGGATCTTACCCGTCACTGACTACAGGTCCAGTATACATCCACACCTGTGGAGAGGTCTTTGTACCAGCGGGTGGGTGAGGTTCTTTGCCTCATCTCTGTTGGCCCCCAAATTTTAGCTGAACGACCATGACAAGCAGAAGGGAGGAAGATACACCAAGGCATTTGATGGCTCTTTTTGAAAAAATTGTACCACCGATGACATCATCAGAGAAATACCCCAACACTACCACAAGTCGCTGCACCAACAGATAGTTCACAATGCATGCAGGTGAGTTCACAATGCATACAAGTGATACATAGTCCAGGCAAGTTCTGCAAGCAGTTCAGTGATGGCTATGGCAGAAGCTGTAGATTGGTTTTATCTTTGTCTTCACATGCACTGGGATGAAGTTAGAAATTCTGGCAACGATGCCTAAAGAAAGAATTATGTAACATTCCAAAAGGCACTAAAAGAAAACAATTTTCTTAACAATTTACATTGTCTCGAAGAGAATTATTAAATATAATGAAAAGAAAAGGTGGATCCAACATGGCGGCGGGCAGAGAGGCTGCGCTTTTAATGCACTCCCAGTGATGGGGTCATAAAGTCGCAAGGATAACTCTTGGATTCTACCAACGGAGATTCTCCTAGCAAAATTCCACTGAAGGGAGACCCCCCGGGAGCTACTAGAATTTTTTTGAAGCGTCTGTGTGACCCGGACGAGCGGGACCCTGCCACTAGACGTGGAGTTCCAGATTCACCAGCCACAGTCCGCACACCGCGGGCACAGCTGCAGATCCATCCACCCGCCCGCAGCCAAAGTGACTGGGTCCTGCTAGACGCTGAGACACAGCTTGGCAGGAAGAAGTCTTTAGCCAATCCTCCACGTGTCAGGAACTGAGGCGAACCGCGCCGGACCAGTCCCACCCTTCCCCTCGGTCAATCCGGCAAGAAGCCTGGGGCCCACCATAGCAGAGAGGTGACGTCATCGGAGTTCGGCTGGCGAAATTCCTTCACAGCAGAATCCACTTTAGCAGGTGCGTGACTCCCCATACTGATACAAGCAGCCAGGAAACTTCATTGACTTCTCAGGGGTCGTATCCGTAGGGAAGCAGAGGGCAGCCCAGACCCCAAGGCCCCCATATCACCAGCGGTGACCCCTAAGGTCTTAGCCGCCAGTTTACCACAGCACTGGGGCTTAAAAGGGACACTCGGTGGGGCTGCAAGTGTAACTAGATCTCTGGAGAATCACTTCTGGGGAACAGGACCTGGCTGGCAGGCTGACAGGAGGAAGGGGGTTAAGAGCTGGAGAAGTGAAATGGCTCTGGACTGACAAGTCTGAGAAACCCCCAGAAGACGCCGTACAGGGATAGCTCTCAGCAGGTAGAGAGCAGACACTCCGCTTGGAAGGCACAGCTCTGCCTAATGGAAGAGAAGAAGGTGGATCTCTAAGACTTTAATTTTTTTTTTGTTGTTGTTGTTGCTGTTGTTGATATTATTTTTTCTCTTTTTCTTCTCTCCCTGTTCCTTTCCCCCCTTTTCCTTCTCTCTTTCTATCCCATTTCAAGTTTTATTGTTCTTTTCATTCCCCTCTAATCTATCTCTCCCTCTATCATTTTTTCTTTTTAAGAGCACCTTCATTCTCCTACCCCCCAACACTCATCCCAAGCATTACATCTTCCATTGTGTGTAATTGTCTTAATGCAAATAGGTGAATGTCTCGAGGCTGTCTATAAGACTCCTAAATACCTAGATACTACCAACACCCTGATCCAATTGGCTGGTAGTATCCACCTTCAGTGGACCAATCTTCTAAAGTAGCCAAGTCATACTAACCATTGTACCACCAGAGCACCCAACCTAAACATATAGTCCTAAGAACAAACAGCAAATCATTATATGCATACAGAACCTAGAAGCCTTATATGAATTGGATGAATCAGCTTTAAAGTACAACAAAGCCCAAAATTTCTAGGCATAATCTCCCACCACAAAAGAGAGACAACAGAGATATACAAAGCCAAAACAAATGTATAGGAGAAAGCAGTTACAAAGCAGTCAAACAGAGCTGGAAAGCAACGTGAACAATATGAAAAAACAAGGGAAAAAAGGGTTACAAACAATGCAGGACAATCTAAATATACAGGAGGACCTAGAAGAATAAAAAATATGGACAGGGAAAGAAATCAAGGCATTCCGAATTCAGATGGAACAGAATATTAGAGAAGACATGAGACAGCAAATCCAAGCATTGAAAGTATATTTTGAAGAGGAACTAACCACACAAATTAAATCCGCAAAGAATGAGCTTTATCAGGAGATAGAGGTGTTAAAAAAATAATCAAGTTGTAATCATAGAAATGCAAGAAACCGTAAATCAGATTAAAAGTGCTAATGAGAATATTATAGACTAGATCAAGTAGAAGTCAGAACATCAGATAATGAAGACAAAGTATATCAACTTGAAAAGAATATAGTCAACACAGAAAAGATGCTGAAATCAAACATATAACACAAAACACAAGTGTGCACACATAATATAATACATACAACACATGACATAATATTAAAGGCCTTATGACTTTTTACAGGTGAAATCTCCATTGCAATGTCTAAAAACTCTTTTGTCCAAAAATAGAACTGATCAGCAAAACATTAACCTAGGTCTGTATAAGCTAAAAAAAAACAAAATAAAACTTCATGATATGAGAAAGGGCAATAATTAAATAGATGTTGAAAAAAACATTCTGGTTCTGCCACAGATGTAAGAACAGCCAAACTGGAGTTCTGGATATCAGCTCTTATTGATTTGAGCCAAATCATCTTATTTTTGGTCTGTAGAAATCTCTTTAGTTAATCTCTCTGGAATCCAAATTGGCTACTGTTCTCCCTGTGGAAACACACAAACAGACCCCGGACTCCAGACAATTACTGGGTCAGAACCTTTCCATTGTCCTGTTAGAATATCCTTCCAAAGTTCCTTGGGCTTATGTACATTATTTGGACATATATGCCTTTCTGCAGCAATAAGCCCTGATGAACCCAAATTTAAAAAGTTTAGAGTAAAAGGGTTATTTTAAGTTTATCTTTGGGGAATATATACCCCTTCCCAATTCCTTCTTTTTGCTTTAATATGTACGTTTTAATAGTTTGATTTGCTCTTTCAACTATGCCTTGTCCCTGTGGATTGTATGGGATTCCTGTTATATGAGTAATGCCAAATGATGAGCAAAAATTTTTAAAAGAGGTAGAAGTACAACCAGGGGCATTATCTGTTTTTAACTCTTTTGGAACGCCCACAGTGGCAAAATTTTGTAAGCAATGAGCTATAACATCTTTAGTTTTTTTCTCCAGCAAGAAGGGAGCCCATCAAAAATCCAGAAGAAGTATCAACTGTAACATGCAAATATTTTAATTTTCCAAATTCTGGCAAGTTTGTGACGTTCATCTGCCAAATATGGTTAGGTATCAATCCTCTAGGATTGACTCCAAGATTAACTTGTGGTAAAAAGGTCACACAATTTTGACATTGTTTTATTATTTGTCTAGCTTTTTCCTTAGTTATTTTGAAATGCTTTTGTAAAGTATTAGCATTGACATGGAACTGTTTATAAAAATTAATAGCTTCTTCTAGTGTAGAGAAAATATGTATGTATGTCATGTGTTGTTTTATCTACTAAATAATTGCCCAAACTAAGGGCTCCAGGCAATCCTGTATGTGTCCTGAAATGTCCTATAAAGAACGGATATTTCCTGTCCCAGATTAGACTTTGTATAGTGGAAAGCAAAGAGAAAAGAGTAGAGGAAGGGGAAATCCTTCCATCATCTTCAAGTGATACTATAGCAATAACTATATACTGATTATCGGAAAATAAATTAATTACAGATGCTTTAAGCATCACAAAAGCTTGTAATACTGCATTAAGCTCTACATTTTGAGCTAATTGTTTGCGTACTATAAATGTAAAAGTTTGTTCAGGTGTAACTATTACTGCTGTACCATTATTTGACCCATCAGTGAATATATTTGTAGCATTTATAATAGGTGTTTTTCTTCTCATTTTTGGAAAAATTACATGATGTGATGACCAAAAAGACAATAAAGGATTAGATGGTAAGTGGTTATCAAATGAAACATTAGATTTGCACATGATTATTGCCCAAGTATTTAACTAATTATCTAACTCATCAATTTGATTCATATTATTGGAGTAATAATTTTATTGGAAGACATTCCAATCAGTCCCTTTGCTGCTTTTATTCCTTTGAGTATTAATTGTCCTAAAGCCTCAGTATACCTAGTAAGAATAGTGTTAGGAGAACAAGATAAATGTATTCATAATAATGGACCTTCTTGCCAAAAATACTTCTGTAGGAATATTTTTTTGGTGGTAGTACGACAAATAATAAAGGCATTCTTAAATCAATTCTATCAAAATGAATATTTTCCATACATTTTTCAATGATTTTTAATGCCTTTCTTGCTTCAGGTGTTAACATTCGGGGTGCATTTGGATCTGATGGACCTTTTAGGATATCAAATAAAGGTTCAAACTCTCCTGTTGGTATACCTAGATAAGGCCTTATCCAATTTATGTCTCCTAATAACTTTTGAAAGTCATTAAGTGATTTGAGTTGATCTATTCATATTTGAATTTTTGGTGGATGGACCATGGTTGAGGATAATAGAACTCCTAAATAATTAATTGAAAAATTTAATTGTACTTTATCTATTGCTATCTCTAGTTTATAATTTTTTAATAAGTTTGTAAGTGTGGCATAACATTCTAGCAATGCATTTTTAGCTTTCTGTGCTAATAATACACCATCCATATAGTGAAATATTTGTAGTTCAGGATTTTGATTTCTAAGTGGCTGGATTAATTTGTTAACATAAATTTGACACATAGTTGGACTGTTAGCCATCCCTTGAGGGAGTACTTTCCATTCAGATCTCTGATCAGGACCTTCATGATTCAGTGCAGGGATAGTAAATGCAAACCGTGGCCTATCCTCAGGATGAATTGCAATTGAATAAAAAGAATCTTTATATCTATAATTAAAACCTACCAGGTTTTTGGCAAAGCAGAACATTGAGGAATCCCCAAATGAGCAGGTCGCATAATAACCATCTCATTATTAATGGCTCTTAAATCTTGCAATAATCTCCATTTACCAGATTTCTTTTTGATGACAAAAATGGGAGTATTATGGGGAGATACAGACGGTTGTACATGTCCTTCCGCTAATTGTTGTTTTACCAGGTCATGGGTTGCTTGTACCTTTTCTTTAGTCAGGGGCCACTGAGGAACCCATACTGGTATTTCTGATTTCCAAGTAGTTTTTATTGTCTTAGTGGCCCTTTCTTAAAATCCAACCCATGTCTGTCTGTTCTTTGATCTATTTGTATTGGGGTTGCTATACCTTGTTCTTGTTTTTCTAATCTTTTTCCTTTCCTAAAACCTTGTCTAACCATAATTGTGGGTACATTTTGATTGATGTTATTTGTTAATGTCAAACCTAATCGATCTAGGACATCTCATCCCCATAAATTTATGGGAAGATGATCCATACATATGGCTGTATAGTTCCTTCACATCCTTCAGGATCCTTCCAATCTAATACCATTGCTCTTCTATGGGGATTAGTCACCAATCCTAGGCCTTGAAGCATTTGAGTGTATTGTTGTAATGGCCAATGTTTTGACGAGAGATGATGCTAAGTTCTTGACGAGAGATGATGATAAGTTCTGCATCTGTATACAATAGCCCATTAAATTCATGTCCTTGAATATTTAGTTTTAGCATCAGGCGAGAATCTAAATTTAAAGAAACATAGCCCAATCTACACGTGTGGAGCCTAATCCCTTGGAACCTCTTTCTACAGCATGACTGAAAAATTTATCATGTAGGCTTGGTATTATTAGTAACTGTGCTATTCTGTCTCTTGGTGAAATTACTGATATACCCTTTGGAGAACTGGCTATAATTTTTAATTCACCTTCTATGGTCTACAAGCACGGACACAGAGAGATACACAGACATAGAAACAGTTGCCTTGCCAAAGGACTTACTAGACACAGTTCACCCCAAACCAAACATTCTGCTTTTCCTACCTATTGTCAGAACATGATACAAAACCACAAACTCACACCAATACCCACAAGTCACCTCCTTCCCCCAAGTAGGTCTGTGACTATCCAGAGTTTTCTCTGACTGGTGGGCCATAATATTTTCCCACGAAATGGCCGGTCCTGTCTCAGATCTGGTCTCCTTGGCCAACTCTGTGAAGTTTTCAGGAGCCAGCTATTTCCTGCTTTCTCAGGAAAGGCTCCACTTCAGAGCTCTCCTGGCATTTTGCCATCCTCACATCAGTATGTACCAAGAAAGACTGACACTGTCCTTAGTAAATCCAAACAATGAGCCCACTGGGACTGAGACTGGGACTGGCTCTGTGTCCCGGGCTTCCAGTTCAGAGAGTTCCATCACCAAGTAAGTGAGGTAGGTCACTGCTGGCTTGTGGGAAGCTGGTGATGGCAGTTGGGTTCTGAAGGTTTTCCTGAGGAGCTGTTTGTTTGGCATGTGTGGTTCTTAAAATAAAGTTCGTTTCTTTTGTCAAGTGGCTCCTGAATTTTGCCCAGCCAGACTGTGGCATTTGGTGGGCCGCAAGGGGAATGAGTGAGGGTAAGTGCTCACCCCTGAAGGCAGGGCGAGAGAATGGGAAGCAATTTTAAAATTCCTCTTTTGTTTTGCTTCACTTTTGTTTTAAGTTGCCTGTCCCTGGAGATGGGTAAGATGGAAGAAAAACCACTCACATCTGAGGAACTGATTGAGAGAAAAAACAGATGGACATTTCAGGAGGACAGAAAAGCTATTATAATGATTTTCCGTTGTTCCACTTTTGTTTCATTCTGGTTCAGTTTTGTTTGGCGATATCTTCTTGGGTTGTATTATAGTTATAGTAGAAATATTCAAGTAAAAGAGAAGGTCTCTCGAGCTAGTCAGACAGAGATAAAAATTCAATTAAAAGAGAACTCTCTCTAGCTAGTTAGACAGAGGAAAAAATCAGGTGATTGATCCTGATAATGTGTCTGAATCAGCCTCTTGGACCTGTGTGAGGCTGTGGCTTAGATTCTCATCACCTGATGGATCATTCCATGTGTGAATCCATACCCAAAATGGCCAAAAGAGCAGTCCCTGTGGATGAAGTCTCTTGCCTTCCTCTGTAAGGCTACTGACCTCCATCAAGTGAGAATACGCATCCTTTGTGTCAAATGAGTTCTTCAAAGCCCTGGAGAGTCTAGCACATAGGTTCTAGGGTTTTCTCATGACTCCAATTCACATAAAAATATCTATACCTGACAGTCAGTAGGCCTCAAATTGGAGAAGCAGAGGTGTATTAAGGGCAGGCCTATTTGATCACACCTGGTTCACAGGAAGGGTGTCCAGGCCACCATGACTTTAGGCAATGAGGGGCAAGAGAGCTTATTTTGGACACTGTCTTGGACTTCGCCACTCATGGAAACCTCCAGACAGAGGTTAGTATGAGAGTGTATATATGGAAGAAGATGAGAACCATGTGGGAGTGTTTTGGTTTTAATTGTGGTCATTTGTGTGGTAGTTGGAAGATATGACTGGGTACACCTGGGCTGAACTCTGGTGTGATTCCCCTTAGAGACTGAGTTCTGGAACTGACTTAGAGAAGTGTTATCATGAAATATGTTGGGATTTTAGTTTGTCACGCATGAGAGTCGCCCTTGGAAAGCGAGATCTAGGCCCAGGTTTGCTTTCCACAGAGCACTGGGAATCTCAGCCAGGATATCACATGGTTTTATTCTGAAAGACATGGCAGCCATATTTGAGAGTCAAAACACACATGGACCTCACATTGTAGACAGCAATAGGCCTGGCTTCCTGTGAAATTTTGGCCACTCTTTGGAAGCCTTGCCTGTGAGATTTCTCCAGAGCTTCCATTGAAATGAGCTTCCTCACCATTTAATTGTTCCTGAATGAAGTTAAACACACAGTGCCTCCAACATCATTCTTGAAAAATGGCTAGATAAATACCATGAAATTTTTGAAATTCCCATGACCATGAAAATGGTGTAGAACAGAGATGCCAGTAAGCTGGAGCCTGATGTGAAGTGGGCCTAGAAAAGTTGTGTGCAGGTGTGTGATAAAATATCTGTGGTGGGGCCATGTGGATCTGCCATTGGCTTCCAAATGGCTTGTGACTGACATGGTGCACCCAGCAGACCCTTCTATGTAAAGGCATCTTGTTATATGGAGAGTTT
Organism: Callospermophilus lateralis; assembly: GCF_048772815.1. Classification (NCBI taxonomy): domain Eukaryota; kingdom Metazoa; phylum Chordata; class Mammalia; order Rodentia; family Sciuridae; genus Callospermophilus; species Callospermophilus lateralis. Next base: position 1,761,638 of record NW_027513145.1, read on the forward strand.
TCAGGGCAATGTTCAGAATCAGATTGCTATGGTCAAGGATGCAAGCTATGTGGGATTGAAGCCTGGTTGGTGCATTATCCTGCAGACCCTGACACACCACACGTGACAGAACTCCCTTTAGCACTGTGTCCCAGTTGACCTCCTTGTATTTTGTGAAGCAAATACCACTCACATTGCAGCAGCAAGAAACACATTGACAAGTCGAGGATGGCTGGATGGCTTTACAGTCCACACGGAAAGATTTTCCCCCCAGTGGCCACAATTTACATACAAAGAGAGAATTCAGCACTGCTGCCTCATGTTCATTAGAAAATAAGAAACCATGTCCTCCAGGTCACTTAGATACATACCTAGCTTTGATGGTCTCTCTACAAAAAAAGCTAAAACTCCTGACAACAACAAATATTTCAAGTGCCCAAACTCAGAGGCAGTTTCACCAGAAGTCTTTAGTCCAGCACAGCTCCATTTTTGTGGAGTATTTACCTGTCCCTTACTTTTGGAAACTCCTCTACCACCTTCAAGGTTGTGAACTCTTGAGCATATTACATTCCAGATATGTATTCACAGATTTTCTAACTCTTCCACTCTAATTGTGTTTTACTTGGGGTGAAGGTAAAGTCAAGGCATTGTTCTGGATTAGAGTGGGAAGATTTTGGTGAAGCACATATTTACATACACATTGGATTCATTTTCCTATTTTCCATTCAAAATGCTGAATGCCTGACACTAACCCATACCCTACTAGACTCTGACTACTAATTCTAATATGATGGAGAAAAATAACCCAAACCGAATAGAAATACAAGCAGTTTAGACGAGGCATAGTGTATTGCTGGACTTGCCTTTTGCATTATCCAGTGTAGGACTTATAAATCTAGTCAATATTTTGTTGAAATAGTTCTCCATGTGTTTTTAAAGCTAACAAATAGATGAATTCCTCTCTGCCTTTCTCTGTAGCCAATTCAGCACATGTAATTTTATATGCACATATTGAATCGTACCTGTTATCACATGTACATTCTTGTGAGGTGGCTGACTTTGCAGATACAAATTGGGAGAAGAGATCACTCCACCTAAACACAGTTGGAACTGAAAATTTAACCTATGGGTGAGCTTCATAGATGAACAACATGATAAATAAAATCATGTTCAGTATAATGAATATATTTGGATGAGTGGATGATATACATTTCATGATGAATTTCGATTTCCATATATATTGCTACTTTTTAATGTCTGTGTGTGTGTGTGTGTGTGTGTGTGTGTGTGTGTACACTCTCCAAGGTTTTCATAATATGAAATATATGGGTCTTAATGTACACTCCCTAAATTCATTCGTATTCATGTATGTGGATTTATAATAAAATATTCAAAAGATTATTCTCAGAAATATTCATCCACCTGAAATACATATTTGTTTCCTAGAACTAAAAACTAACTTCTGTGAATGGTGCATACGAATCCTAATATTTCTACAGTAACTGACCCAGTTTAACACCAATGCAAGTAGATATTTATGGAATGTGTTGTGTATTTTGATGTTCATTTTTAGTCAACACTTGTACGTTACTATTTCTTCAGTTTATGCACATAATAAGATATATATTTCATACACAAGTTAGCAAATTTATAGGCATTTGTTTCACTTTCAATAACTTCATTCTTCAGAACACATGTATTCCTCCATGTTTTTTGACAAGACTTTTCATGAGACTTCTTTCTAAACACATTATTTTCGATTTCCATAATCACTTTTGAAGCAAAACTCACACACTCTTCATGATGAAATATCACCCTAATATTACCATTAGAAGTATAACTGGTTGGAATGAATGATTTTATATCAATATAAGATTTTCTGTATATTTTCAGATATCAACTCAGTCCATTATTTAAAGCGGACCAATTATATTATTTATTCACAGTATGGTCTATTCTTGCATTATCTCTATATTCTTAGACAGAAACTACACCACTTTCTACCCCCAATACTCATTTATACGTCTTCAAAATATTGTTCCCAGAAATGGTGGAAGAAATACTCATGTCACCTGATCTACATATACATTTTATCACAGTAATATTCTGGAAAATAAAGCAAAGGTCACACTTATGATTGTACCAAAGCCTAAATTTAAAGTGAGCATGGATTTCTAAAAACATCCATGTCCAGGTTGCCTAATTCTCTCAAATGTCAATCCAATTGTTGACTACATATTTGTTTCTTTCTAAGATTATATATTCAAACTCAACCCTGTTGCAAATGTCAAATCCTATCACTCACTTTAAACTTTGCCTGATATCCTAATGTCTTTATTGATATAGGCTTTCCTTCATAATTTCCCAGTTCATCATTTTGACTGTTCATTTGTGCTGACATTTACATTCACTCTCTACCTGAAACCCAATTGCTAAATAACTTTTGGTCCAAATCCTATACTCACTCTTCTTTCTGAATCTACCGACTATCTCCCAAATCCTACTGACTATCCTTTTTTGAATGGATGTTCTCTTCAACATTCAATCATTCAAGGTACAAGGTCCGATGCCATTGTGTATTGATTTATCTGAGACATCTGTGCAGGACATAATTCAAAGCTAAGTCTCCCAATCAAGCGCCCAATCCCTTTCTGGGCTTCAAATATTACTTAGATTTCTGTTTTCATACATATATTTCACCTCTATATTTTTATAAATATCGCAGATTTCCAATACCATTATTCATCCAGCAAAATGATTCCTAACCCAAATCGAACATGTAATTAACCCAAACCATATACTATTCTCTCATTCTAAGTTTGTAAAAGAGCAGGGAAAGTCTTGGTCTTACAATATAGGAATGTAGGGGATATACCACCTGCTGAAAACCTCAAAGGTCCATGCAGAAATAATCCCTGGAGAAGATGTAGGCAGCTATTAAGGACCTGAGAGAGCAAAAGTCATCTTCCATGGAAAACAACCCTGTCTGGAGAGGGGTTGTTTCTGACTCAGTGTCTCTGTTCCTAATGTACAGAAGATGGACCAATCCAGGCCTGTGTGGAGAGCTGTTCACGGGTGCCTATGGGTGATATACTATTCTAACTGGTGAGAGTGTCACGGGAAATAGGGACAGCATCTATCTCATGGGACCCTTGAAAGCAACTGTTAGGAAAAAGTGGTTGCAAAGGCAGTGACCTCATTCAGTTCCTGAAGGAAGTGACCTCATCTCTATTCCTTGGTGATGGAACTCTCTGAACTTGTGATCCAGGAATCCAGGCACCCAGAGCCAGTCCTAGTCCCAGTCCCAGTGGGCTCACTTGTTTGGATATTCCAAGGACAGAGTCAGTCTTTCTTGGTATCTATTGATGTGAAGATGGCCAAATGCCAGGAAAGCTTTGAAGACTGGCCTTTCCAGAGAAAGCAAGTAGTGGCTTACCACGGGCTCCTGACAATTTCACAGAGTTGGCCAAAGAGACCAGATCTGAGACAGGACAGGCCATTTTGGAGGTACATAGTAAGGCTCACCAGTGAGAGTACACTCCGAATAGTCACAGACCTACTTTGGGGAAGGCGATGCCTTTGTGGTTTTTGTTGTGTGTTTGTGGTTTTATCTCATGTTCTGAGAAAAGGTTAGAAAGGCGGTTTGTTTGGTTTGGAGTGAACCGTTTCTAGTAAGTGATTTGACAAGGCAAGTGTTTCCATGTCTGTGTATCCCAATGTGTCTCTTGTTGTAGACATTAGAAAAGAGAATGCATCAATGGATGGGTCCTGTCTAGTAGAAAGCTTCCCAGCATCAATCCTGCCCAATTTATGAATGGACTGTGGCTTGCATTATCGAAGGGCAACACCTACAAACTTCCTTAGTTCCTGTTTTCTTCCTGAATTCTGGCTACACTCAAGAATAGGCTCATGGTTTTGTGTCCAAGATATTTACCACCTCCAAGCTCTGTGATATGGCCATGTACTGGATAGCTGAAGGGAATGGCGAGCATCTCAGAAAACTCAGATATCAGTGTGACCAGTAAAGTCTCAGTGGAGAAACCCTGCTATGGGCCTTTTGCTTACCTATTGTTCTTTTGCCCTGAATGTCAGGAAGGGCTTTGCCTCACGCCACCCATTTGTGAAGCCTGAAGAAACCAGTTTTCAAATGGAAATGAGTGGGCATCACCTGTGGCTCTTTGCTTAACTGCTTTGGAAAGGGATGTGTCTGAATCAGTCTCTTGGCCCTGTGTGAGGCTCTGGCTTAGATTACCAACACCTGATGGATGTAAAGAAAGATCCCATGTGTGCATACAAAATCAAAATGGCAAAAATTGCAGTCATTGTAGATGAAGACTCTCACCTTTCTCTGTAAGGTTCCTGACCTCCATCAAGTGGGAATAGGGATCCTTTGGGTCAAATGAATTCTTCAAAACCATGCAGAGGCTAGTCCATAGGTGCTTCGGTTTTTTCTTGATTTCATTTCACATAAAGAATCTAAACGCCAAAGTCAGAAGGCCTCAAATTGGAGAAGTGGAAAAGTATTAATGGCAGACCTGTTTGATCACTCCTGGTTCACAAGAAGGGTGTCCAGGAAACCGTGACTTTAGTCACACACACACACATATATATATATATATATATATATATATATATATATATATATATATATATATATATATATATACATATATATACACTCTCCAGATTTTTCAAAATATGAAATATGTGTCTTATTTTACACTCACCAAATTCATTCATATTCATATACATAAATTTATAATCAACTTTCCAAAGATTATTCTTAGAAATATTCATTCACCTGAAAAACATATTTCTTTTCTATACTGAAAAGTAACTTCAGTGAATGATGCACACAAATCCTAATATTTCTACACTACCTGACCCAGTTTAACATCAATGCAAGTAGATTCCAATCGGACATGATGTGTATTTTGACGTTCATTTTTATTCAACACTGGTAGATTACTATTTCTTCAATTTATGCACATCATAGGATATATATTTCATCCACAAGTTAGAAAATTTATAGGCATTTGTTTCATATCAATCACTTCCTGCTTCAGAGCACATGCATTCCTCCATGTTTCTTGACTGATCTTTTCATGAGAAAAGGGATGGACAAGGCAAGGTAAGGCAACTAAGATAGCACCGAAGACACGGAAACAGTCCCATTTGGTTGCAACCGGATTTAGAGGGCATTGCTTCTGTTGTAATCATTTAATCCCCTGCACCCCAAGTTTAAATTGTTTCAGAATTTTGTACCCAACATGTAAGGGAGGGGCTCAGAAGTTCACAGTCTGCAGAAGTTAATAAAAAGCAGTTTTTATTTCTTTTTTTTTTTTTTCTCTGTTCTGGGCAAGTTAACATTTAAGGACACCGGGAATGGGGAAGAGCTATTTTCTTCTCTTTTTTTCCTCTCTGCCAGCTGTTACCATGAAGCCCAGTTGGTAACTTCTTTATCTTAGAAATGGAGCCATCTCTGTGAAGCCCCAGCTCAAGGTCAGAGGCCTTGTTTACATATTGCCAGCATTGTGACTGACTCTTTCCAAACACATTATTTTTGATTTCCATAATTACTTTTGTAGCAAAACTAACATATCTTCATGATAAACCGTAACCCTAATATTAATATTAGATGTATCATTGGTTGGAATGAATGATTGTTTATCAATATAAGATTTCTTATATATTTTCAGATATCTATTCAATCCATTATTTAATGTGGAACCAGTTATATTATTTATTCACTTATGGTCTATTCATGCATTATCTCTATATTCAATGACACAGTGTACACCTCTTTGTACCCCCAATACCCATTTATATGTCTTCAAAATATTGCTCCCAGAAATGGTGGAAGAAACACTCATGTCACCACATCTACATATACATTTTATCACAATAGTATTCTGGAGACAAATGTAAAGGTCACACTTATGATTGTACCAAAGCCTAAATGGAAAGTGAGCATGGATTACAAAAAAAAACCCATGTCAAAGTTGCCTAATGCTCTCAAATGTCAATCGTATTGGTGACTACATTTTGTTTCTTCTTAAGATTATATATTCTAACTCAATTCTGTTGAAAATGTCTAATCATATCACGCACTTTATACTTTGCCTGATTTTGTAATGTCTTTATTGATATCTGCTTTCCTACATATTTTCCCCACTTCATTATTGTGACTGTTCACATGTGCTGACATTTACATTCACTCTCTAACCGAACCCCTATTGCTAAAGATATTGTTTTCCAAATCCTATACTCACTCTTCTTCCTAAACCTACTGACTATCTTCTTAATCTTACCGACTATCCCTTTATGACTGGATTTTCTCTTCTACATTCAAACATCCAAGTAATGTTCCTGCAAGCGTCGGAGGAAGAGATCACCAAGAGAGTGTCTCATGCAACAGCAAGAGGTTAATTGGGGGTCCAGCAAGCTGGGGCTCAGAGCTCACATGAATAGAGCAGAGAGCCCTGAGAACAGCTTAAGAAGAGCTTATATACTTTCCTTGGAGAGGACAGGGACGGAAATTTATTGATGGGTCAGAGCGAGTGGGCGGTTAGTGTGAAACTGGATGAGGGAATACATTCTGCAATTTGGCAGTTGGGACAGCACAATCTGGGAACAAGATTACAAACACTTCTCAAGATTTCAACAGTGTTTTGTTAAGCATACAGAAAAACAGGAAGTTACAAGTACCTTTTTTATTAACCTTTCATTCCGCACTTCTTCTTCTTGCTACTTTTAATCATTAAAGTGATTATTGGGGCGTGTCACATTCTATGTCTGCTAGTGGGGTATTACCATAAGTTTAACTTGTCCAATTTGAGCTTGGAGAAAAGAAATTACATGGTTGAGCAAACAGGGTTTAATAGTTAGCAATAATATGAGGATTATTAATGGACAGGCCAGGGTTGATAAAAGCGTAGATAACCAGGGGGACTGTGTGAACCAAGACTCAAACCACCCTTTTTGGGCCTCTCTCTCTCGTTGACGCTTTTCAAGGCATCCTTTTATTTTACTCATAGGTTTTTTTTACAACCTCAGTATGGTCGGCATCAAAACAACATTCTTACATCAATGCAGCAGAAAGGCCCCCTTCTCTCATGAAGCGGAGGTCCAACCCTCAACTGGTGTGTAAAACAACTTCAGATAGAGATGTTAAAGATTCCTGCAAAGCTGTGATGGAGGTTTCTATTATCTTTAAGTTTTGGTCTCTTGCTGCTTTTATTTGGGTCATTTGTTGTGTACCATGGAGCAGGGCAGTGGTTCCTGTGACTACCCCTGCCGCAACTCCAATTCCTAATATGATGGCTAAAGAGAGGGATATATGTTCCCAGTGGAACCGGGTTGTATGCCCCCCTGTTTGAACTTCAAATGAACCTGGGTCATTATAGAGCAATCTGGGACACATCTTCACCATTACACAATTAATCACATCTGTTGACCATTTCATGAAAACATAGACAATGTTTAAGTATATAGAATTATACTGTTGTAGGGACGGACAAGGCACGGCACTTAAGATAGCACCAAAGACAGGGAAACAGTCCTATTTGGTAGCAACCGGATTCAGAGGGCATTGCTTCTGTTGTAATCAATTAACTCCCTGAACCCCAAGTTTAGGTAGTTTCAGAATTTTGTACCCAACATGAAAGAGAAGAGACTCAGAAGTTCACAGTCTGCAGAAATTCAAAAAAGAAGCTATTTTTTTTCTGTTTTTTCCTCTATTGTGGGCAAGTTAACTTTTCAAGGACCCCTGGGAGGCAGAGAGCTTTTTTTTCCTTTTATTTTATCCCCCTGCCAACTGTTACCATGGAGCCCAGTTTGTAATTTTTTATCTTAGAAATGTAGCCATCTCTGTGAAGCCCCAGCTCAAGGCCAGAGGCCTTGTTCACATATTCTGTGAAAAACAATTAAGGGGGTGTCTAGCTTAGGAGTGCTGATTTTTCCAGCCAGTAGCCAAGTAGAACAGGGCAACAGAAAAAGAGGAAGTTAATCTACACTGAACTCATTTATAGAGACTCTTTTGCTGAAAGTCCTAAAGTCAGCCATGGTGAAGACTTCTGGAGAAGTTCAGTGAAGATTTTTCTGTGGGCCTGGTACAGAGGGGGAAGACGGGGAAGGTGGGGGGTGAGAGCAGCTCCGTGGATCTGAGAATTAGGAAGGAGAGATGTAAAAGAATAATAGGAAAGGGGTTTGGGATTTTCCTAGCAACATAAATTGAGTAGTAGAACTGGTAGAGCAGAAAGGAAGACGGGAGTGAGTATCCCAAAAACCTGTGAGAAACTTTAAATTTTTAGTAACCTGTTTTCAGTGATGACAAAGCAACTTAAAAGGCCATTTTCATTACATCTTTGATAGGGGTCTGAGGGCTCTCCTAAGCTGGTTTGAGCTTTGGGTTAGGTGGTAAGAGGATCTGGTGGGACCCGGTGTGGGCACTGACAGGAAAAGAGAGAAGTGAGTGGGTGGATGGGTACCTCAGTACCTGCTACCTCAGCAAGGGGGCAATGCTCTGAGAACCGGCGGAGGTTTCGGTTTTTGATCTAGTAATTGGAGAAGAGAAATCAGGTTTGCTGAGGTGGGACTGACAGCAGAGAGTCTGGAGCAGAAGGCTGAGTTTGAGGAACTATTGGAGAAGCATAGTTCAGGATGTGAGCAAAAGAGGAAAAAGGCCTTCACATAGGGGAATTTCCTTTCACCCTTTTGAGCACTTGCAGAAGTTAAAAAGGTCACACAGAATTTGAGGATCTAGAGACTCCTCTGGGGGCCATCAGTTTGGGTTTTCTAAGTGGTAATATGGCCAATGCTGTGTACTGAATTTGATGAGTATTTTGGGTTCCACCAGGCAGCCCCTGTATGCTCAAAACCCCATGACTTACAGAAGAAGTCGGCTTTTCCCCCACACAGCCGTGGCGGTTTGTGGCTTTGATAGTCTGCTGGGCAAACATACTAATATAGGCTAGCCAACCTGCATCTGGCTTGCCTGTCCCTATAACCATAATGTTTGTTTCCATTATCTATGGTACGGAAAAGATTTAATGGAATTTTAGTGGGATCCTCTTCATCAGGGATATCCTAATAGGAAAGACCTATAGCCAGCTGACAAATGTCTGGGTGGAGAGATGGCCACCAGGTCCCTAAGGGGGCTGTATGCAAGATAGACCATACTTCTTGTCTAGTAGGATTTGTGATCAGCCATCGCTGCTGAAGGGGCTGATGAGCGTTAGGACTACGGGTGGCCAAGGAGAGAGTCTATAGCCTTACCCACGTGGCGAATGTGCAATTTGAAAGGGTTAACAGTCTTTTCAAGTTTCCAGCCAGAGTCTGGACATGGCACAGGCTTGAGATGAGAGGCATGGATCCAGGAAGTGATTCCCTCTACTTTTACTGCTGTAGGTGCTATAAGTAGCACCTGGAATGGTCCTTTCCAGCGGGGTTCCAGGGATGACACCTGATGTCATCTTATGTAGAGGAAGTCTCTTTCTTGATATCAATGTGGATTCCCCTCGTCCCCAGGTTGGAAGGCAATAGCCAGCTGTTTCCACAGATATAGCTGAGTTCTTACAAGAGATTTAAGTCTGTCAAGCAAGGGTGTGTGGAAGGGATCCTTAGGTCTTAGAGTCGGGGTTAGGTCTCTTAGTGGAGGAGGGGCCCCATAGAGAATTTCATAGGGGGTGAGGTTACACAAAGAAACAAAGGGAGTATTTCTTGCATGAAACAGTGCATAAGGCAGGAGCATAGTCTAATCTTTTATGCCGGTCTCCAAGCTTACTTTTGTTAAGGTCCCTTTAATGGTTCTATTTAATTTTTTACGTGTCCTGAGCTCTGGGGTCTATAAGCACAATGTAACTTCCAATTAATCCCCAGGGTCCTGGCTAACCCCTGATTTACCTGGCCCATGAAGGCTGTTTAATTATCAGACCATGTTACATTAGGCAGTCCGTGTCTTTGATAAATATCTTTCAGGATCTTCTTGACCACAATTTGTCCCGGTTTTCTTTTATTTTTTTGGTGGGAAAGGCTTCAATCCATCCTGAAAATGTATCTACAAAGACTAGAATATATTTAAGTCCATACCTTGCTGGCTTAATTTCAGTAACGTCCACTTCCCAGAATTGTTCTGGTCTGGTTCCTCATAGGTGCTTTCCTGTAGGAAACTTGGAAGGGTAAGCATTAACCAATTGACAGAACTGACAGGCTTTTGTTACCCATTCAATTATTTCCTTTCACTGTGGGTGAGTTAGTCTTTGGTGTTGGCTGCCAGTAGCTGGACATCCACATATTGAAGCAGAATGACTTCGGGGTGCGTAGTTCTGTGTTGTTGAGATGTCTGTGAAGGGCTTCATCAAAGAGAGTGGGGGAGTTTTTGAACCCCTGTGGGAGTCTAGTCCAAGTTAGTTGAGAAGACGTTCCAGTTTCTGGGTCTACCTACTCGAAAGCAAACAGCAACTGACTATCTTTATGCAGAGGCAAGCAAAAGAAAGCATCTTTTAAGTACAGAACAGTATACAATTTTCACTCGGCCACAGCAAAGAGGTTATTGGGGGTCTAGCATGCTGGGGCTCAGAGCTCACTTGAATAGAGCAGAGAGCCCTGAGAAGAGCTTTAACAGAGCTTACATAGTTTTCTTGGAGAGGGCAGAAAGGGAAATTTATTGATGGGTGAGGGCGAGTGTGCGGTTTGCGTGCACCCGGGTGAGGGAGTATATTCTGCAGTTTGGCAGTTGGGGACAGCACATTCTGGGAACAAAATTAGCAAACAATTCTCAAGATTTCAACAGTGGTTTGTTAAGCATACAGAAAAACAGGAAGTGACAAGTGCCTATTTAATTAACCTTTCACCTAAGCAAAATGGAAAGTGAGCATGGATTACTAAAAACAACCATGTCCAGGTTGCCTAATGCTCTCAAATGTCAATCCTATTGGAGGCAACATGTGTCTTTCTTCCTAAGATTATATATTCAACCTCAACCATGTTGAAAATGTCTAACCCTATTACATTATACTTTGCCTGATTTCCTAATGTCTCTATTGATATCTGCTTTCCTACATATTTTCCCCAGTTCATCATTGTGACTGACTCTTCATATGTGCTCATATTTACGTTCACTCTCTACCCAAAACCCTATTGCTAATGAAACTTTTGTCCAAATCCTATATTCACTCTTTTTTCTGAACCTACTGACTACCTTCCTAATCCTGCCGACTATTCCTTTTTGACTGGATGTTCTCTAGGACTTTTAATCATCCAAGGTACAAGGTCCTCTGCCATTGCACATCGATTTATCTGAGATACCTGTGCATAACATAATTCAAAGCTAAGTATATCACTAAAGGGCCCAATGCCCTTCTGGGCTTCAAATCGTACCTAGATTTCAGGTTTCATACTTATATTTCACCTGTATATTCTTGTGAATATCGCAGGTTCCCAATACCTTTATTCATCCCGCAGAATGTTTCCTAACCCAAATAGAATATGTTATTGACCCTAACCATACACTGTTCCCTCAATCTAACTTCACAAAAGAGCAGGGACAGAGTTGGTCTTAAAATACACGAATGTAGGGTATCTTCCACCTTTTGAGAACCTCAAAGTTTGATGCAGAAATGATCCCTAGAAAAGATGTAGCAGCTATGAAGAACCTGAGAGAGCAAAAGTCATCTTCCATGGCAAACCACCTGTTCAGGATGAAGTGATGTGTCTGAATCAGCCTCTCTCCTACTGATATAAAGAAGATGGACCAAACCAACCCTGTGTGGAGAGCTTCTCCTGGGTGTCTATGGTTGATATACCATTCTAACTTCTGAAAGTGTCACAGGAAGTACGGGCAGCCTCCATCTCAAGGGACCCTTGGAAACAAGTGTTAGGACAAAGTGGTTGCCAAGGCAGTGACCTCATTCCCTTCCTGTTGGAATTGACCTACCTCACTTCTTTGGTGATGTAACTCTCTGAACTTGGGATCCAGGAGGCCAGGCACTCAGAGCCAGTCCCAGTTCCATTCCCAGTGGACTTACTTGTTTGGATTTACCAAGGAGAGAGTCTGGCTCTCTTGGTACCTAATGGTTTGAGGATGACAAAATGCAAGTAGAGCTCTGAAGATGGGCCTTTAATGAGAAAGCAGGTAGTGGTCAGCAAAGGCTCCATACAACTTCACAGAGATGGACAAGGATACCAGACCTGAGACAGGACAGGCCATTTTGGGGGAACATAGTATGGCCCACCAGTCAGAGGACACTCTGGATAGTCACAGACTTACTTGGGGGAAGGAGGTGACTTTTTGAGTGTGAGTGTGAGTTTGTGGTTTTGTCTCATGTTCTGAGAATAGGTAGGAAAGGCGGTTTGTTTGGTTTAGAGTGGACTGTTTCTAGAAAGTCCTTTGACAAGGCGAGTGTGTCTGTGTCTGTGTATCCCACTGTGTCCTTGGTTGTACACATTAGAAAACAGAATGGATCAATGGATGTATCCTGTCTAGTAGAAAGCTTCCCAGCATTCATCCTGCCCATTTTAGGAAAGGACTGGTGGTTGCTTTTCGATGGGCAACACCTACTATCTTCCTAAGTTACTGTTTTCTTCCTGAATTCTGGCCACTCTCCAGAATAGGCTCATGGTTTTTTGTCCAAGATATGTACCATCTCCAAGCTCTGTGACATGGCCATGTACTGGATAGCTGAAGGGAATTGCAAGCATCTCAGAAAACTCAGATATCAGTGTGACCAAGAAAGTCACAGTGGAGAAACCCTGCATTGGGATTTGCTGACTTATTGTTCTGTTACCCTGAAGTCAGGAAGGTCTTTGCCTCAGGCCACCCCTTTGTGAATTTTGAAGAAAACAGTTTTCAAATGGAAGTGAATGGGCATCACCTGTGGCTCTTTGCTTAACTGCTTTGGAAAAGTATGTGTCTGAATCAGCCTTGTGGCTCTGTGTGAGGCTGTGGCTTAGATTATCAGCGCCTGATAGATCTAAAGAAAGATCCAATGTGTGCATCCAAAACCAAAATTTCAAAAAGATCAGTCATTGTGGATGAAATCTCTCGCCTTCCTCTGTAAGTTTCCTGACCTCCACCAAGTGAGAATAGGGATCCTTTGGGTCAAATGAGTTCTTTCAAGCGCTGCAAAGTTGCTGTGGTTTCCTAATTACTCCAATTCACATAAGGAATCTATACCTGACAGTCAGTAGGCTTCAAATTGGAGAAGCAGTGCAGTATTAAAGGAAGAACTATGTGATCAATCCTGGTTCACAGGAAGGGTGTTCAGGCCACCCTGAGGTTAGGCAAATGAGGGGCAAGGGAGCTTATTTTGGACACTCTCTCGGGCTGCGCCATTCATGGAAACCTCTAGCCAAAGGGTCTAATGAGTGTATATATGTAAGAAGATGAGTGCCATGTGAGAGTGTTTTGGTTTTAATTGTGGTCATTTGTGTGGCGGTTGGAAGAGATGACTGGGTCCACCTGGTCTTGAACACTGGTATGATTCTCCTCAGAGACTGTGTTCTGAAACTGACCTCAGAGAAGTAATTGCTTTGGAAAGAGATGTGTCTTAATCAGGCTCTTGGCCCTGTGTGAGGCTGTGGCTTAGATTATCAGCAACAGACGGATCAAAAAAATGATCCCATGTGTGCATCCAAAACCAATATAGCCAAAAGAGCAGTCATTGTGAATGAAGTCTCTCAACTTCCACTGTAAGGTTCTGAAAGAATAAAAGAAATTGAAATTGAAATGTAAAGAACCAGGTTTTGTAAAGTTTCCAAGCTGCACTCAGAACCTGAAATTCCTGTGGCAGTTAAGACAATTCCTGGAACTTCCCATTAGATGTGTGTTGAAATCTTCCCTGACCACCTAGTTACTTAACAACCCCTTCCCAGAAGCCGTGCATCTCACCACGTATACATCTCAGGGCTTCAACCAATCAGTTTAAATGTATACCCCTTCTCAGGGCTGACCAATCACCCCCTGCCCCAACTTTTCCCGCCAATGAATGTGCTAATCATGTTTTAGAGTTGTTACTTGATTTTCCCGTGGTACATGATGATTTCCTAAAGGAGGCTATGATGTATGTAAAGTCCCTGAGCTCTCTTAAGAATGTATATAAACTCTGCTCAAGTTGTTCTCGGGGCTCTTTGTTCTTTGCTCCTCTGAAGGGAGCTCTGAGCCCTAGCATTCTGGACCCCCGATAAACCCTTTGCTGATGCATGAGAAAGCCTCTTTGTTGTCTTTTCCTTTGACGTTCGCAGCACCTTTTCATCTGGAGGCCCCAGGTGAGATATCCGGCAGTGGTGGACGGAAGACCTCAAGGGACTCCTCTCGGGGTAAGTAAGGCGCCTCTTTCTGGTTTTGGGTTTCAGGCTAGGGCGTGGCAAAGTGGCTGTTGGTGAAGAGCATTAGCTCTCTCCTATGGTGTGACAGACGTGTCACAGAGCCAAGGTCACGTCCCTGAGGGACACTCCGGAGGACTAGGGAATTCAAGGAATAGTAGTTTCCTCAACTCGGTTATGTTTTGCTTCAGGATTCGATTTGCCAGCCCATCAGGTTTTGCCGGTAACTCAGTTTTGGTCATTGTTCTGAACTCATGTTGAGTTTACTGTCTGTCTTTATTGTCTAACCCATTGCCAGTTACTCAGTTCTAATCTTTGTCTTGGACTCATGTTAAACGTTTACTGTTTGTCTTTGTCTGTGTTGTGTTTGTGTCTTCACTGTCCCTGTTTGAGTAACTCACATTATGGGACAAAGCACTTCCTCTTCTCTGTCCCTGACCCTTGATCATTGGACTGATGTCTGCTCAAGGGCCCAGAATCTTTCTTTTTCAGTAAAACACTGTAACTGGCAGACTCTCTGTGCTTCAGAATGGCCCATCCTCAAATTCGGATGGCCCCAGAAGAATCCTTCCACTTTCCTCTAATCTGAAAATTCAGAAATATTGTCATTCAGCCGGGGCCACGTGGCCACCCAGATCAACAGCCATATACCCCTTCCCCCACATTCCTCTCATTCAAACTTTCCGCTCCTCTCCCTCTTCCTTCCATTCTCCCTGAGTCACAAGACTGGACACTCCACCCCCTCCTTATCGTCTACTCTCCCTCCCCAACCCCCAACACAGTTCCTGATGATCCTCCCACCGCTGACTCAGCCTCTCCACTGCTAGAGGCAATTGGGCCAGACCCAAGCCCTCCAGGGGACTTCCCCGCAGCAGCAGCAACCCCTCCTCTCCTGAAGGAAGCTGGGCAACCTAAAGGAACCCACCGGAGACGGATAATAGAAAACTCAGAAGCCCCTCTGATGCTCTCTCTCCATCCCTATGGGCCCATGAACCGACCCAACTGGGACCCCAACACCTTTGAAGGTAGGAAGCATCTGTCCACTTATCGCCAGGCTCTAATAGCGGGTCTCCAAGTGGCTGCCAGAGAGCCGACCAATTTGGCCAATGTAAGAGAGATTATCCAAGGGCCTAATGAGTCTCCCTCTATGTTTCTGGAGAGAATTAAGGAAGCATATAGAAAATATACTCCTTTTGATCCTCAGGCAGATGACCAAAAGGCATTTGTTACAATGGCCTTTATTGAGCAGGCTGCCCAAGATATTAAGAGAAAGTTACAATGTCTAGATGGGTTACAAAATACGACCTTAAGAGATTTAGACAGAGAAGCTGAGAAAGTATATTATAAGATATATATTATAAGTATATATTATAAGTATATAAGTATACTATAAGAGAGAAACTGAGGAGGAGAGGGAACAGAGGAGAGAGAAGGAAAGGGAACAAAAGGAGGATGAAAGGAGCAAAAGGCAGACAAAAGCATTGGCTAAGGTTTTCTTCACAGCAGCAAATACGCCAGAAATTAAAATGCAGGGAGTCAGAAAGGGATACTTGGGCCCACGCCAAAGGCTGTCCCTGGCCTCAGATCAATGTACCTACTGTATAGAAAAAGGACACTGAGTCAAAGAGTGCCCCAAAAAGAAAAAGCCACGGCAGCCCGCCATGCTGACTCTAGAAGAGGACTTGGAATGTCAGGGCTCAGATCCCCTCCCCAAGCTCAGGGTAACATTTGAAGTGGAGGGGACTCCAGTGAACTTTGAAGTGGATACAGGAGCAGTATTCTCAGCCCTTAAGGCTTCACTGGGCCCCATATCAAATAAATGGTCCCTAGTTCAAGGGGCTAATGGCACTACATATCGGGCTTGGACAACTAAGAGGATTATGGAAGTAGAAAAATGAAAAGTCCACCACTCTTTCCTAGTAATCCAAGAATGCCCAGCCCCATTGATGCACAGGGATCTGCTTACCAAACTCGGGGCTAGAGTAACTTTTAACCCTGATGGTCCCCAAGTGGATGTTCTAAAACCTTCAGTAAAAACTCCCATAGTCACAGAATTGACTATGTCCGTAGAAGATGAACATCAACACTTCGTGCCCCCTAGGACTGATCAAAGAGGCAAACTACAACAGAAATGGATAAAAGATTATCCTAATGCCTGGGCAGAAACTGCTGGGTTAGGTCTAGCCGTAGAACAACCTCCAATAGTAGTAGAATTAAAAGCCTCTGTCTCTCCAATCAGTGTTAAACAATATCCTCTAAGCAAAGAAGCTAAGGATGGAATAAGTCCCAATATTCAGAAATAATTGGCCCTTGGGGTCCTAAGGCCCTGTCAATCAGCCTGGAATACCCCCCTGTTAAAAGTAAGAAAGCCAGGATCTAGGGACTACAGTCCTGTTCAAGACCTAAGAGAGATCAACAACAGAGTGCAGGACATTCACCCCACAGAACCCAATCCATATAATTTGCTTAGCACTCTGAATCTGGAGCGGGAATGGTACACTGTGCTGGACTTAAAAGATGCTTACTTCTGCTTGCCCCTACATAAGGACAGTCAGTTGCTGTTTGCTTTCGAGTGGATAAAACCAGAAACTGGAACATCTGGCCAACTAACCTGGACTAGACTCCCACAGGGGTTCAACCACCCCCCCACTCTCTTTGATGAAGCCCTCCACAGGGACATAAACGACTTCAGAACTGCACACCCCGAAGTCACCCTACTCCAATATGTGGATGATCAGCTACTGGCAGCGGACACCAAGGAGAACTATGAGTCTGGCACCCAAGCACTATTATCTGAGCTTGCTCGGCTTGGATATAGGGCTTCTGTCAAAAGGCCCAAATTTGTCAGCAAGAAGTAATCTTCCTGGGTTATTCTCTTAGGGGTGGCAAATGATGGCTCACTGAGAACAGAAAACAAACCATTGTGCAGATACCACCCCCATCTAATAAGAGACAACTCAGAGAGTTTCTTGGGACTGCTGCCTTTTGCAGGTGATGGATTCCTGGGTTCACCTCTCTGGCTGCCCCTTTATACCCGCTGATAAAGTGGAATGCCCAATTCCAATGGACCCCTGAGCACCAACAAGCTTCTGATAATGTCAAAAAAGTGCTGCTATCTCCTCCGGCCTTAGCATTCCCAGATATAGATAAACCCTTCACTCTCTACATCGAGGAAAAGAAAGGAATAGCACGGGGAGTGTTCACTTAGACTTTGGGACTTTGGAAAAGACCGGTAGCATTCTTATCAAAAAAACTGGACCCAGTGGCTACTCGGTGGCCCCGTTGCTTATGAGCTATAGCAGCGGCAGCGCTTCTAATAAAAGATGCTCATTAATGAACGTTGGGACCGAAGCTAACCATTATAGCCCCCCATGCCCTGGAGAGCATCATCTGTCAACCTCCAGAGAGGTGGCTATCAAACTTCAGAATAAACCACTACCAGAGCCTCTGGATTACCAAAGACAGAATAACTCTTGGACCTTCTGCTCCACTCAACCTGGCTGCCAGAAGAATCATCAGGACCCGTCGCTCATGAGTGTCAACACATACTGGCAGAGGAAACCAGTATAGGACGAGACTTGAAGGATCCAGCCACTGCCTCAACCTGAAGTCGTATGGTTTACGAAAGAGAGCAGCTTCCTCCAAGATGGTATGTGGCGGGCTGGAGCAGCAGTAGTTAGCAAAACTAATGTCATCTGATCCTCTGGTCTCCCAGAAGAGACATCAGTCCAAAAGGCAGAACTGATTGGTCTTACAAAAGCATTGGAACTAGCAACAGGCAAAAGGGCCACCATATACACTGATAGCCGCTATGCATTTGCCAATGCTAATGTGCACAGGGCTATTTACCAGCAAAGGGGGCTATTAACCTCCACTGGGAAAAAAAATAAAGAACAAAGTTGAGATCCTCCACCTTCTCTCAGCAGTGCAGGGCACTAAGGAACTAGCTATAGTGCACTGTCCAGGGCACCAGAAGGGAAAAGACCTCGTTGCAGTTAAAAACAGAAGGGCAGATGAGGAAGCTTAATTGGCAGCCCTAAACGGAGTGACTCTGTTAACTTTTTCCACACCAGGGGGATCAACATTCAGGAGACTTGGCCACACTGCAACATTCAGGCAACTTATCATCTGAGGAGACAGATACAGAACTCTGGGACCCTACAAAGCCAAGTTTACAATTTCAAAAAGCCCACCTTTATGTCAAAGATGTACACTAGCTCACCCACTTAAGCTCAAAGAAGTTATAGGCACTCTTAAAGAACCGAAGAAAAAATTTATTATTGACTGACTCACAGAGGAAAGAAATAGCTAAGCAGGTGACTAGAGCTTGTCAAGTCTGCCAATTAGTTAATGCTTACCCATCCAAGCTTCCTGCAGGGAAGCGCTTACGAGGAACCAGACCAGGACAATTCTGGGAAGTGAACTTTTCCTGAAATTAAGCCAGGAAGGTATGGACTTAAATATCCCCTAGTCTTTGTAGATACTCTTTCAGGATGGGTTGAAGCCTTTCCCATGAAGAAAGAAACGGCTCAGACGGTGCTCAAAAAGATTCTAGAAGACATTTTTCCAAGGTTCAGCCTGCCTAAGGTAATAGGGTCCAATAATGGACAGGCATTCATTGCCCAGGTAAGTCAGGGATTCACCAGGACCCTGAAGATTAATTGGAAGTTACATTGTGCTTATAGACCCCAGAGCTCAGGACAGGTAGAAAGGATGATTAGAACCACCAAAGAGACTTTAACAAAATTAAGCTTGGAGACCGGCATAAAAAATTGGACTATGCTCCTACCTTAAGCACTGTTTCGTGCAAGAAATACACCCTCTGCCTCTTTGTGTAAACTCACCACTTATGAAATTCTCTATGGTGCCCCTCCTCCAGTAAGGGACCTAACCCCAACTCTGAGCCTTAATGATTCCTTTCACACCCCCTTGCTTGATAGACTTAAAGCCCATGAACAAACACAGCACCCAGCGATACCTGTGGAAACAGTTGGCCACTGCTTATCAGCCTGGAGACGAGGGAACCCCACATCGATATCAAGTGGGAGTCTTCGTCTACGTGAGACGGCATCAGGTATCATCCCTGGAACGCCGCTGGAAAGGACCATACCAGGTGCTGCTTATAACATCTACAGTGGTGAAAGTGGATGAAATCACTTCCTAGATCCATGCCACCCATCTCAAGGGTGCGCCCTGTCCAGACTCCAGCTGGAAACTGGAACAGACTGGTAACCCTCTCAAGTTGCGTGTCCGTCGTGTGGGTAGGGCTATGGATTCTTCCCCTGACCACCAGCAGTCCTAATCCCCATCAGCCTGTTCAGCAACAATGACAAGCTATAAATCCTACTGGGGAAGTAGTGTGGTCTATTTCACATATAGCCCTCTTATGGACTTGGTGGACATCTCTCTACCTGGACATTTGTCAGCTTGCCATAGGCCTCTCTGACTGGGATCTCCCTGATATAGAGGACCCCACACAGATCCCACTCAAACCCAAACCAGGGCAACATTGACCACCTTACCCCATGAATTATGGATATCATCTCCCCCAGCTCAGGTGTAAACTAGCCAGTCTTGATTTTTATGTGTGCCCAGCTGATTTCCGAAGTCGCAAACAGGCCCAAACCTGTGGAGGACCCAGTGACTTTTATTTTAGATCTTGGGGTTGTGAACAAACGGGAGCTACATGGTTGAACCCAAACTCCCCAGACAGTATCATTCAGGTAGGAAAAAATGACACCTGGATTGATCCCAAGAAATGTGCCGCTAGCCAAGTTGTGTCAAAAACTTGCTGTGGAAAGAATAGTCTATGTTACCCCCTCAATATAACTTTCACTTCCAAAAGAAGGGGCTACCTCAGAACAACATGGCCTATGGGATATATGTGGGAAATGCGATTCTATATTTATGGCCCTCGTAATGACTTTGGTCACTGGTTCACCATCCTGCTTATAAAGGAAGAAAATCCCACAGCAATAGGGCCCAATCCCCTCATGCCAGGAATTAAGCCTCCAAAACCTCCCATGCCTAGATCTACCAGAACCCCTCTACCATCTCATACTTCCCAGTTTCCGTCTTTGCCTACTTCCCCAGTCCAGAGTACAGCTGACTCCTGCCCCTGGGAAGTAATTAAAGGAACCTTAATTGTACTGAACTCCACACAGTCAGAACTCCGTGCATTTCAACCCATGTATTTGACAGCTCTGTAAATTATTGTTTAATGGTGCAGATACTCCCCAGGGTGCTTTATTATGAAGCAGAATCATTTTAAGGTCTACTAGGGGGACAAACAACCCGATTTTACTGGCATCCAGTGTCCCTTACTCTAGCTATCCTATTGAGGATAGGAGCTGCTACAGGAGTGGGCACGGGAACAGCTGCTATGATCCATGGGTCACAAAAAATGGCCTGATTAGAAACAGCAACAGATCAAGACTGGAAGACATTAGAGACCTCCATCACAGCGGTGTAGGAATCCTTAAACTGTCTCTCTGAAGTTGTTTTACAGAACAGGCGAGGATTAGACCTCCTCTTCATGAGGGAGCAGGGCCTCTGTGCTGCACTGAGAGAAGAATGTTGTTTTCATGCTGACCATACTGGAGTTGTAAAAGAATCCATGAGTAAATTGAGAAAATGCCTTGAAGAGCGCCAGAGAGAAAGGGAGATTCAACAAGGGTGGTTTGAGTCATGGTTTACCCAGTCCCCCTGGTTAACTACACTCCTATCAGACTTAGCTTGACCCCCTGATCATCCTTATGGTGTTGCTAACTTTGGCACTTTGTTTGCTTAACTGCATAGTTTCCTTTCTCCAGGCTCAAATTGAGCAGGAAATACGCTCCACTGGCAGAAATAGAGTGTGAGACCCCGCAATAATTATGATTCATTACATTTAAGATTAAATGTAGTAAGAAAAAGGAGTGGGAAATGAAAGAATAAAAGAAATTAAAATTGAAACATAAAGAACCAGGTTTTGTAAAGTTTCCAAGCTGCACTCAGAACCTGAAATTCCTGTGGCAGTTAAGACAATTCCCGGAACTGCCAATTAGATGTGTGTTGAAATCTTCCCTGACCACCTAGTTACTAAACAACCCCTTCTCAGAAACCGTGCAGCTCATCACGTATACATCTCAGGGCTTCAACCAATCAGTTTAAACGTATACCCCTTCTCAGGGCTAACCAATCACCCCCTTCCGACCTCTTCCTGCCAATGAATATGCTAATCATGTTTTTGGGTTGTTATTTGATTTTCCCTTGGTATGTTGATTTGCTAAAGGAGGCTATGATGTATGTAAAGTCCCTGCCCTCTCTAAAGAATGTAAATAAACTCTGCTCAAGTTGTTCTTGGGGCTCTTTGTTCTTTGCTCCTCTGAAGTTATCTCTGAGCCCCAGCATGCTGGACGCCCAATAAACCCTTTGCTCTGGCATCAGACAGTCTCTTGGTGGTCTTTTTCTCCGACTTTTGACCGACCTTTTTACCTATGAAGGACCTGAGAGAGCAAAAGTCAAATCCATGTCAACTTCCATGTCAAACAACCTGGTCAGAATGAAGAAATGTGTCGGAATCAGTCTCTCTCTTCTTAATGTAGATTAAATGGACCAAACCAGGCCTGTGTACAGAGCTGTTCCCGGATGCCTATGGTTGATATACCATTCTAACTTGTGAAAGTGTAACAGGAAGTAGGGGCAGCCTCCATCTCATGGGACCATTGGAAGCAACTGTTAGGACAAAGTGGTTTTCCATGGCAGTGACCTCATTCAGTTCCTGAAGGAAGAGACCTACCACACTTCCTTGGTGATGGAACTCTCTAAACTTGGGATCCAGGAAGCCATGCACCCAGAGAAAGTCTTAGTTTCAGTCCCAGTGATCTCAATTGTTTGAATTTACCAAAGACAGAGTCAGTGTTTCTTGGTACCTACTTATGTGATGATGGCCAAATTTCAGGAGAGCTCCGAAGAGCGGCTTTTTCTGAGAAAGCACGTAGTGGCTCAACCATGGCTCCTGACAACTTCAAAAAGTTTGCAAAGAAGACCAGATCTGAGATAGGACAGGCCATTTCGTGGGAACATAGTATGGCCCACCAGTCAGAGGACACTCAGGATAGTCACAGTCATACTTGGGGGAAGGAGGTGCCGTTGTGGGTGTCAGTGTGAGTTTGTGGTTTTGTCTCATGTTCTGAGAATAGGTAGGAATGGCGCTTTGTAGGTTTGGACTGGAAAGATTCTAGAAAGTCGTTTGACAACACGAGTGTTTCTATGTCTGTGTATCCCACTGTATCCGTGGTTGTAGACATTTGAAATGCGAATGCATCAATGGTTGTGTCCTGTCTAGTAGAAAGCTTCCCAGCATTCTTCCCACCCAATTTAAGAATGGAAAGCGGCTTGCCTAATGGATGGTGAACAGCTACTATCTTCCTAAATTCCTCTTTTCTTCCTGAATACTGGCCACTCTCCAGAGTATCCTCATGGTTTTGTTTCCAAGATATGTACCACGTCCAAGCTCTGTTACATGGCCATGTACTGGATAGCTGAAGGGAATGGGAGCATCTCAGAAAACTCAGATATCAGTGTGACCAGTAAAGTCTCAGTGGAGAATCCCTGCTTTGGGCCATTTGCTTACTTATGTTTCTATTACCCTGAATGTCAGGAAGGTCTTTGCCTCAGGCCACCCCTTTGTTAAGCCTGAAGAAAACAGTTTTCAAATGGAAATGAATGGGCATCACCTGTGGCTCTTTGCTTAATTGCTTTGGAAAGGGATGTGTCTGAAACAGCCACTTGGCCCGGTGTTGTGGCAGTGGCTTAGATTCTCAGCACCTGATGGATCTAAAGAAAGTTTCCAAGTGTGCATCCAAAACCAAAATGGCCAAAAGAGCAGTCATTGTGGATGAAGTCATTTTTTTCTGTAAGCTTCCTGAGCTAAATAAAGTGAGAATAGGGATCATTTGGGTCAAATCAGTTCTTCAAATCCCTGCAGAGGCTAGCCGATAGGGGCTTGGGTTTTCAATGACACCAATTCACATAAAGAATCTATACCAGACAGTCATTAGGCCTCAAATTGGAGAAGCAGGTCAGATATAGGGCAGGCCTATTTGATCACTCTTGGTTCACAGCAAGGGTGTCCAGGCCACCCTGTCTTTAGGCAAATGAGGGGTAAGGGTGCTTATTTTGAACAGTGTATTGGGCTGTGCCCTTCATGGAAACCTCCAGCCAGAGTTAATGATGAGTGTCTATGTGGAAGGAGATGAGGACCATGTGGGAGTGTTTTAGTTTTAATTGTGGTCATTTGTGTGGTGGTTGTAAGAGATGCCTGGGTCCAAGTGGGCTTGAACTCTGGTGTGATTCCTCTTAGAGAATGCGTTATGGAACTGACTTCAGAGAAGTATTGCCATGAATTGTGTTGGGATTTTAGGAGGCCACACATGAGAGTCGCCCTTGGACACTGAGATCTAAGCCCAGAGTGACTTTCCACAGAGCACTGGGAATCTCAGCCAGGATATCACATGATTTTATTCTGAAAGACTTGGAAGCCATAGTTGAGAGTCAAAACACACATGGACCTTACATTGTAGACCTCAATGGGGCTGGCTTCATGTGACCTTTTGACCAGTCTTTGGGAACCCTTGCCTGTGAGAGTTCTCCAGATTATTCATTGAAATGTGCTTCCACTAAATTTAATGGTTCCTAAATGAATTGAAACCCACAGTTTCTCCCACTTCATCTTTGAAAATGGCTAGATAAATACCATGAAATTTTTGAACTTCCCATGGCCACCTGCCACTGGAGAACCTTTGGATGTACAGTTGCTGATCCTGAGTGTACCAGACAGTTCCTTGATTGACTGGGTTTTATGAAGATGGTGTAGAACAGAGATGCCAGTATGTTGGGGCCTGCTGAGTAGTGGGCCAAGAGCTGTTGTGTGCAGGTGTGTGATAAAACATCTGTGGTCGGGACATGTGATTTTGCCATTGACTTCCAAATGACTTGTGGCTGACATGTTACAGACAGGAATCACTTATATGTCTGAAACCTCTTTATAAAAGGCATTTTGTTATATGGAGACGTTTCAGGGCAATGTTCAGAATCAGGTTGCTATGGTCAAAGGGGCAAGCGATGTGGGATAGAAGCCTGGTTGGTGCATTCTCCTGCAGACCCTGACCCACCACACGTGACAGGACTCCCTCCAGCACTGTGTCCCAGTTGAACTCATTGTATTTCATGAAGCAAATACCAAACTCCCAGTGCAGTAGAAATAAACACCATGAAAAGTGGAGGATGACCAAATGGCTTCACAGTCCACATGCGGAGACACTTAGCTTTCAGTGGCCACAGTTTACCAACAGAGAGAAGTCAGCACTGCTGCCTCATGTTCTTTGGAAAAATTGAAACAATGTCCTCCAGGTCTCATAGATGTAGACCCAGCTTTGATGGTCTCATTTGAATGGAAGCTAAAGCTTCTGACAACAACATATATGTCGAGTGCCCACCATCAAAGGCAGTTTCTCAAGAAGTCTTTAGTCCGGCAGAGCTCCAGGTTTGTGTAGTGTTTACCTTTTAGACCAGGTCGCAAGAAAAGACCACTGACTCCAATTAAAATCAGATTAAAGCAAGCTTATTATTTCCACCACCCTGGCTGCCTCTCCCTCCCAAAACGTCGGGAACAGGACAGCAGCCCAGCTTTATAGCCCAGAAAGTTACACAAAAGTGGGGTTACAAATAACAGAATTCTGACAAGCATCACACTAATGGTAGTTTACATTTTTGTTTGCTGGCCCCAACATCAGAATTTATGAGGACCATTAGAGCCTCAGAGAGTGTCGTCTGGCCAAGGAAGGCCAATATTTATGAGGTGTCAACAAAGTTTCAGAGAGGGCTGTTATCTGGTCAGAGAGCCAGGCATGGGTGAGTTCAAGGCACGGGCAGGCATTCCAAGCAGGTTCAGATCTTGCTGTAATTTATAGTTAAGCCAAAATTATCTTTTCATGGCTTTGTGGCAAGATGGCTCCCAATTTTAATAAAAGATCAGGTTGGGTCAATCATTCCCCCCTTTTCTAATGTGTTCCTTTCAAATATTTGATTGGGTAGGAAGAGCACTGTGGGAATTTTAATCCCTCAGGTAACAGTCTCCCGATTTTTTGAACTCACCCAAAAACAGGTCTCCCTGATTTTACCTGACTTAATTAATTACTAATATTGATATTCTATTTATTTTTGTCTCCATTGTTGTAAGAAGAGAAGCGTCACTCATTTAGACTTCTTCTGAGCTGAGAGAGGGTGACGTGAGGGGGCACCGCCGGAGGGACATTAGTCGCCTTTTAGAAGTCAGTTAGGTTTGAAGTCTGAATGGGGAAGAACAGGTAGTAAAGTCATCTGGGGATGGGTTCTTCTATGAGAGAAACAAAAAAACATGAGTACTTAATAAATATTGCAGCAGCTGGAACATGTCACTGTATAGAAGTTCCCTCACCAGTCTTTAATATCCCCAGTTATCAGGACTGTCAACTTAATATTTAACTTTTAGTGTTACATTTGTCCCTCCCCATAAGATTCAGTTTAATAATTTAATGTCATCTGATCTTGCAAAATACTTTTACTAGTATGACCTCTGTGTCTAATAGAGAAACCTTTAATTCTCTTACTCAGGGCTGGATAATCATACTAACAAATACCAAGCCTATGTGTTTAGGTTAAGAATATCTGTAGGCCTTAAACTAAAAACTTCTGCCTCTGGCAGATCATCTTGATAGTCTCTTTTTATAGTTATCAGGCATTCCTGTCTGAGAATCCTTCTTTGTAGCCTCCAGTTTTACTTATTTTGGGAGGATAACATAAAGTGCATACCTTAAAATATTATTATTATTATTATTATATAAAATGCCCAGGAATGGCTGTAATTTGTTTTTAACTGTCTTTTCTAAGTGTTTAAGATGAAGCAGTCAAACTGACTTTTGTTTCTATCTATTGTGAACAGTCAGCTGAGCTTTTATGGGAGTAATTCCTGTGGAAACTTGAGAGCAGGTTCTCAGTTCTGCTAGTGCCATTTGCACTAGGTGGGTCCAGGTCTTGCTTGACCATGTGGCTTCCCTCGGAAGCATCAGGGATGTCTCCCTTCTCTGATGACTCTCCTCTTCGTAGCAAATGCACTGATTGGCTTTCTGTTCTCCATTGTTTTCATTAATCTCCCTGATCAGGAGGTTATGTGGTTCAGAGATGCAAAGCTCTTTAGAGAAGTCCCCTGTTCCCTGGATACAGACTGACTCAGAGGGCAAGAGCCAAATATTGGTTTTCTTGTCCCTTTTCATATAACTTTAATTTTAAATCCTAATCTTAACCATCCATCAAATAAATTTTAACAGACTTATATTAAGAGTACTGGGCGTTAATGTCTATAATTTAAAATTATTTATCTTTTTATTATTTGGGATCTGTATTATTCTGTCTGTCTTGTAGGTGATGGCTAATTATCTTAAATTAACCAATGTTGTGTTCTTAAAGCAACACTTCTGTAAAACACTAACAGGGAATCTTTATATCACCGATAAGGAAATTACAAAATAAAATTAACAAGAGTAAGCAAACTTAGTTCGTGTAATAGCTACCTAAAATTTTTGGCTGAGTTATACATTATATCCTCTGTTTGAGATGCTAGTAATGTTGACAGGAAAAAAAAAAACTTTTGAAAATAACTTTAAATGAAATAACATCTGACCTACTGCTTTCGTAGTCATTCTCACATAATATAATGGGACACAGAGCCTTATCTCAGGTAAGGCAGGGCTCTTTATTAATCTTAGGTGTTTTAGTTCTAAAGCTAATCTTTGTTTTTTAAATATCATTTTACAAAGTTTACATAAATTGAGGTCACATGAACATTAGCTAACACCATATGATATAACATTTAAAACATGAATTAAAGAAAGGCTGAAAGTTTTTAACCTTTACATAGATTAGGCTCTCATTAACTTAAAAATGCATTTAAATTGTTCCCCAATGTAAAATGTAACATAAAAGTTTACATACCTTTTTGACAACAGGTAAATAAATCCTATATATATATATATATATATATATATATATATATATATATATATATATATATATATTTTTTTTTTTTTTTTTTACCATACAACTTCAGAACACCAGCTTGATATAATGCTCTTTTAAAGTTTCTACCTTACAGTCTTGTATACCTGGAAGATATGAGCATATTAATAGCATCACAATTGCATTGATGTTTCTACATTAACCAAGTTTAGCTTTTAAAGAAATGGCAGTACAGTGCTCTAAAATAACAGTTCTCATTTAATCAGTTGTTTAATTTTTATGGTTGCTTGCTCTAAAAAAATAAAACTTAATAAACACAATGTTATGGGTAAACTTATGTTTTAAGAAATTTTTGTCTCTTTAACA
Source organism: Callospermophilus lateralis (assembly GCF_048772815.1). Classification (NCBI taxonomy): domain Eukaryota; kingdom Metazoa; phylum Chordata; class Mammalia; order Rodentia; family Sciuridae; genus Callospermophilus; species Callospermophilus lateralis. Next base: position 1,789,343 of record NW_027513145.1, read on the forward strand.
CATGACTGATTTTTACAATCTTATACAGACTTTAGGACAAAATTATACAGACCTTAGTAAATCAATCAGATATCTATCAAAAGTACTCATGAATGAGTAATCCTATATCAAATTTACTTTACTTATTTATCAAAATATTAGACAAATGTATTGAATAGTGTACCATTTTTTGTTGAAGAAAAAGTCCTAGAACCAAGGCATATTAGACCTTTTGTAGGCATTAATATTTTATTAGATTTTTGAAAACCTAGTAAAACTTGTAAGGTTAAATTTAAAGACATTTATTTTTATCTGTTTATCCAATTTAAATTGTACCAATTAAATCACGTGAATTAAAGATCTTTGGATCCATGTTTTAAAATTTGTTTTTATGAGTGCTTTTTTTATGAGTGTTCCTTATATGTGTTAATTTGTATAACATATATATGATATACGGATATATGTATATATAGACATACAACACATAACAAAAGTGTGCACACATAATAATAGTAAAGGCCTTGTAGCTTTTTGCAGTTGAAATCTCCATTGCAATGTTTCAGAAACTCCACTGTTGGTCAAAGATAGAGCTGATCAGAAAAACATTAACCTAGGTTTGTAGGATTAAAATCATGAGCTCAAAAAAAGAATACAGAATCTAAGAAAAAAATAAGAGTCCTAGAAAAAATGACTGGCCAGTAATTAGTAAATACCATACAATTTACCTTTTTTCCTGCCTTAGGCCTCAGATCAGTCTCCTACTGAGCTTGCAGGCTTCTTTCATTTGCATTTCAACAAAAGTCCTGGCTGAGGTCTGAAAGTAGCAGGGGAAAACTGCTATTCTGAGCAGACACCTCAGGCCTAAGGCATTTTAACCATAATTTTCAGGTTTGGATGTTGAAAATTATGTTACAATTTTAAGATAAAATTCACAAAATTTTATATCTTTACATCTTGTTTTGTCAACAGATACCATACTATGATTTACTATCCTTGTCCAAATTAATGCACTGGTACACACTGTGACATTTTCTCAGTCTACCCAATTCAAAATTGGTGAAAAATAAAACTGAATGTTTGGGAAGTTACTTGCCAACTTGGAAGTAGAGTGCTTTAGTTTTCCATCCTAAGTATTTAAGTTATCTGGCATGAATTATCTAAAATCATAAACTAGACAATTACCTAATTCAGATACCAGATTGTTAGAATAAAACATCATCATTTAGACACACATTGAACTAATATCATTCCCAAGAAACAATTTATAATATCAGCACATTATTGCACATGTCTTAAAGGGCCAGAAACAAAGACACAAGACAGACAGAAAGGAGCTCCAGACTATGGCTGACAGACAGAAGCCTTAAAAACAGAGCAGATAAGAGAAAAATCTCCTACACCAGTGGCAGGATAGATGTCCTCACAAGGGGATCAGATGTTTTCACAGAGGGCAACCTGAAATGTAATATCAAGGGTTTCCATGGTGACTTTACTGCATTTAGTGTCCCCTTTTTCTTTTTCTTTTTTTTTTTTTTAAGAAGACAGAGGTGTCATAATCCTTACAGTGCAGGGAACGAAGGAAGGAATTCCCTGAAGCAACAGGGCTTTGGCAGATGCTGGGAGTCCCTCAGTCCCTCCTTTTACTTATAGGATTAGCTCCTCTGGTTTGGATCCACCCCAATCTCGCTCCATCTCCTAACATTTCAGTAGTCAGCTCTCAAAAAGTTCCAGGGTCGGGGGGGTTATCAAGATTTGTAACTTAAATTTCGGTTTCTGACCTTGAAGCGAATTAATACCTATTTAATAATGAGGACAGGGTTTGAGAAAAATAAAAAGGGAGGTTTATTGCTTTGCTAACAAAGAAGAAACACAGAGGACTCTGCCCAAAAGTTTTGACTCTCTTGAACTGGAGCAACAAGGGGTTTTAAAGGAGTTTCCATTGTTAACCTGGAAGATACTCTGTTCTTTGGTGGCCAGCAGGCATTGCCCTCTGCAGTGGGTGAGTTCCAGGCAGCCAGCTAGGGGCTTCTCTCATCCTGCTTAACAAAGGGGGCTAAACTTCATCACAGTTTTTTAGAACACAGTCCAAAGGGTGTAAGGCTTACTTGCTTTATTACCCATTTTTGCGTCCAATATCCTTAAGTTTTTACCACAGAAATCACACAACAAAATGCACAAAAACAAACAAACAAAAAAAAACATATAGAACACAGAACAAAACACACAAAAAAACAGAAATCTGGCGAAGATACAGAAAAACAGAGGAGCAATGAAATGTCTTCCTGAAGCTCCGGGGTAGGAGCTCCTGCGTGCCCGGCTGCACCTTTCTACCCTTTCAGAGAAATTCCATACAGAACAGAACAGAGGACAGAACAATTCTTGTTACTGTCCTGGACAGGAGTACATGTGAGCCTCCCCAGGCCACCTCTCTGTCATCAGAAGACATCTCCCTTAATCGGATATCAGATGTTATAAAGGCACCACCTACCTATGGAGGCCTCCTCTACCAGGTGTTTGCTAATAGTTTTAGTGCGATGGTTCACTGCAGCGCTCCCTGGACTGAAGGCTCACTCCAAGGCTTTGGAACTTGGCTCTACAGCCCTGAGCCCTGGAGGAAAGGCCAGCGTCAGAATTTCCAGCAGGCTGGTCTTGTGATCTGGTCAGGTAATCTCGCTGGGGAACTCCAAAATGTTAGACCAGGATGCAAGAAAAGACCACTGACTCCAATTAAAATCAAATTAACGCAAGCTTATTAGTTCAACCAGCTAGGCTGACTCTCCTTCTCAAAACGGCAGGAAAAAGACAGCATCCCCACCTTTCCTACACCCCAGCTTTATAGCCCAAAAAGTTACACAAAAAAGGGAGTATCAGAAAACAGAACTTTGACAAGCATCACACTAATTGTAGTTTACATTTTTTATTTGCTGGCCCCAGCATCAGAAATTATGAGGACCATTAGAGCCTCAGAGAGGGTCGTTGTCTGGCCAGGAAAGGCCAATATTTGTGAGGTGTCAGTAAGGTTTCAGAGAGGGCTGTGATCTGGTCAGTAAGATAGGCATGGGTGAGTTCAAGGCATGGGCAGGCATTCCAAGCAGGTTCAGAATTTGCAGTAATTTATAGTAAAGCAAAAATTATCTTTCCATGCCTTTGTGGCAAGATGGCTCCCAATATTAATGAAAGATCAGGTTGAGTGATCACCCCTGTCCCTTTCTTTTGGAAACTCCTCTACCACCTCCAAGGTTGTGAACTCCTGAGCATTTTCCATTCCAGATAAGTATTCACAGAATTTCTAACTCTTCACCTCTAATTGTGTCTTACTTGAGGCAAAGGTAATGTCAAAGCATTGTTCTAGATGAGAGTGGGAAGATTATTGTATATACCACATATTTGCTTACACATTGGATTCATTTTCCAATTTTCCATTTGAAATACTGAATTCCTGACACTAACCCATACCCTACTAGACTCTGACTAATAATCCTAATATGATGGTGAAACATAACCCAAGCAGAATAGAAATACAAGCCGTTCAGAGAAGGCATGGTGTGTAGTTGGAATTGCCTTTTGCCTTATATAGTATAGGAGTTATAAATCTGGTCAATTTTTTGTTGAAATAATTCTACATGTGTTTTTAAAGTTAACAAATATGGGAATCCTGTCTCCCTTTCTCTGTAGCACATGTATTTTTATATGCACATAGAGAATCCTACCTGGTATCACACGTACATACTTGTGAGGTGGCTGAATTGGCAGGTACAAATTGGGAGAAGAGATCACTACTCCTAAACGCTGTTCGAACTGAAAATTCAACCTATGGGTGAGCTTCCTAGTTCAATAACATTATACATAAATCCATGTTCAGTAAAATGAATATTTTTGCATCTGTGGATTATATATATTTCATGATGAATTTCGATTGGCATATACATGGCTACTTTTTTGTTCGTTTTTTGGTTGTTCAAAACGTTACAAAGCTCTTGACATATCATATTTCATACATTAGATTCAAGTGGGTTATGAACTCCCATTTTTACCCCAAATAAAGATTGCAGAATCACATTGGTTACATATCCACATTTTTAAATAATGTCCTATTAGTTACTGTTGCATTCTGCTACCTTTCCTATACTCTATGATCCCCCCTCTTTTCCCCTCCCATCTTCTCTCTCTACCCCATCTACTGTAATTAATTTCTCTCCTTGTTTATTTTCCCATTCCCTTCACAACCTGTTATATGTAATTTTGTATAACAATGAGGGTCTCCCTCCATTACCATGCAATTTCCCTTTTCTCTCCCTTTCCCTCCCACCTCATGTTTCTGTTAATATAAATCTTTTCTTCCTGCTCTTCCTCCCTGCTCTGTTCTTAGTTGCTCTCATTATATCCAAGAAGATATTTGGTATTTGTTTTTTAGGGATTGGCTAGTTTCACTAAGCATAATCTGCTCTATTACCATCCATTTCCCTGAAAATTCCATGATTTTGTCATATTTTAGTGCTGCGTAATACTCCATGGTTTATAAATGCCACATTTTTGTTATCCATTCATCTATTGAAGGGCATCTAGGTTGGGCCCACAGTGCAGCAATTGTGAATTGTACTGCTAAGAACATCGATGTGGCAGTATCCCAGAGGTATACACTATTTTAAGGTCTTCAGGAAATAGTCCGAGAAGGGCAATAGCTGGGTCAAATTGTGGTTCCATTCCAAGCTTTCCCAGGAATCTCCATACTGCTTTCCAAATTGGCCACACCAGTTTGCGGGAACAGCTCTCCTCATAGGCCTGGTTTGGTCCTTCTTCTCTACATTAAGAAGAGAGAGGCTTACTCAGACACAACCCTTCATCCTTACAAGGTTGTTTGCCATAGAAGATGACTTTTGGTCTTTCAGGTCTTTCATAGCTGTCTACATCTTCTCCAGGGATCAAATATGCATGGACCTTTGAGGTTCTCAGTAGGTGGCAGATCCCCTACATTGCTGTATTGCAAGACGAACCCTGTCCCTTCTCTTTTGTAAAGTTAGATTGAGGGAACAGTGTATGGTTATGGTTAAAAACATGTTCAATTTGGGTTCGGAATCATTCTGATGGATGAATAATGGTATTGGGAACCTGCGATATTTATAAAACTATAGAGGTGAAATATAAGTATGAAAACAGAAATCTAGGTAAGATTTGTAGCCCAGAAGGGAATGAGGCCCTTGATTGGGATACTTAGCTTTTAATTATGTTCTGCACGGTTGTCTCAGATAAATTGATAATCAATGGCATAGGACCTTGTACCTCGGAAGATTGATTGTAGAAGAGAACATCCACTCAAATTGGGATAGTCGGTAGGATTAGGAAGAGAGTCGGTAGGTTTAGGAAGAAGAGTGAGTATAAAATTTGGATCAAATGTTCTTTAGCAATAGGGTTTCATTTATACAGTGAATGTAAATGTCAGCACATGCGAAGAGTCAGTCACAATGATGAACTGCGGAAAATATAAGAAAGAAGATATCAATAGAGACATTACAAAATCAGGCAATTGTAAAGTGAGTGATAGGTTTAGACATTTTCAACAGGATCAAGATCGAATACATAATTTTAGGAAGAAACAAATATGTAGTCACCAATAGAAATGACATTTGAAAGCATTAGGCAAACTGGAAATGGATGTTTTTAGTAATCCATATTCAACTTCCATTTAGGATTTGGTACAATCATAAGTGTGACCTTTGCATTTTGTGCCCAGAAAATTATTGTGATAAAATATATATGTAGATCATGTGACATGAGTATTTTTCCACCATTTCTGTGAGCAATATTTGAAGACATATAAATTAGTATTGGGGGTACAAAATGGTGTACCCTGTGTCTACGACTATAGAGATAATGCATGAATAGAACATACTGTAAATAAATAATATAACTGGTTCCACTTTAAATAATGGATTGAATTGTTATCTGAAAATATATAAGAAATCATATATTGACATAAAATCATTAATTCCAACCAGTTATATATCTAATTGTAATCTTAGGGTTATTGTTTATCATGAAGTGTGTGTGAATTTTGCTTCAAAAGTGATTATGGATCGAAAATATTGTGTTTGGAAAGAAGTCTCATGAAATTACCAGTCAAGAAATATGGAGGAATCCATGTGTTCTGAAGCAGGAAGTGATTGAAAGTGAAACAAATGCCTCTAAATTTGCTAAATTGTGGATGGAACATATATCCTGTGATGTGCATAAACTGATGAAATAGTATGTACCAGTGTTGAATAAAAATGAACGTCAAAATACACATCATGTACCATAGAAATCTACTTCCATTGATGTTAAACTGGGTAAGTTACTGTAGAAATATTAGGATTCGCGTGCATCATTCACCGAAGTTAGTTTTCTTTTTTTTTTTATTTTTATTTATGCTTGTTCAAAACATTACACAGTTCTTGATACATCATATTTGTCACTTTGATTCAAGTGGGTTATGAACTCCCATTTTTACCCCGTATACAGATTGCAGAATCACATCAGTTACACATGCATTGATTCACATATTGCCATACTAGTGTCTGTTGTATTCTGCTGCCTTACCTATCCTCTACTATCCCCCCTCCCCTCCTCTCTCCTACCCTCTTCTCTCTCTAACCCCTCTACCTTAATAAATTTCTCCCCCTTGTATTATTTTCCCTTTCTTCTCTCTTCCTCTTGTATGTAATTTTGTATAACCCTGAGGGTCTCCTTCCATTTCCATGCAATATCTCTTCTCTCTCCCTTTCCCTCCCACCTCTCATCCCTGTTTTAATGTTAATCTTCTTCTCATCCTCTTCATACCTATTCTGTTCTTAGTTAATCTCCATATATCAAAGAAGACATTTGGCATTTGTTTTTAAGGGATTGGGTAGCTTCACTTAGCATAATCTGCTCCAGTGCCATCCATTTACCTGCAAATTCTATGATTTTGTCATTTTTTAATGCAGAGTAATACTCCATTCTGTATAAATGCCACATTTTTTTTTTATCCATTCATCTATTGAAGGGCATATAGGTTGGTTCCACAGTCTTGCTATTGTGAATTGTGCTGCTATGTACGTCGATGTAGCAGTGTCCCTGCAGCATGCTCTTTTTAGGTCTTTAGGGAATTGACCGAGAAGGGGAATAGCTGGGTCAAATGGTGGTTTCATTCCCAGCTTTCCAAGAAATCTCCATACTGCTTTCCAAATTGGATGCACCAATTTGCAGTCTCACCAACAATGTACAAGTGTACCTGTTTCCCCACATTCTCACCAACACTTGTTGTTTGACTTCATAATGGCTGCCAATCTTACTGGAGTGAGATGGTATCTTAGGGTGGTTTTGATTCACCTTTCTCTGACTACTGGAGATGGTGAGCATTATTTCATGTACTTGTTGATTATATGTGCTCCTCTGAGATGTCTGTTGAGGTCCTCGGCCCATTTGTTGATTGGGTTATTTGTTATATTATTGTTTAATTTTTTGAGTTCTTTGTATACTCTGGATATTAGGGCTCTATCTGAAGTGTGAGGAGTAAAGATTTGTTCCCAGAATTTAGGCTACCTATTTACCTCTCTTATTGTTTCTTTTGCTGAGAAACAACTTTTTACTTTGAGTAAGTCCCATGTGTTGATTCTAGTTACTAACTCTTGTGCTATGGATGTCCTATTGAGGAATTTGAAGCCCGACCCCACAGTATGTAGATCGTAGCCAACTTTTTCTTCTATCAGACGCCATGTCTCTGATTTGATATCAAGGTCCTTGATCCAATTTGAGTGAACTTTTGTGCATGGCGAGAGAAAGGGATTCAGTTTCATTTTGTTACATATGGATTTCCAGTTTTCCCAGCACCATTTGTTGAAGATGCTATCCTTCCTCCATTGCATGCTTTTAGCTCCTTTATCAAATAGAAGACTGTTGTAGCATTGTGGATTAATCTCTGTGTCCTCCATTCTGTACCATTGGTCCACCCGCCTGTTTTGGTACCAGTACCATGCTGTCATTGTTACTACTGCTCTGAAATTTAGTTTGAAATCTGGTATCGCTATACCGCCTGATTCACACTTCCTGGTTAGAATTGCTTTTGCTATTCTGGATCTTTTATTTTTCCAAATGAATTTCATGATTGCTTTCTCTATTTCTACAAGAAATGCCGTTAGGATTTTGATTGGCATTGCATTAAACCTATAGAGAACTTTTGGGAATATCACCATTTTGATGATGTTAGTTCTCCCTATCCATGAACAGTGTATATTTTTCCATCTTCTAAGATCTTATTCTACTTTTCTTTTTAGGGTTCTGTAGTTTGCATTGTATAAATCTTTCACCTCTTTTGTTAGGTTGATTCCCAAGGATTTTATTTTTATTTTTTGAGGATATTGTGAATGGAGTGTTTTTTTTTTTCTCATTTCCGTTTCAGAAGTTTTGTCACTGATATACAGAAATGCCTTTGACTTATGAATGTTGATTTTATATCCTGCCACATTGCTGAAATTATTTCTTAGTTCTAGTAGTTTTTTTTTTTGTAGAACCATTTGGGTCTTCTATATATAGAATTATGTCAGCTGCAAGTAGTGATAATTTAAGTTATTCTTTTCCTATTTTCATGCCTTTAATTTCTTTCATCTGTCTAATTGCTCTGGCCAGTGTTTTGAGAACTATATTGAATAGAAGTGGTGGTAGAGGACATCTCTGTCATGTTCCAGATTTTAGAGGGAATGCTTCAATTTTTCTCCATTCAGAATAATGCTAGCCTGAGGCTTAACATAGATAGCTTTTACAATGTCGAGGTAAGTTCCTGTTATCTCTAGTTTTTTAATGTTTTGAACATAAAAAAATGCTAAGGGTCTATCGTTTTTATTTATTTTTCGCAGAACCAAGCTTTAGTTTTGTAATTTTTTCAATAGTTTCTTTTGTTTCAATTATGTTGTTTTCTGCTCTGATTTTAGTTATTTCTTGCCTTCTGTTACATTTGCTGTTGTTTTGCTCTTCCTTTTCTAGGGCTTTGAGATGAAGTGTGAGCTCATTTATTTGTTGTTCTTTCTTATTTTTGAGGAATGACGTCAAGGTGGTGAATTTCCCTCTTAAAACTCCTTTCATTGTGTCCCATAGATTCCGATATGTTGTGTCTGTATTTTCAATTATCTCGAAGAATTTTTTGATTTTCTCATTTATGTCTTCTATAACACATTAATCATTCAGTAACATGTTGTTCATTTTCAATGTGATGTAGGATTTTTCCTTCCTTCTTTTTCATTGGTTTCCAGTTTCATTCCATTATAATCAGATAAAATTCATGGTATTATGTCCACCACTTTATATTTACTGAGGGTTGCTCTATGGCATAATATATGGTCTATTTTTGAGAAGGATCCATGTGCTGCTAAAAAAAAGAATATCCACTTGATGATGGTTGATATATTCTATATATGTCAGTTAAGTCTAGGTTATTGATTGTGATATTGAGTTCTATAGTTTCTTTATTCAACTTTTATTTGGAGGATCTGTCCAATGGTGAGAGAGGTGTGTTGACGTCACCCATAATTATTGTGTTGTGGTCTATTTGATTCTTGAACTTGAGGAGAATTTGTTTTATGAACGTCGCAGCACCATTTAATGGTGCGTAAATATTGATAATTTTTATGTCTTGTTGGTGAATGGTTCCTTTTAACAGTATATAATTTTTTTCATTATCCCTTTTGATTAAATTAGTCTTGAAGTCGATTTAATTCGATTTGAGGATGGCCACCCATGCTTGCTTATGAGGACCGTGTGCATGGTAAATTTTTTCCCAACCTTTCACCTTCAGCCTGTGTATGTCTTTTCCATTCAGATATGTCTCCTGGAGGCAACATATTGTTGGATTTGTTTTTTGAATCCAAGTTACAAGCCTATGTTGCTTTATTGGAGAGTTTAAGCCATTAATGTTTAGAGTTACTATTGATATATGGTTTCTACTGCCATCCATGTTTGAATATTTATCGTTTTTTTAAATTTACTTTGTTTCTCCATGATTAGCTTTTCCCCCGCCCTCTGTCATTACTGAGGCACTTCCCACTGATGGTTTTGGTTGTTGTTTTTCATTTCTTCCTCGTGTAGTGTTTTGCTCAAGACACTTTGCAATGGTGGTTTTCTGGCTGCAAATTTTTTTAGCTTTTGTTTATCATGAAAGATTTTTATTTCGTTGTCGTACCTGAAGCTGAATTTTGCTGGATACAGAATTCTTGTTTGGCATCCATTGTTTTTCAATGTTTGAAATATGTTGTTCCAGGATCCTCTCACTTTCAGTGTCTGTGATGAAAAATAGGTTGTTAACCTTATTGGTTTACCCTGAATGTAATCTTCCTCCTTTCTCTTGAAGCTTTTAATGTTTTCTCTTTGTTCTGTATATTGGATATCTTCATAACAATGTGTCTTGGCGTTGGTCTACTGGGATTTTGTGTGCTCTGTGTCCTGTAAGCATCTTCAATTTGTATATCCATTTCCTTTTTTATTTCTGGAAAATTTTTCTGTAATTATTTCATTCAACATGTTACTCATTCCCATGGTTTGAAACTCTGTACCTTCCTCTATCCAGATGACTCATAAGTTTGGTTTTTTTATGTTATCCCATATCTCTTGGATGTTTTTCTCGTGATTTTTTACCAGCCTTTCTGTGTTGGCTAGACTCTTTTCAAGATGATATATTTTGTCTTCATTATGTGACATTCTGTCTTCTACTTGCTCCACTCTGTTAGTGATACTCTCAATTGAGTTTTTAATTTGGTTTATCGTTTCCTTCATTTCTACAATTATTCTTTGAATTTTTATAATCTCTATCTCCTGATAAAGAAGATTAACTTCTTCTTTTATCTGTTTATGTAATTCATTTTCAATGTGTTCTTTCACTGTATTTATTTGCTCTCTCGTATCCTCTTTAAGTTTCCATTCCATCTGTCTAAGGTATTCCTTGAGTTCTTTATATGATCATTTTTCTGATGATTCTAGGTCCTCCTGAATATTTAGGTTATGCTTCATTGTTTGTACTCCTTTTCTTTCTTGCTTTTTTATGCTGCTCATGTTACTTCTTGTTTGTTTGAGTGCTGAGTTACTGCTTATTCTTATAAATTTATTTGAAGCTTGGGAGGAAAGATATTAGAAGGGATGGGAAGAAGTCACTAAAGAGAATGAGAATAGGCAGCTAGAATTCAAGGATGGGGGAATAAGAAAATTGAAAAGAAATGAAAAGACAAAAGAAAAAAATAGAAAATAAAGAAAGAAATAATTTTTTTAAATAATAATGATAATTAAAAATGAAAATTAAAATTTAAAATAATAATAATAATAGTAAAATTTAAAAAATAAAAACATTAAAATAAGTTAAAGAACAACAACAAAAAATGAAAATGAAGGAAAAAAATAAAATAATAATAATAATAATACATGCAGTCATAGAGTTCAATTAACTTCTCTTCCAGTAGGTGGAGCTGTGCTCACTGGGCCAAGCTTCTCCTCTCAATAGGTGAGAACCAATCACTGTGCAGCAGCTCTTCCTCCCAGACTGGGCGGGTCTCCAATCCTGAGTGCCTAGGACCTTCTCTAGTGTTTCCTCAAGCCAGGCTCCGCTCAACTGTGACGCTCACCACAATACTTGCTACACGTCAGGTCTCTGCTCCTGGTAGCCCTGTTTTCATCAATGCCTGGCACTCTCTCCCTGTTTGCCTCCCTCAGACCCTAAGTTTGTAGAGCTTGGGGCTGGGAACCCCCAGCGAATTTGCTTGCTCTCTGGTATCCATGCCCACATTAGCTGGTGTAAGAGACCTCAGTTGTCAGCACTGGTGGGAGCGGTAGCCGGGAATTCCACGCCACGAGTCCCACAGCACACATGATTCCCTCGGTCTGGCCATCTTTCTCACGGGAGACCTGGGAGGGCCCCTTAAGGGAGAGCTGGGAGTGGCCCTTAATGTTTCCCCGCTGTGTGGAGAGAGATGCATAGGGAATTACACACCTGTCGTACTGGTTTCAATGAAGTTATCTCCTCTGCCCATGACGTCAGTTCTCTTCCATGGTGGTATCCCATGCAAATGGTGACCGTTCATTCGTTTTGCGAGGTGACCAATGCAACGGATGGGTCCTGACTGTGTCTCCGAAGCCCCATTTCAATTCAGTGGCCTTTTACCTCTGTAAATTCAGAAGGGCCGACCAGTTATTTCAGAGGGAATGTTAGTTCTGAGTCACAAGAAGCAGGCAAATCTGAGCTTCTATGCAGTTGATCCGGGCTCTGTGTGTTTTCTGAGCGGCCCAGACTGTTCGCACCAGATCCACGTCAGGTCAGCATTGCCTAGTGATTCTGAACAAACAGCATTTAGACAGTTTACGACTCCCTATGCCTGCGCAGCTTAAGAGGTCAGAGACTTGATTTCTCCATGTTCGCCACCATGTTGGATCTCCTATATTGCTACTTTATAATGTCTGTGCGTGTGCCTGCATATATATATATTTATATATATAAATATATATATATATATATACTCCCCAGATTTTTCAAAATATGAAATATATGTGTCTTATTATACGCTCCCTAAATTCATTCATATTCATATATGTGGATTTATAACAAACTTTCCACAAGATTATACTATGAAATAATCATCCACCTGAAATACATATTTCTTTCCTAGTACTGAAAAGTAACTTCATAGAATGGTGCATACAAACTCTAATATTTCTACAGATACTGACCCAGTGTAACATCAATGCAAGTAGATTCCTAGGGGACATAATGTGTATTTTGACGTTCATTTCTATTCAACACTGGTACATTACTATTTCTTCAGTTTATGCACATCATAGGATATATATTTCATCCACAAGTTAGAAAACTTATAGGCATTTGTTTCATGATCAGTCACTTCCTGCTTCAGAACACATGTATTCCTCCATGTTTCTTGACTGGTCTTTTCATAAGACTTTTTCCAATCACAATATTTTCATTTTTTATTATCACTTATGAAGCAAAACTCAAACACCCTTCATGATAAACCATAATCCTAAAATTACCATTAGATGTATAACTGGTTGGAATGAATGATTATATATCAATATAAGATTTCTTATATATTTTTAGATATCAATTCAATTCATTACTTAAAGTGGAACCAGTTATATTATTTATTCACAGGATGGTCTATTCATGGATTATCTCTATATTCATAGACACAGGGTACACCTCTGTGTACCCGTAACACTAATGTATATGTCTTCAAAATATTGCTCCCAGAAATGGTGGAAGAAATACTCATGTCACCTGATCCACATATATATTTTATCACAGTAAAATTCTGAACAAAAAATGTAAAGGTCACACTTATGATTGTACCGAAGCCTAAAAAGAAAGTGAACATGGATAACTAAAAACATCCATGTGAAGGTTGCCTAATGCTCTCAAATGTCAACCCTATTGGTGACAACATATTTGTTTCTTCCAATGATTATATATTCAAACTAAACCCTGTTGAAAATGTCTAATCCTATTACTCACTTTATACTTTGCCTGATTTCATAATGTCTCTATTGATACCTGCTTTCCTACTTATTTTCCCCAGTTCATCATTGTGACTGACTCTTCACATGTGCTGACATTTTCATTCATTCTCTAACCGAAACCCTATTGCTAAAGAACTTTTGGTCCAAATCCTATACTCACTCTTCTTCCTAAACCTACCGACTATCTTTCTAATCCTACCGACTATCCATTTTTGACTGTATGTTCTCTTCTACATTAAATCTACCAAGGTACAAGGTCCTGTGCTTCAAATCATACCTAGATTTCTGTTTCCATACTTATATTTCACCTCTATATTCTTGTAATTATCGCACGTTCTCAATACCATTATTCATCGCACAGAATGATTCCTAACCCAAATTGAACCTGTTATTAACCCTAAACATACACTGTTCCCTAAATCTCATTTTACAGAAGAGCAGCAACAGAGTTGTTCTTAAAATACAGGGAATTAGGTGACCTTCCACCTGCTGAAAACCTCAAACATCCATGCAGAAATGATACCTGGAGAAGTTGTAGGGAGGTATGAAAGACCTGAGAGAGAAAAAGTCCTATTCCATGGCAAACAACCTGGTCAGGATAAAGGGATGGGTCTGAATCAGCAACTCTCTACTTATTTTAGAGAAGATAGACTAAACCAGACCTGTGTGGAGAGCTGTTCCCAGGTGCCTATGGTTGATATACCATTCTAACTTGTGCAAGTGTTCCAGGAAGTAGGAGCAGCCTCCATCTCATGGGACACTTGGAAGCAAGTGTTAGGACAAAGTGGTTGCCAAGGCAGTGACCTCATTCATTCAATTCCAAAGAAAGTGACATACCTCATTTCCTTGGTGATGGAACTCTATGATCTTGGTATCCAAGTGGCCAGGCACCCAGACACTATCCCATTCCCAGTCCCAGTGGTCTCACTTGTTTGGATTTACCAAAAACAGAGTCAGTATTTCTTGGTACCTACTGATGTGAGGATGGCCAAATGCCAGGAGAGCACTGAAGAGGTACCTTTTCTGAGAAAGCGGGTAGTGGCTCACCACTTTTTCCTGTCAACTTCACAGAGTTAGCCAAGGAAACCACATCTGAGAGAGGACAGACTATTTCGGAGGAATACAGTATGGCCGAGCAGTTAGAGGACACTCCAGATAGTCACAGACCTACTTGGGGGAAGGAGGTAACATTGTGGGAGTGGGTGTGGGTTTGTGGTTTTGTCTCATGTTCTGAGAAAAGGTAGGAATGGCGGTTTGTTTGGATTGAAGTGGACTGTTTCTAGTAAGTCATTTGACAAGGTGAGTGTTTCTATGTTTGTGTATCCCACTATGTCCATTGATGTAGACATTAGAAAAGAGAATGCATTAATGGATGTGTCCTGTCTAGTATAAATCTTACCATAATTCATCCTGCTCAATTTATGAATGTACTGCACCTTGTCTTATCGATGGGCAACACCTGCTATCATCCTAAGTTCCTGTTTTCTTCCTGAATTCTGGCCAGTATCCAGAATAGGCTCAGGGATTTGTGTCCAAGATATGTACCACCTCCAAGCTCTGTGACATGGCCATCTACTGGATAGCTGAAGAGAATGGAGATCATCTCAGAAAACTCAGATATCAGTGTGACCAGGAAAGTCTCAGTGGAAAAACCCTGCTTTGGGCCTTTTGCTTACCTTATGTTCTGTTGCCCTGAATGTCAGGAAGGTCTTTGCCTCAGGCCACCCCTTTGTGAAGCCTGAAGAAAACAGTTTTATATTTGAAATGAATGGGCATCACCTGTGGCTCTTTGCTTAATTGCTTTGGAAAGGGATGTATCTGAATTAGACTCTTGGCCTTGTATGTGGCTGTGACTTTGATTCTCAGCACATGATGCATCCAAAGAATGATCGCATGTGCGCATAGAAAACCATAATGGCCAAAAATCAGTCATTGTGGATGAAGTCTCTCGCCTTCTTCTGTTAGGTTCCTGACATCCATCAAGTGAGAATAGGGATCCTTTGGGTCAAATGAGTTCTTGAAATCTCTGTAGACGTGTTTGGCTTTTCTCATGACTCTATTTCACATAAAGATTCTATACCTGAAAGTCAGTAGGCCTCAAATTGGAGAAACAGAGCAGCATGAACGGCAGGCTTATTTGACCACTCCTGGTTCACATTAAGAGTGTCCAGGCCACCCTGACTTTAGGCAAATGAGGGGCAAGGGAGCTTATTTTGGACACTATCAATGGCTGCGCCCCTCATGGAAACCTCCAGCCAGAGGTAATGAAGAGTGACTATATGGAAGAAGATGATGGCCATGTGGGAGTGTTTTGGTTTTAATTGTCATTTGTGTGGCGGTTGGAAGAAATGTCTGGGTCCACCTGGGCTTGAACTCTGGTGTTATTCCCCATAGAGACTGAGTTCTGGAACTGACCTCAGAGAAGTATTGCCATGAATTGTTTTGGGATTTTAGGAGGCCACTCATGAGAGTTGCCCTTGGAAACTGAGATATGGCTTTCCACAGAGCACTGGGAATCTCATCCAGGATATCACATGATTTAATTGTGAAAAACTTGCAGCCATAGTTGAGAGTCAAAACACACATGGACCTCACATTTTACACCTCAATGTGCCTGGCTTCATGTGACCTTTTCCCCACTCTTTGGGAAGACTTGCCTGTGAGAGTTCTCCAGAGTTTTCATTTAAATGAGCTTCCTCAACATTTAGTGGTTCCTGAATGAATTGAAACCCACAGTTTCTCCAACTTCATCCTTGAAAAAATGGCTTGATGAATACCATGAATTTTTTGAAGTTTCCACAACCAGGTGGCACTGGAGAACATTTGGATGTCCTGTTGCTGATCATGAGTATACCAGACAATGCCTTGATTGACTGGGTTTCATGAAAATGGTGTAGAACAGAGATGCCAGTAAGTTGGAGCCTGCTGAGTAGTGGGCCTAGAGCAGTGGTAGGGAGGTGTGTGATGAAACATCAGTGGTTGGGCCATGAGGATCTACCATTGGATTCCAAATGGCTTGTGACTGACATGGTGCAGCCAGCAGTCCCTTATATGTAAAGGCATCTTGTTATATGATGAGGTTTCAGGGCAATGTTCTGAATCAGGTTGATATGGACAAGGGGGCAATGGGCCAAGCTATGAGGGATAGAAGCCTGGTTGGTGCATTCTCCTACAGACCCTGACCCACCACACGTGACAGAACTCCTTCCAGCAATATGTCCCAGTTGAGCTCCTGGTATTTCGTGAAGCAAATACCGAACTCCCAGTGCAGCAGGAAAAACACCACAAAAAGTGTAGGAGCACCAAATGGCTTCGCAGTCAACACGGGGAGACACTTAGTCCTCAGTGGTCACAGTTTACCTACAAAGAGAGGATTCAGCATTGCTGCCTCATGTTCATTGGAAAATAAGAAACAATGTCTTTCAGGTCACATAGATGCAGAACCAGCTTTGATGGTCTCACTACTAAGGAAGCCAAATCTCCTGACAACAACATATATTTCAAGTGCCCAAACTCAGAGGCAGTTTCTCAAAAAGTTTTTAGGCTCTCAGAGCTCCCTGTTTGTGTTGTGTTTACCCTGTCCCTTACTTTTGGAAACTCCTCTACCACCTCCATGGTTATGAACTCTTGAGCATTTTCCATTCCAGATATGTATTCACTGATTTTCTAACTTTTCTCCTCTAATTATGTCTTACTTGGGGTGAAGGTAATGTCAAGGCATTGTTCTGGATGAGAGTGAGAGGATATTTTTGCAGCACATATTTGCTTACACATTGGATTCATTTTCCAATTTTTCTTTTGAAATACTGAATCCCTGACACTAACCCATACCTACTAGAATCAGACAACTCATCCTAATATAATGGAGAAAAATAACCCAAACGGAATAGAAATTCAAGCACTTCAGAGGAGTCATCTTGTATAGTTGGACTTGCCTTTTGCATTATATAAGGTAGGAGTTATAAATCTAGTCAGTTTTTAATTGAAACAGTTCTCCATGTGTTTTTAAAGATAACAAATATGTGAAATCCTGTTTCCCTTTCTTTGTAGCCAATTCACAAATGTATATTTATATGCACATATAGAATCCTACCAGGAATCCCACGTACATTTTTGTGAGTTTTCTCACTTGGCAGATACAAATTGTGAGAAGAGATCACTCCTCTTAAACGCTGTTAGAATTGAAGATTCAAACTATAGGGGAGCTTCCTAGTAGAACAACATATACATAAACTCATATTCAGTAAAATAATTATTTTTGCATCTGTGGATGATATATATTTACTGATGAATTTTGATTTTCATATATATTGCTACTTTTAATGTCTGTGTGTAGTTTGTGTCTGTACACTCTTCAGATTTTTCAATATATAAAATCTATGTGTCTTATATACACTTTCTAAATTCATTCATGTTCATGTATGTGGATTTATAATCAACTTTTCACAAGTTTATTTTCCGAAATATTCATCCACCTGAAATACATATTTGTTTCCTAGTACTGAAAACAAACTTCAGTGAATGGTGCCTACAAATTCTAATAATTTTACAGTAACTGACCCAGTTTACCACCAATGCAAGTAGATTCCTATGGGACATGATATGTAATTTGAGGTTCATTTGTATTCAACACATTATTATTTCTTCAGTTTTTGCACATCATACGATATATATTTCATCCACAAGTTCACAAATTTACAGGCATTTGTTTCAACTTTAATCACTTCCTGTTTCAGAACACATGTATTGTCAGGGTTTCTGAACTCGTCTTTTCATGACGCTTCTTTCCAAACAAGTTATTTTCAATTTCCATAATCACTGGTGAAGTAAAACTCACACCCTTCGTGATAAACCAAAACACTAATATTACCATTATATGTATAACATTTTGGAAAGAATGATTGTATATCAATATAAGATTTCCTGTAATTTTTCAGATATCAGTTCAATCCATTATTTATAGTTGGAACCAGTTATATTATTTATTCACAGTATGTTCTATTCATGCTTTATCTTTACATTCATAGACACATTGTACACCTCTTTGGACCCCCAATACTAATTTTACATCTTCAATATATTGCTACCAGAAATGGTGGAAGAAATACTCATGTCACCTGATCTACATATACATTTTATCACAGTAATATTCTGAACAAAAAATGTAAAGGTCACACTTATGATTGTACCAAAGCCTAAAAGGAAAGTGAACATGGATTACTAAAAACATCCATGTCCAGGTTGCCTAATGCTCTCAAATGTCAATCCTATTGGTGACAACATATTTGTTTCTTTCTAAGATTGTATATTCAAACTCAACCCTGTTGAAAATGTCTAATCCTATCACTCACTTTATATTTTGCCTGATTCAATAATGTCTCTATTGATATCTGCATTTCTACATATTTTCCCAGTTTATCATAGTGACTGACTCTTCATATGTGCTGACATTTACATTCACTCTCTAACCGAAACAATATTGCTAAAGAACTTTTGGTCTAAATCCTATAATTACTCTTCTTCCTAAACCTACCGACAATCTTTCTAAACCTACTGACTATCCCTTTTTGACTGGATGTTCTCTTCTACGTTCAATCATCCAAGGTACAAGGTCCTATGCCATTGTATATTGAATTATCTGAGACATCTTTAGAGAACATAATTCAAGCTAAGTATCCCAATCAAGGGCCCAATGCCCTTCTGGGTTTCAAATCATTCCTAGATTTTTATTTTCATACTTATATTTCACCTCTACATTCTTGTAAATCTCACAGGTTGCCAATACCATTATTCATCGCACAGAATGATTCCTAACCCAAATCGAACCTGTTATTAACCCTAAACATACACTGTTCCCTCAATCTCATTTTACAGAAGAACAGGGACGGAGTTGTTCTTACAATGCAGGAAAGTAGGGGACCTTCCACCTGCTGAAAACCTCAAAGGTCCATACAGAAATGATACCCGGAAAAGTTATAGGCAGGTATGAAGGACCTGAGAGAGCAAAAGTCATCTTCCATGGCAAAAAACCTGGTCAGGATGATGGGATGTGACTGAATCAGCCTCTCTCTTCTTATTGTAGAGAAGATGGACCAAATCAGGCCTGTGTGGAAAGCTGTTCACGGGTGCCTATGGTTGATATACCATTCTAACTTGTGAAAGTGTCACAGGAAGTAGGGGCAGCCTCCATCTCATCGGACCCTTGGAAGCAACTGTTAGGAAAAAGGGGTGCCAAGGCAGTGGCCTCATTCAGTTCCAAAGAAAGTGACATACCTCATTTCCTTGGTGAAATGAGGAACTCTCTGAACTTGCTATCCAAGAACCAAGACACCGAGAGGCAATCCCAGTCCAAGTCCCTGTGGGCTCACTTGATTAGATTTTCCAAGGACAGAGTCAGTCTTTCTCGGTACCTACTGATGTGAGTATAGCCAAATACCAGGAGAGCTCTGAAGAGGTACTTTTCCTGAGAAAGCAGGCAGTGGCTCGCCACTTTTTCCTGACAACTTCACAGAGTTGGTCAAGGAAACCAGATCTGATAGAGGACACGCCATTTTGAGGGAACATAATATGGCCCACCAGTCAGAGTTAACTCCGGAGAGTCACAGACCTACTTGAGGGAAGGAGGTGCCTTTGTGAGTGTGGGTTTGTTGTTTTGTCTCATGTTCAGAGAATAGGTAGGAAAGGCGGTTTGTTTGATTTGGAGTGAACTGTTTCTAGTAAGTCGTTTGACAAGATGAGTGTTTCTATGTCTGTGTATCCCACTGTGTCCGTGGTTGTAGACATGAGAAAGGAGAATGCAACAATGGATGTGTCCTGTCCAGTAGAAAGTTTCCCATTATGCATCCTGCCTAATTTATGAATGGAGTGCGGCTTGCCTTATGGATGGGCAATACCTACTACCTTCCTAAGTCTCTGTTTTCTTCTGAATTCTGGCCACTCTCCAGAATAGGCTCATGGTTTTGTGTCCAAGATATGTAACAACTCCAACGTCTGTGACATGGCCATGTACAGGATAGCTGAAGGGAATGGCCAGCATCTCAGAAAACTCAGATATCAATGTGACCAGGAAAGTCTCAGTGGATATACCCTGCTTTTGGCCTTTTGCTTACCTATTGTTCTGTTGCCCTGAATATCAGGAAGGTCTTTGCTTCAGGCCACCCCTTTGTGAAGCCTGAAGAAAACAGTTTTCAAATGGAAATGAATGGGCATCACTTGTGGCTCTTTCTTAATTGCTTTGGAAAGGGATGTGTCTGAATTAGCATCTTGGCCTTGTATGTGGCTGTGACTTTGATTCTCAGCAGCTGATGGATCTAAAGAATGATACCATGTGTGCATCCAAAACCATAATTGCCAAAAAATCAGTCATTGTGGATGAAGTCTCTCGTCTTCCTCTGTTAGGTTCCTGACCTCCATCAAGTGAGAATAGGTATTCCTTGCGTCAAATGAGTTCTTCAAATCACTGCAGAGGTGCTTAGGTTTTTGCATGACTCCAAATCACATAAAGAATCTATACTTGAAAGTCAGTAGGCCTCAAATTGGAGAAACAGAGCAGTATTAACAAGAGGCTTATTTGATCACTCCTGGTTCACAGGAAGGGTGTCCAGGCCAACATGACTTTAGGCAAATGAGGGGCAAGGGAGTTTATTTGGACACTGTCTTTGGGTGAGCCCTTCATGGAAACCTTCAGCCAGAGGTTACGATGAGTGACTATATGGAAGAAGATGAGGACCATGTTTGAGTGTTTTGGTTTTAATTGTGGTCATTTGTGTGGTGGTTGTAAGAAATATCTTGGTCAACCTGGGCTTGAACTCTGGTGCGATTCCCCTTAGAGACTGCGTTCTGGAACTGAACTCAGAGAAGTATTGCCATGAATTGTGTTGGGATTTTAGGAGGCCACGCATGAGAGTCGCCCTTGGAAACTTAGATCTAGGCCCATGGTGGCTTTCCACAGAGCACTGAGAATCTCAGCCAGGATAACACATGATTTTATTCTGAAAGACTTGGCAGCCATAGTTGAGTGTCAAAACACACATGGACCTCACATTGTAGACCTCAATTTACCTGGCTTCATGTGACCTTTTGGCCACTCTTTGGGAAGCCTTGCCTGTGAGAGTTCTCCAGAGCTTTCATTGAAAATGAGCTTCCTCAATATTTAATGGTTCCTGAATGAATTGAAACCCACAGTGCCACCAACTTCATCCTTAAAAAAATGGCTAGATGAATACCATGTAGTTATTGAAATTTCCATGACCAGGTGGCACTGGAGAACCTTTGAATGTTCTGTTGCTGATCATGAGTATACCAGACAGTGCCTTGATTGACTGGATTTCATGAAAATGTTGTAGAAAAGAGATGCCAGTACGTTGGAGTCTGCTGAGTAGTGGGCCT
This sequence comes from Callospermophilus lateralis, assembly GCF_048772815.1. NCBI lineage: Eukaryota > Metazoa > Chordata > Mammalia > Rodentia > Sciuridae > Callospermophilus > Callospermophilus lateralis. The sequence goes on from NW_027513145.1 coordinate 1,811,231, forward strand.
AGAGCACTGGTGGGCAGGTGTGTGATAAAACATCAGTAGTAGGGCCATGAGGATCTACCATTGGATTCCACATGGCTTGTGACTGACATGGTGCAGCCAGCAGATCCTTATTTGTAAAGTCATCTTTTTATATGGAGAGGTTTCAGGGCAATGTTCAGAATAAGGGTCATATGGACAAGGGGGCAATGGGGCAAGCTCTGAGGGATAGAAGCCTGGTTGGTGCATTATCCTGCACACCCTGACCCACCACACGTGACAGAACTCCCTCCAGCACTGTGTCTCAGTTGGGCTCCTTGTATTTCATGAAGCAAATACTAAACTCTCAGTGCAGCAGGAAAAACACCACAAAAAGTGGAGGAGGACAAAATGGCTTCACAGTTCACACGGGGAGACATTTAGTCACCAGTGGTCACTGTTTACCAAAAAAGAGAGGATTCAGGCCTCCTGCCTCATGTTAATTGGAAAATAAGAACCCATGTCCTTCAGGTCAAAGTGATGGAGACCCACCTTTGATGTTCTCACTACAAAAGAAGCTAAAGCTCCTGAAAACAACCTAAATTTCAAGTGCTAACCTCAGAGGCAGATTCTCAAAAGTCCTTAGGCCAGAAGAGCTCCATGTTTGTGGAGTGTTTACCCTGTCCCTTACTTTTAGAAAGTCCTCTACCTCCACCAAAGATGTGAAATCTGGAGCATTTTCCATTCCAGATAGGTATTCACAGATTTTCTAACTCTTCTCCTCTAATTGTGTCTTACTTGAGGCGAAAGTAATGTTAATCATTGTTCTGGATGAGAGTGGGAAGATTTTTGTGTAGCATATATTTGCATACACATTGGATTCAATTTCCTATTTTCTATTCAAAATACTGAATCCCTGACACTAACACATACCCTATCAGACTATGAATACTATTTCTAATAGGATGGAGAAAAATAACCCAAACAGAATAGAAATATAAGCAGTTTAGAGGAGGCATGGTGTATATTTGGACTTGCCTTTTGCATGATACAGAGTAGGAGTTAAATCTAGTCAATATTTTGTTGAAATAGTTCTCCATGTGTTTTTAAAGTTAACAAATTGTGAATTCCTGTCTCCCTTTCTCTGTAGCCTATTCAGCACATATATTTTTATATGGATATATAGAATCATACCTGGTACCACACATACATTCTTGTGAGGTGGATGAGTTGGCAGATACAAATTGTGAGAAGAGATCACTCCTACTAAACCGTGTTGAAACTGAATATTCAACCAATGGGTGAGCTTCCATGTTCAGTAAAATGAATATTTTTGGATCTGTGGATGATATATATTTTATGATGAATTTTGATTGACATATATGTTGCTATTTTTTTTTTCTCTGTGTGTGTGTGTGTTTTGTGTCACTCGCCTGTTCTGTAAAACAACTTCAGAGAGAGAGGTTAAAAATTCATGCAAAGCTCTGATGGAGGTATCTAATATCTTAGTTTTGGTCTATTGCTTCTTCTAATTGGGTCATTTGTTGTGTCCCATGGACGAGGGCAGTGGTTCCTGTGCCCACCCCTGCAGCAACTCCTATTCCGAATAGGATGGCTAAAGTGAGGGATACATGTTCCCAGTGGAAACGGGTTGTATGCCCCCCTATTTGATCTTCAAATGAACCTGCATCATGATAGAAATTAAAGACATATAAATAGGAAAAGAAGAACTTATATTATCACTATTGCAGATGACATGATTCTATTCCTAGCAGACCCAAAAGGGTCTACAAAGAAACTAATAGAGCTAATAAATGAATTCAGCAAAGTGGCAGGATATAAAATCAACACTCATAAATCAAAGACATTCCTGAATATCAGTGACAAATCCTCTGAAACGGAAATGAGGACAACCACTCCTTTCACAATATACTAAAAAAAAAATAATAATTGGGAATCAACCCAACAAAAGAGGTGCAAGTTTTATACCAGGAAAACTACAGAACCCTAAAAAGAAAAATAGAGGAAGATCTTAGAAGATGTAAAAATGTACCCTGTTCATAGATAGACAGAACAAACATCATCAAAATGGCGATATTACCAAAAGTTCTCTATATGTTTAATGCAATGCAATTCAAAATCCCAACGGCATTTCTTGTAGAAATAGAGAAAGCAATCATGAAGTTCATATGAAAAAATAAAAGACCCAGAATAGCAAAAACAACACTAAGCAGGAAGTGTGAATCAGGCGGTATAGCGATACCAGACTTCAAACTATACTGCAGAACAATAGTAACAAAAATAGCATGGTACTGGTACCAAAACAGGTGGGTGGACCAATGGTACAGAATAAAGGACACAGAAACCAATCCAAAAAAATACAACTATCTTATATTTGATAAAGGGGCTAAAAGCATGCAATGGATGAATGATAGCATCTTCAACAAAAGGTGCTGGGAAAACTGGAAATCCATATGTAACAAAAAGAAACTGAATCCCTTTCTCTCGTCATGCACAAAAGTTAAATCAAAATGGAACAAGGAGCTTGATATCAAATCAAGACATGGTGTTTGATAGAAGACAAAGTTGGCTACGATCTACATACTGTGGGGTCGCCTCCAAATTCCTCAATAGGACACCCATAGCACAAGTGTTAATAACTTGAATCACCACGTGGAACTTACTCAAACTAAAAAGTTTTTTTCTCAGCAGAAGAAACAGTAAGAGAGGTAAATAGGAAGCCTACATCCTGGGAACAAATCTTTCCTCCTCACACTTCAGATAGAGCACTAATATCCAGAGTATACAAAGAACTCAAAAAATTAGTCAATAAGATAACAAATAACATAATCAACAAATGGGCCAAGAACCTGAACAGACACTTCTCAGAGGAGGACATACAATCAATCAACAAGTACATGAAAAAATGCTCACCATCTCCAGCAGTCAGAGAAATGTGAATCAAAACCACCCTAAGATACCATCTCACTCCAGTAAGTTTGGCAGCCATTATGAAGTCAAACAACAACAAGTGCTGGCGAGGATCTGGGGAAATAGGTACACTTGTACATTGCTGGTGGGACTGCAAATTGGTGCAGCCAAATGGGAAAGCAGTATGGAGATTTCTTGGAAAGCTGGGAATGGAACCATTATTTGACCCAGTTATTCCCCTTCTCGGTCTAAAACCTAAAGACCTAAAAAGAGCATGCTACAGGGACACTGCTACATCGATGTTCATAGCAGCACAATTCACAATAGCAAGACTGTGGAACCAACCTAGATGCCCTTCAATAGAAGAATGAATAAAAAAATGTGGCATTTATACACAATGGAGTATTACTGTGCATTAAAAAATGACAAAATCATAGAATTTGCAGGGAAATGGATGGCATTAGAACAGATTATACTAAGTGAAGCTAGCCAATCCCTAAAAAAACAAATGCCAAATGTCTTCTTTGATATAAGGAGAGTAACTAAGAACAGAGTAGGGACGAGGAGCATGAGAAGAAGATTAACATTAAACAGGGATGAGAGGTGGAAGGGAAAGGGAGAGAGAAGGGAAACTGCATGGAAATGGAAGGAGAACCTCAGTGTTATACAAAATTACATACAAGAGGAAGTGAGGGGAAAGGGAAAAATAATACAAGGGGGAGAAATTTATTACTGTAGAGGGGGTAGAGAGAGAAGAGGGGAGGAGAGGGGGGGGGAGGGGGGATAGTAGAGGATAGGAAAGGCAGCAGAATACAACAGACACTAGTATGGCAATATATGAATCAATGGATGTGTAACTGATGTGATTCTGCAATCTGTATACGGGGCAAAAATGGGAGTTCATAACCCACATAAATCAAAGTGTGAAATATTATTTATCAAGAACTATGTAATGTTTTGAACAACCATATATAAAAATTAAAAAAAAAGATAACTAAATTCGGTGAATAATGCACGAGAATCCTAATATTTCTACAGTAACTGACCCAGTTTAAAATCAATGCCAGTAGATTCCTATGGGACATGATGTGTATTTTGACGTTCATTTTTATTCAACACTGGTACATTACTATTTCATGAGTTTATGCACATCATAGGATATATATTTCATCCACAAATTTGCAAATTTATAGGCATTTGATTCAATTTCAATCGCTTCCTGCTTTACAACATATGCATTCCTCCAGGTTTCCTGACTGGTCTTTTCATATTATTTTCGATTTCCATAATCACTTTTGAAACAAAACTCACACACTGTTCATGATAATCCAAAACACTAATATTACCATTAGATGTATAATTGGTGGGAATGAATGATTGTATATCAATATAAGATTTCCTGTCATTTTTCAGATATCAGTTCAATCCATTATTTAAAGTTGGAACAAGTTATATTATTTATTCACAATATTGTCTATTCATGCTTTATCTCTAAATTCATAGACACAGGGTGCACCTCTTTGTAATCCCAATACTAATTTTACGTCTTGAATATATTGCTTCCAGAAATGGTGGAAGAAATACTCATGTCACCTGATCTACATATACATTTTATCACAGTAGTATTCTGGACAAATAATGTAATGGTCATGGTTATGATTGCACGAAGGACTAAATGGAAAGTGAACATGGATTACTAAAAACATCTATGTCCAGGTTGCCTAATGCTCTCAAATGTCAATCCTATTGGTGACTACATATTTTTTTCTTCCTAAGATTATGTATTCAAACTCAACCCTGTTGAAAATGTCTAATCCTATCACTCACTTTATACTTTGCCTGATTTCATAATGTCTCTATTTATATCTGCTTTTCTACATTTTTTCCCAGCTCATCATAGTGACTGACTCTTCATATGTGCTGACTTTAACAATCACTCGGTAACCGAAACCCTATTGTTAAAGAACTTTTGTTCCAAATCCTATACTCACACTTCTTCCTTAACGTACTATCTTCCTATTTCTATCAACTATCCCTTTTTGACTGGATGTTCTCTTCTACATTCAATCATTATAGTAAATGTCCAGCGAGCTTCGCAGGAGGAAACCACCAACAGACTATCTCATGCAACAGCAAAGGGTTTATTGAATGTCCAGCATGCTGGTGCTCAGAGCTCACTTGAATAGAGCAGATAGCCCTGAGAATAGCTTAAGTAGAGCTTATATACTTTACCTGGAGTGGGCAGGGAGGGAAGTTTATTGATGGATCGCGGCGAGTGGGCGATTTGCATGCAACTGGGTGAGGGAGCACATTCTGCAGTTGGGCAGTTGGGGACAGCACATACTGGGAACAAGATTTGCAAGCATTTCTCAAGATTTCAACAGTGTTTTGTTAAGCATACAGAAAAACAGGAACTGACAAGTACCTATTTTACTAACCTTTTGTTCCCCACTTCTTCTTCTGGCTACTTTTAATCATAAAAATGATCATTGGGGGGTGTCACATTCTATGTATACTAGTAGGGTATTACCATAAGTTTAACTCGTCCAATTTGAGCCTGGAGAAAAGAAATTACACGGTTGAGAAAACAGGGTTTAATAGTTAGCAATAACATGAGGATTATTATTGGACCGGCCAGGGTTGATAAAAACGTAGTTAACCAGGAAGACTTTGTGAACCAAGACTCAAACCACCTTTTTTGGGCCTCTCTGTCTCGTTGATGCTTTTCAAGGCATCTTTTTAATTTACTCTTAGATTTTATTACAAGTCCAGTATGCTCGGCATACAAACAACTTTCTTCTCTCAATGCAGCACAAAGGCCCCTTCTCTCATGACAAGGAGGTCCAACCCTCGAGTGGTCTGAAAAACAACTTCAGAGAGAGAGGTAAAAGACTCATGCAAAGCTCTGATGGAGGTTTCTAATATCTTAGTTTTGGTCTATTGCTGTCATTTGTTGGGTCATTTGTTGAGTCCCGTGGACAAAGGCAGTGGTTCCCGTGGCCACCAGTGCAGCAATTTCTATTCCTAATAGGATGGCTAAATTGAGGGATATATATTTTCAGTGGAACCGGGTTGAATGCCCCCCTATTTGATCTTCAAATGAACCTGCGTCGTGATAGAGCACTCTGGGAAACATCTGCACGATTACACAATTAATCACATCTGTTGACCATTTCATGAAAACATTAACAATGTTTAAGTATATAGAATCATGCTGTAGTAGGGACGGACAAGGCAACGCACCTAAGATAGCACTGAAGACAGGGAAACCGTCCTATTTGGTTGCAACCAGATTCAGAGGGCATTGATTCTGTTGTAATCAAGTAATCCTCTGAAACCCAAGTTTAGGTAGTTTCAGAATTTTCTACCCAACATGTAAGGGAAGGGGCTCAGAAGTTCACAGTGTGCAGAAGTTGAAAAAAAGCAGTTTTTGTTTCTGTTTTTTCCTCGGTTCTGGGCAAGTTAACTTTTCAAGGACACCTGGGAGGGAAAGAGCTTTTTCTTCCCTTTCTTATTTTCCCATTGCCAGCTGTTACCACGGAGCCCAGTTGCTAACTTCGTTAACTTAGAAATGTAGCCATCTCTGTGAAGCCCCACGTCAAGGCCAGAGGCCTTGTTCACATATTTTTGTGAAAAACTAGTAAGGGGGTGTCTGGATTAGGAGTGCTGATTTTTTTAGCCAGTGGCCAAGTAGAACAGGGCAACATGAAAATAGGAAGTTTAACTACATTGAACTTTTTTATAGGGACTCTTTTGCTGAAAGTCCTAAAGTCAGCCATGGAGAAGACTTCCGGAGAAGGTCAGTTAAAGACTTTTCTGTGGGCCTGGTATAGAGGGGAAAGATGGAGAAGGTGGGGCTGAGAGCAGCTCTGAGGATCTGAGAATGAGAAAATAGAGATGTAAAAAAATAATGGGAAAGTGGTTTGGAATTTTCCTAGCAACAAATATTTGAGCAGTAGAACAGGTCGAGCAGAGGGGAAGATGGTAGTGAGTATCCCAAAACGCATATGAGGGACTTTAAATTCGTAGTAAACTGTTTTCAGTGAAGACAAAGCAACTTAAAAGGCCATTTTCATTACATCTTGGATAGAGGTCTGAGGGCTCTCCTCAGCTGGTTTGAGCTTTGGGTTAGTTGATAAGAGGACCTGGTGGGACCCGGTGCGGGCACTGACAGCAGAATAGAGGAGTGAGTGGGTGGAGGGGTACCTCAGTACCTGCTACCTCAGCAAGGGGGCAATGGTCTGAGAACCAGCAGAGGTTTGGGTTTTTGATCTAATAATTGTAGTGGAAAAATCAGGTTGCTGAGGTGGGAGTGACAGCAGAGACTCTGGAACAGAAGGCTGAAGGTGAGGATCTATTGGATAAGCATAGTTCAGCATGTGAGCGAAGAAGGGAAAAGGCCTCCACATAGTGGAATCTCCTTTCACCCTTTTGAGCCCTAGCAGATGTTAAAAAGGTCACGCAGGATTTGAGGATCTAGAGTCCCCTCTGGTGGCCATCAGTTTTTGTTATCTAATTCGTAATATGGCCAATGCTGTGTACTGAATTTAATGCAGGGTTTGGGTTCCATCAGGCAGCCCCTGTATGCTAACATCCCCATGACTTACAGAAGAAGTCGGCTTTTCCCCCACACAGCCATGGCTGTTTTTGGCTTTGACAGTCGGCCGGGTAAACACAGTAATCTAGGCTAGCCAATCTGCATCTGGCTCGTGTGTCCCTACATCCATAATATTTGTTTCCATTATCTATGGTAAGGAAGGGATTTAATGGAATTTTAGTGGGATCCTCTTCATCAGGGATATCCCATTAGGAAAGACCTATAGCCAGCTGACAAATGTCTGGGTGGAGAGATGGTCACCAGGTCCCTAAGTGGGCTGTATGCAAGATAGATTATACTTCTTTTCCAGTAGAATTTGTGATCAGCCATCGCTGCTGAACGAGCTGATGAGGGTTAGGACTACTTGTGGCCAAGGGGAGAGTCTATAGGCTTATCCACACGGTGAATATGCAATTTGAAAGTGTTACCAGTCTTTTCCAGTTTCCAGCCAGAGTGTGGACAGGGCGCAGGCTTGAGATGAGAGGCATGGATCCAGGAAGTGATTCCATCTACCTTTACCACTGTAGATGTTATAAGTAGCACCTGGTATGGTCCTTTCCAGTGGGGTTCCAGGGATGACACCTGATATCATCTTACGTAGATGAAGTCTCTTACTTGATATCAATGTGGAGTCCCCTCGTCCCCAGTTTGGTAGGCAGTGGCCAGCTGTTTCCACAGGTATCACTGAGATCTTTCAAGAGCTTTAAGTCTGTCAAACAAGGGGGTGTGAAAGGGATCGTTAGGTCTTAGAGTTGGGCTTTGGTCCGTTACTGGAGAAGAGGCACCCTAGATATTCACAGGGGGTGTGGTTACTCAAAGAAACAGAGGGCGTATTTCTTGCATGAAACATTGTATAAGGCATGAGCATAGTCCAATCATTTATGCTGGTCTCTAAGCTTAATTTCGTTGAGGTCTCTTTAATGGTTCTATTTATTCTTTCTACCTGTCCTGAACTCTAGGGTCTGTAAGCACAATTAAACTTCCAATGAATCCCCAGGTTCCTGGCTAACCCCTGACTTACTTGGGCCACGAACGCCGGTGCATTATCAGACCGTATTACCTTTGGCAGGCCGTATCTTTGAAAAATGTCTTTCAGGATCTGCTTGACCACGATTAGCACTGTTTCTTTTTTTTTCTTTTAGTGGGGAAGGCTTCAATCCATCCTAAAAATGTATCTACAAAGACTAGAAGATATTTATTTCCATACCTTGCTGGATTAATTTCAGTAAAGTCAACTTCCCAGAATTGTCCTGGTCTGGTTCCTCGTAGGTGCTTTCCTGCAGGAAGCTTGGAAGGGTAAGAATTTACCAATTGATGGACTCAACAGGCTTTTTTTACCCATTCAGTTATTTCTTTTTGCTGTGAGTCAGTTAGTGGAAAACTCTGTTCTTGATACTTCAGAAATACCTGCAGTTTCTTTGAACCAAGGTGAGTGAGTTGATGTGCATTTTCTACTGACATATTTAGAGCTGTGACTATAGGAGTTTTTACTGAAGGATTTAGAAATTCCACTTGGGGGGCTTCAGGGTTAAAAGTTATTTTGGCCCGGAACTTGGTGAGCAGATCTCTGCCCATCAATGGGGCTAAGAATTCTGGGATTACTAGGAAGGAGTGATGGATTTTTCCTTTCCGCAGGTCCATGATCCTCTTAGTTGTCCAAGCCCGATATTTACTGTCATTAGCCCCTTGAACTAGAGACCTTTTATTTGATAGAGGGCCCAATGTGACATTAGGGGTGAGTATATTGCCCCTTTATCCACTTCAAAGATTACTGGGGTCCCCTCCACTTCAAAAGTTACCCTGAACTCAGGGAGGGGATCTGAGCCCCGACTTTCATAGTCATCCTCCAGAGTCAGAATGGCTGACTGGCGTGGCTGTCCCTTTCTAGGGCACTCTTTGGCCCAGTGTCCTTTTTTTTTACAGTAGGTACATTGATCTGAGGCCAGGGGTGGCCTCTGGCATGGGACCAGGTATCCCTTCCTTTCTCCCTTTTTCTTAATTTCTGGCCCTTTTGTTGTTGTGACCAGGACCTTAGTCAACGCCTTAGTCTGTCTTTTGTTTCTTTTATCCTCACTTTGCTTCTTTCTCTTCCTCAGTTTCTCTCTTAAGGTATATTTTCTTGGCTTCTCTGACTAAATCTCTCAAAGTCATATCTTGTAATTCATCTAAGCATTGTAACTTTCTTTTAATATCCGGGGCAGCTTGCCCAATAAAGGCCATCATGACAGATGCCTTTTGATCCTCTGCCTGAGGATCGAAAGGAGTATATCTCATACATGCCTCCATAATTCTCTCTAGAAACATAGAGGGAGATTCATCAGGCCTTTGAATAATCTCTATTACCTTGGCCAAATTAGTTGGTCACCTAGTGGCCACTTGGATGCCCACTATTAGAACCTGGCGATAAGTGGACAGATGCTTTCTAACTTCAATGTTGTTGGTGTCCCAGTTGGGTTGTTTCAAGGGAAAACCAGCTTTGATTAAGTTGGGAAGATGTGTCCGTATCCAATCTGGTCGGAGGACATTTTTTTATAGCTTCCAGGAAGATTCTCTTTTGTTCCTCTGTCGTGAAGAGAGTCCCTAGGAATTGTTGACAGTCATCCCAAGTAGGCAGGTGTGAAAACATCAATGACTCAACCAGACCTGTGAGCCCGGTGGGGTCCTCGGAAAAAGGGGGATTATTATTTTTCCAGTTATATAGGTTGGAAGAGGAGAAAGGCCAATATTTGTAGGCTTGCATTTTCCCCCCATGGCCTTCGTCAATCAATGGTCCGTAGGGACATAGGGGGAGCATCACAGGAGTTCCAGGGTTTTCAATCATTCGCCACCATCAAGTTCCCTTAGCTGGGCTAGCTTCCTCCTGCGGAGGAGGAGCTGTGTGTGCTGCGGGGGAGTTATCTGGAGGGCGCTGGGCCAGCTTAGATTCCTCCAGTGGTAGATAGGCTGAGTCAGCTGCAGGAGAATCACTTAGAGGGTGTTGGTGGTTGGGGGACGAGGGCAGGGTATAATAAGGGGGAAGAGAGTCCAGTAGAGTCAAATCTTGTGACTCAGGGATTACAAAGGGTGGAGGAGGAGGAGGAGCAGAGTGTTTGAGAGATCATGGGGGAAGGAGTAGGAGCAGGGGAAGGGACAAAGAAAGGCTTCACCCATTGAGGAGGAGATTTGCAGAGGTCCTGCAAAGTTAAGATATATGGCTGTTGATCCGGATGGCTATGTGTGCCTGGGTGAAAGACAATATCTCTGACTTCTTAAATAAGTGGGAAGTAGAAAGATCCTTCTAGGGGCCATCCAAATTCAAAGGTGGGCCATTCTGAGGCACAGAGATTCTGAAAGGTCCAGCGTTTTACTAAAAAAGAAAGATTCTGAGCCCTTAAGCGGACTTTGGTCCAGTGATCAAGGGTCAGGGACAGGGGCATTGAAGTGCTGTGTCCCATAATGAAAGATACACAAAGAGTGAATGCAAGACACACGACACAGACAAGACAAGACAATAAAGACATTCAATGGACATCCAAAACTGAGACCAGGACTGAGTAGCCAGCAAAACCCAATGGGCTGGCAATTCCGAATCCGATACAAAATATTACTGAGTCGAGGAGACTATTGTTCCTCGATTTCCCGAGTCTTTGGGAAGTCCCCCAGGGACGTGGCCTGTGGCTCTGTGACACGTCTGTCAGCCACCATCGGAGAGAACTCACGCTATTCATCAACAGCCATTTTGCCAAGCCCTAACCTTAACACTGAAACAAGAAAGAGGGGCCTTACTTAACCCGAGAGGAACCCGTTAGGGTCTTTTGTCCGCCGCTGCCAAAACTCGGTGGAATCTCCATATGTAAAGGTCGGGCGACCATGGAAGGAAGAGACCACTAACAGACTGTCTTATCCAACAGCAAAGGGTTTATTCTGGGTCCAGCATGCTGGGGCTCGGAGCTCACTTGAATAGAGCAGAGAGCCCTGAGAACAGTTTAAGCAGAACATATATATTTTCCTTGGAGAGGGCAGGGAGGGAAGTTTACTGATGGGTCAGGGCGAGTGGTCGGTTTGCGTGCAACCGGGTGAGGGAGTACATTCTACACTTTGACAGTTGGGGACAGCACATTCTGGGAACAAGAATAGCAAACAGTTCTCAAGATTTCAACAGTGTTTTGTTAAGCATACAGAAAAACAGGAAGTGACAAGTACCTATTTTATTAACCTTTCACTACCGACTATCCTTTTTGACTGGATGTTCTCTTCTACATTCTATGATCCAAAGTACAAGGTCTTATTCCATTGTATAACAATTTATTCAAAGCTAAGAATCCCAATCAAGGGCCCAGTGCCCTTCTGGGCTTCAAATGTTACTTAGATTTCTGTTTTTATACATATATTTCACCTATATATTTTTATACATATTGCAGGTTCCCAATACCATTATTTATTCAGCATAATGATTCCTAACCCAAATCAAACATGTTATTAACCCTAACCATACATGGTTCCCTCAATCTAACTTTACAGAAGAGCAGGGACAGAGTTGCTCTTACAATACAGGAATATAGGGAATCTTCCACCTGCTGATAACCTCAAAGGTCCATGCAGATATAATCTCTGGAGAAGATGTAGGCAACTCTGAAGGACCTGAGAGTGCAAAAGTCATCTTCCATGGAAAACAACATGGTCAGGGTGAAGTGTTCTGTCTGAATCAGCCTCTCCATTCTTAATGTAGAGAAGATGGACCAAATGAGACCTGTGTGGAGAGCTGCTCCTGGGTGCCTATGGGTGAGATACCATTCTAACTTGTGAAAGTGTCACAGGAAGCAGGGGCAGCCTCCATCTCATGGGAAGCTTGGAAGCAACTCTTAGGACAGATTGGTTGCCAAGGCAGTGAACTCATTCAGTTTCTGACGGAAGTGACCTCACCTCACTTCCTTGGTGATGGAACTCTGTGAACTTGCGATCCAGGAAGCCAGTCAAACATTGACAGTCCCAGTCCCAGTCTCAGTGGTTATACTTTTTGAATTTCCCAAGGACAGAGTCAGTCTTTCTTGGTACCTACTGATGTTAGGATGGCCAAATGGTAGGAAAACTCTGAAGAGGGGCCTTTCCTGAGAAAACAGGTAGTGGCTCACCACTGGCTCCTGACAACTTCAGAGAGTTGGAAAAGGACACAAAATCTGAGACAGGACAGGCCATTTCGGGGGAACCTAGAATGGCCCACAGTCAGAGGACACTCCAAATAGTCACAACCTACTTGGAGGAAAGAGGTGCCTTTGTGGGTGTGGGTGTGGGTTTGTGGTTTTGGCTCATGTTCTGAGAAGAGGTAGGAAATGAGGTTTGTTTGGTTTGGGGTGAATTGTTTCTAGTAAGTCATTTGACAATGCGAATGTTTCTGTGTCGCTGTATCCCACTGTGTCCGTGATTGTAGATATTAGAAAAGAGAAAGCATCAATGGATGTGTCCTGTCTTTTAGAAAGCTTACCAGCATTCATGCTGCCCAATTTATAAATGGAATGTGGCTTGCCATAATGATGGGCAACACCTACGATCTTCCTAAGTTCCTGCTTTCTTCCTGAAATCTGGCCACTCTCCATAATAGGCTCATGGTTTTGTATCCAAGATATGTACCACCTCCATGCTCTGTGACATGGCCATGTACTGAATAACTGAAGTGAATGGCGAGCATCTCAGAAAACTCACATACCAGTGTGACCTGTAAAGTCTCATTGGAGAAACCCTGCTTTGGGCCTTTTGCTTACCTATTGTTCTGTTTCCCTGAATGTCAGGAAGGTCTTTGCCTCAGGACAACGCTTTGTGAAGTCTGAAGAAAACCTTTTTCAAATAAAAAAGAATGGGCATCAGCTGTGGCTCTTTGCTTAATTGCTTTGCAAAGAGATGTGTCTGAATCAGCGTCTTGGCCCTGTGTTAGGGTGTAGCTTAGATTCTCAGCAACTGATGGATCTAAAGATAGAACCCATGTGTGCATCCAAAACCAAAATATCAAAAGAGCAGTCATTGTGGATGAAGTCTTTCACCTTCCTCTGTAAGGTTTCTGACATCAATCAAGTGAGAATAGGGATCCTTTAGGTCAAATGAGTTCTTCAGTTCCCTGCAGAGGCTTGCCCATAGGTGGTTGGATTTTCTCATGACTCCAATTCACATAAAAAATTTAAACCCCACAGTCAGTAGGTCTCAAATTTGAGAAGTGGATCAGTATTAACGGCAGGCCTATTTGATCACTCCTGGTTCACAGGAAGGATGTCCAGGTAACGCAGAATTTAGGTAAATGAGGGGCAAGAAAGCGTATTTTGGACACTGTCTTGGGCTACATTCCTCATGAAAATCTCCAGTCAGAGGTTATGATGAGTGTCTATATGGAAGAAAATGAGGGCCATGTGGGAGTGTTTTGGTTTTAATTGTGGTTATTTTTGTGGCAGTTGGAAGGGATGACTGAGTCCACCTGGGTTTGAACTCTGGTGTGATTCCCCTTAGAGACTGAGTACAGGAACTGAACTTAGAGAAGTATTGCCATGAATTGTGTTGGGATTTTAGAAGGCCAAGCATGAGAGTCACCTTTGGAAACTGAGATCTAGGCCCAGGGTGGCTTTCCAGAGACCACTGGGAATCTCAGGCTTGATATCACATGATTTTATTCTTAACGACTTGGCAGTCTTAGTTGAGAGTCAAAACACACATGGACGTTACATTGTAGACCTCAATGGGCCTGGATTTATGTGACCCTTTGGCCAATCTTTGGGAAACCTTGCCTGTGAGAGTTCTCCAGAACTTCATTTGAAATGAACTTCCACAACATTTAATGGTCCCTGAATGAATTGAAACCCACATGCTGCCAACTTCATCCTTGAAAAATTGCTAGATAAATACCATGAAATTTTTGAAATTCCCATGACCAGATGGCACTGGAGAAACTTTGGTTGTCCTGTTGCTGAACATGATTATGCAGGACAGTGACTTGATTGACTGAGTTTTATGAAAATGGTGTATAACAGAGATTCCAGGAAGTTGGACCCTGCTGAGTAGTGGGCCTAGTGCAGTGAAGGGCAGGTGTGTGATAAAAAAAAATCTGTGGTGGGGCCATGTGGATCTGCCATTGGCTTCTAATTGGCTTGTGACTGACATGGTGCAGCCAGCAGACGCTTCTATGTAAAGGTATCTTGTTATATGGAGAGGTTTCAGGCCAATGTTCAGAATCCGGTTGCTATGGTCAAGGAGGCAAGCTATGTGGAATAGAAGCCTGGTTGGTACATTCTTCTGCAGGCCCTGACCCACCACAGGTGACAGAACTCCCTCCAGCACTGTGACCCAGGTGAATTCCTTGTATTTCGTGAAGCAAATACGAAACTCCCAGTGCAGCAGCAAGAAACACCAGGAAAACTGGAGGATGACCAAATCCCTTCAGAGTCCACAAGAGTAGACAATTAGTCCCCAGTGGCCACAGTTTACCTACAAACAGAAAATTAAAGACAGCTTCCTCATGTTTATTGGAAAACAAGAAATCATGTATTCCAGGTCACATAGAAGCATACCCAGATTTGATTGTCTCACTACAATGGAAGCTAAATCTCCTGACTACAACATATATTTCAAGTGCCCAACCTCAGAGGCAGTTCCTCAAGAAGTCTTTAGTCCAGCAGAGCTCCATGTTTGTGGAGTGTTTACCCTGTCCCTTACTTTTGGAATCTCCTCTACCACCTCCAAGTTTGTGAACTCGTGAGCATATTTGATTCCAGATATGTATTCACAGATTTTCTAACTCTTCTCCTCTAATTGTGTCTAACTTGGGGCCAAGGTAATCTCAAGGCATTGTTATGGATGAGAGTGGGAAGATAATTTTGTAGCATATATTTGCATAAATATTGGAATCATTTTCCAAATTTTCATTCGAAATACTGAATCCCTGACACAAACCCATGCCAACTAGACTCTGACTACTAATTCTAATATGATGGAGAAAATTAACCCAAACAGAATAGAAATGCAAGCAGTTCAGAGGAGGAATGGTGTATCATTGGAATTGCCTTTTGCATTATATAGGGTAGGAGTTATAAATCTAGTCAATTTTTTGTTGAAATGGTTCTCCATGTGTTTTTCACGTTAACAAATATGTGAATTCCTGTCTGCCTTTCTCTGTATCCTATTCAGCACATGTATTTTTATATGCACATATAGAATCCTACCTGGTACCACACGTACATTCTTGTGAGGTGGCTGACTTGGCAGACACAAATTGTGAGAATAGATCACTCCTCCTAAACGCTGTTGAAACTGAAAATTCAAACTATTGATGAGCTTCCTAGTAAAATAAAATTATACATGAATCCATGTTCAGTAAAACGAATTTATTTGTATCTGTGGATGACATATATTTCCTGGTGAATTTCAATTGGCATATATTGCTACTTTTTAATGTCTGTTTGTGTGTGTGCATGTGTGTGTGTGTGTGTTTAAATATATATACACATACACTCTACAGATTTTTCAAAATATGAAATATATGTGTCTTATTATACACTCCGTAAATTCATTCATATTCATGTATGTGGATTAATAATCAACTTTTCACAAGATTATTCTGAGAAATATTCATCCACCTGAACTACATATTTGATTCCTAGTACTGAAAACTAACAGTAAATGGTGCATACAAATCCTAATATTTCTGCAGTAACTGACACAGTTTTATATCAATGCAAGTAGATTCCTATGGGACGTGATGTGTATTTTGTCTTTCATTTTTATTCAATACTGGTACATTACTTTTTTTTCAGTTAATGCACATGGTATGATATATATTTAATCCACTAGTTCAGAAATTTATAGGCATTTTGTCTTACTTTTCATCACTTCCTAATTCAGAAAACATGTTTTCCACAGGGTTTCTTGACTGGTCTTTTCATGAGACTTCTTTCACAAAATGTAAAGGTCACACTTATGTTTGTACCGAAGTCTAAATGGAAAGTGAGTATGGATTACTAAAAACATCTATGTCCAGGTTGCCTAATGCTATCAAATGTCAATCCTATTGGTGACTACATATTTGTTTCTTCCTAAGATTATATATTCAACCTCAACACTGTTGAAAATGCCTGATCCTATCACTTACTTTATACTTTGCCTGATTTCCTAATGTCTCTATTGATATATGGTTTCCTACATATTTTCCAGAGTTCATCAATGTGACTGGCTCTTCACATGTGCTGATATTTACATTCATTCTCTACCCGAAACCCTACTGTTAAAGAACGTTTGTTTCAAATTCTATACTCACTCTGCTTTCTAAACCTACTGAATATCTTCCTAATCCTACTGACTATCCTTTTGACTGGATGTTCTTTTTGACATTCAATCATCCAAGGTACAAGGTCCTATGCCATTGTATATCAATTTATCTGAGACATCTGTGCAGAATATAATTCAAAGCTGAGTATCCCAATCAAGGGCCCAATGCACTTCTGGGCTTCAAATCTTACCTAGATTTCTGTGTTCATACTTATATTTCACCTATATATTCTTGTAAATATCGTAGGTTCCCAAAACCATTATTCATCGCACAGAATGATTCCTAACCCAAATCAAACCTGTTTTTAACCCTAAGCATACACTGTTCCATCAATCTATCTTTACAATAGAGCAGGGACAGAGTTGGTCTTACAATACAGGAATTTAGGGGATCTTCCACCTGCTGAAAACCTCAAAGGTCCATGCAGAAATGATCCCTGGAGAAGACTGAGGCAGCTATGAAGGACCTGAGAGTGCAAAATCATCTTCCATGGCAAAAAAACCGGTCAGGATGAAGTATTGTGTCTGAATCAGTCGCTCTGTTCTTAATGTAGAGAAGATGGACAAAACCAGGCCTGTGTGGAGAGCTGTTCCATGGTGCCTGTGGTTGATATACCATTCTAACTTATGACTGAGTCAGAGAAAGTAGGGGCAGCCTCCATCTCATGGGACCCTTGTAAACAACTGTTAGGACAAAGTGGTTGCCAAGGTATTGACCTCATTCAATTCCTGAAGGAAGTGACCTACCTCACTTCCTTGGTGATGGAACTCTCTGAACTTGGGATCCAGGAAGCCAGGCACCCAGAGCCAGTGCCAGTCCCATTCCCAGTGGGCACACTTGTTTGAATTTTCAGTCTTTCTTGGTACCTCCTGATGTGAGGATGACCAAATGCTAGGAGAACTCTGAAGAGGGGCCTTTCCTGAGAAAGCAGGTAGTGGCTCATTGCTGGCTCCTGACAACTTAAGAGAGTTGGCAAAAGGGACCTGATCTGATACAGGACAGGCCCTTTTGGGGGAACATAGTATGGTACACCAGTCAGAGGACACTCCGGATAGTCACAGACCTAGTTGTGGGAATGAGGTGCCTTAGCGGGTGTGGGTGTGAGTTCGTGGTTTTGTCTCATGTTCTGAGAATAGGTAGCAAAGGTGGTTTGTTTGGTTTGGAGTCGACTGTTTCTAGTAAGCCGTTTGAGAAGGCGAGTTTTTCTATGTTTGTGTATCCACTGTGTCCATGGTTGTAGTTATTAGAAAAGCCAATACATCAATGGAGGTGTCCTGACTAGTAGAAAGCTTCCAGGCATTTATTCTGCCCTTTTTATGAATGAACTGGGGCTTGCCTTATGGATAGACAACACCTACTATCTTCCCAAGTTCCTGTTCACCTCCTGATTTCTGGCCTCTCTCCAGAATAGGCTCATGGTTTTGTGTCCAAGATATGTACCACCTCCAAACTCTGTGACATAGCCATGTACTGGATAGCTGAAGGGAATGGGAACATCTCAGAAACCTCAGAGATCAGTGTAACCAGAAAAGTCTCAGTGGAGAAACCATGCTTTGGGCAATTTGCTTACCTATGGTTCCCTTGCCCTGAATGTTAGGACTGTCTTTGCCTCAGGCCACCGCTTTGTGGAGCCTGAAAAAAACAGTTTTCAAATTGAAATGAATGGGCATCACCTGTGGCTCTTTGCTTAATTACTTTGGAAAGGGATGTGTCTGAATCAGCCTCTTGGCCCTGTGTGAGGTTGTGGCTTTGATTCTCAGAACCTGATAGATCTAAAGAAAAATTTCATGTGTGCATCCAAATCCAAAATTGCCAAAAGAGCAGTCATTGCTGATGAAGTCTTTCGCCTCCCTCTGTAAGTTTTTTGACCTCTATCAAGTGAAAATAGGGAAGATACACCAAGTCAATTGATGGCTCCTATTGGAAAAATTCTATCACTGATGACAGCATCAGCATAAGTACCCCAACACTACGAGAATTCGCTGCACCAGCAGATAGTTCACAATGCATAAAAGTGAGTTCACAATTCATACAAGTGATACATAATCCAGGCAAGTTCTGCAAGCAGTTCAGTGATAGCTATTGCAGAATCTGTAGATTGGTTTTATCTTTGTCTTCACCGGCACTGGGATGAAGATAGGAATTCTGGCAATAATGGCTAAAGAAAAAATTATGTAACATTCCTGAGGGCACTAAAAGAAAACAATTTTCTTAACAATTTACATTATCTTGAAGAGAATAATTAAATATAATGAAAAGGAAAAGTGAAAGTAAACAAACACGTCTGTTAACCTCCTATTTTTTCACATATTAAAACAATCCTGAACAGTTGTTTACCCAATTTAAATTAAACAATTTAATTCACTTGAATAAAAAAAATGGATATATTATTTCATTAGCACTCATCATATGTGATATATGGACATACGCACATTCAAATATATAACACAAAACACAAGTGTGCACACATAATAAATACATACAACACATAATATAATAGTAAAGGCCTTATAACTTTTTACATGTGAAATCATCATTGCAATGTTTAAAAACTCTATAGTCAAAAAATAGAACTGATAAGCAAAACATTAACCTAGGTCTGTATGAGCTCAAAAAAACAAAAGAGAAGCTCATGATGTGGGAAAGGGCAATAATAAAATAGATATTGCAAAAAGCATCCCTGTTCTGTCGCAGATGTAAGGATAGCCAAACTGGAGTTTTGGATATCAGCTGTTATGGATTTGAGTCAAATCATCTTATTTTGGTCTATAGAAATCGCTTCAGTTAATCTCTCTGGAATCCAAATCGGCTGCTGTTCTCCCTGTGGAAACACATAAACAGACCCCCGACTCCAGGCAATCACTGGGTCGGGACCTTAGTTAATCTCTCTGGAATCCAAATCAGCTGCTGTTCTTCCTGTGGAAACCCAAAAACAGACCTCCAACTCCAGAAAATTAATGGGTCAGGACCTTTCCATTGTCCTGTTAGAATATCCTTCCAAAGTACCTCGGGCTTATACACATTTTTTGGACACTTATGCCTTTCTGTAGCACTAAGTCCTGAAAATCCAAATTTAAAAAGTTTAGAGTAAAAAGGGTTATTTTAAGTTTATCTTTGGGGAATTTATATCCCTTCCCAATTCTGTCTTCTTACTTTAATGAGTACATTTTAATAGTGTGATGTGCTCTTTCAACTATGGCTTGTCCCTGTGGATTGTATGGGTTTCCTGTTATATGCCAAATGATGAGCAAAATGGTTTAAAAGAGGTAGAAGTATAACCGGGGACATTATCTGTTTTTAACTGTTTTGGAATGACCACAGTGGCAAAATTTTGTAAGCAATGAGCTATAACATCTTTAGTTTTTTTCCCCCATGAAGGGAGCCCATCAAAAATCCAGAAAAAGTATCAACTGTAACATGGAAATATTTTAATTTTCCAAATTCTGGCAAGTGTGTGACGTCCATCTGCCATATATGGTAAGGTATCAATCCTCTAGGATTGACTCTAAGATTAAAATGTGGTAAAATGGTCACACAATATTGACATTGTTTTATTATTTGTCTAGCTTGTTCCTTAGTTATTTTAAAATGCTTTTGTAAAGTATTAGCATTGATATGAAACTTTTTATGAAAATTTATAGCTTCTTCTAGTGTAGAGAAAATATGTATGTATGTCATGTGTAGTTTTACCTGCTAAATCATTGCCCAAACTAAGGGCTCCAGGCAATCCTGTATGTGCCCAGATATGTCCTATTAAGAATGGATCTTTTCTGTCCCAGATTAGACTTTGTATACTGGAAAGCAAAGAGAAAACAGTAGAGGAAGGGGAAATCTTACCAGCATCTTCAAGGGATACTATAGCATTAACTATATACTGACTATTGGAAAATAAATTAATCACAGAATCTTTAAACATCATAAAAGCTTATAATACTGCATTAAGCTCTACCTTTTGAGCTGATTGTTGGGGTGCTAAAAATGTAAAAATTTGATCAGGTGTAACTATTGCTGCTGTACCATTATTTGACCCATCAGTGAATATATTTGGAGCATTCATGATAGGTGTTTTCTTGTAATTTTTGGAAAAATTACAGGATGCAATGACCCAAAGGACAATAAAAGATTAGATGGTAAGTGGTTATCAAATGAAACATTAGATTTACACATGATTATTGCCCAAGTATTTAACTCATTAGCTAATTCATCAATTTGATTCATAGTGTATGGAGTAATAATTTTATTGGGAGAAATTCCAAACACTCCCTTTGCTGCTTTTATTATTAATTGTCCCTCAGCCTCAGGATACCTAGTAATAATAGTGTTAGAAGAATAAGATAAATGTATCCATAATAATGGACCTTCTTGCCAAAATACTCCTGTAGGAATATTTTTTGTTGATAGCACAATGAATAATAAAGGCATTATTTTATCAAATCTACCCAAATGCATATTTCCCATATATGTTTCAATGATTTTTAATGCCTTTCTTGCTTCAGGCATTAACATTCTGGGTGAATTTGGATCAGATGGACCTTTTAGGATACCAAATATAGGTCCCAACTCTCCTTCTGGTATACCTAGATAAGGCCTTATCCAATTAATGTTTCCTAATAACTTTTGAAAGTCATTAATTGATTTGAGTTGATCTACTCGTATTTGAATTTTTGGTGGACTGACCATGGTTGAGGATAATAGAACTCCTAAATAATTAATTGGAAAATTTAATTGTACTTTATCAATTGATATCCCTAGATTATAATTTTTTAATAAGTTTGTAAGTGTGGCATAACATTCTAGCAATGGGTTTTTAACTTGTGTGCTAATAACACATCATCCATATTGTGAAATATTTGTAGTTCAGGATTTTGATTTCTAAGTGGCTGGATTACTTTGTTAACATAAATTTGACAAATAGTTGGGCTGTTAGCCATTCCTTGAGGGAGTACTTTCCACTCATACCTCTGATCAGGACCTTCATGATTCAGTGCAGGGATAGTAAATGCAAAACTTGGACTATCCTCAGGAAGAATTGGAAATGAAAAAAAAAACAATCTTTAATATGTATAACTAAAACATACCAAGTTTTTGGCAAAGCAGACAATTGAGGAATTCTTGATTGAGCAGGTCCCAAAATAACCATCTCATTATTAATGGCTCTTAAATCTTGCAATAATCTCCATTTACCAGATTTCTTTTTGATGACAAAAATGAAAGTATAATGGGGAGATACAGAAGGTTGTATATGTTCTTCCGCTAATTGTTGTTTGACCAGGAACTGGGCTGCTTGTATCTTTTCTTTAGTCAGGGTCCACTGAAGAACCCATACTGGTCTTTCTGATTTCCAAGTAATTTTTATTGTCTCAGTGACCCTTTCTGAAAATCCAACCCATGTCTGTCTGTTGCTTGGTCTATTTGTATTGGTGCTGCTATACCTTGTTCTTGTTTTTCTAATCTTTTTCCTTTCCTAAAACCTTCTCTAGCCATAATAGTGGGTGCATTTTTATTTATGTTATTTGTTAATGTCAAACCTAATTGATCTAGGACATCTCATCCCCATAAATTTACGGGAAGATGATCCAATACATATGGCTGTATAGTTCCTTCACATTCTTCAGGATCCTTCCAATCCAATACCATTGCACTTCTATGGGGATTAGTTGCCACTCCTAGGTCTCAAAGTGTTTGAGTGTATTGTTGTAATGGCCAATGTTTTGGCCATTCTTGATGAGAGACGATGCTAACATCTGCACCTGTATCAAGTAGCCCATTAAATTCATGTCCTTGAATATTTAGTTTTAGCCTGGGGCGAGAATCTAAATTTAAAGAAAGCATAACCAAATCTACACCTGTGGAGTCTAATCCCTTGGAACCTCTTTCTACAGAACGACTGGAAAATTTATCATGCAGACTGAGTATTATTAGTAACTGTGCTATTCTATCTCCTGGTGAAATTACTGATATGTCCTTTGGAGAACTGGGTATAAATTTTATTTCACCTTCATAATCGGGATCAATTACCCAAGGACTTATTATAAGTCCTTTTAGATTAGAAGAGCTGCTTCCCAAAAATAAGCCTACTGTTCCTTTGAGAAGAGGTCCTCTCACCCTGTGTGAATGATTTGAACCCCCATCTCTACAGTTAGTACTGATCTGACGGAGGTGCAGATGTCTAACCCTGCGCTCCCTCTGATTTGTCTGATGAGGCGTCTGATGGACAATGTGTCCTGGGCACTACACTGATGGGGTTGCTGGGTTCCTCCGGTGCTCTGTATATTTGTGGTTTTGGGCCCCAGAGCATTGGGCTCCCCTGTCCATTTAAAGGCAATGGAGCCTGATGCCTTTCTTCATGATATCGTGGATAAACAGCTAGTCCTCGTTAGTTTTTGATAATGAAGTACCCTCTATGGTGGTTTGAGAACGGCATTCATTAGCCCAATGTCTCCCTCTACGGCATCGTGGGCAAATACGCGGTATTCTACTCCTTTGGAACCTAGTTTTGTTAAACCCTCTTTCTATGGAGCAATTCCTTTTAAAATGTCCTGTTTGTTCACAATTGTAGCATGTTCCTGGCCTGGCATCTAAAGCCTGTTTTACTGCAGCTGCCACAAATTGCCCTTGTTCATTGATGTCTCTGGCATCTAAAGCCTGTTTTACTGCAGCTACCATGACTTTCTCTTATTCATTAATGTCTTTACATAATTTAATATATGTGTTTAAATCTTCATGTTTCCATGGTCTAGTGATATCTCTGCACCAACGATTCACTTGGTCATAAGCCAGTTTTTTATTAATGGCATTGCTTGTTCTGTATTCCCCAAAACTCTGGTAGCTGTTTGAATAAGCCTATCTACAAATTCAGTGTAAGATTCATTAGCTCCTTGTATTACCTTAGATAATTGACCTTGTAAACCTCTATGTCCTTGTAAAGTCTTCCATGCCCTAACCGCCTCTGCAGCAATTTTTGCCTATACGCCAGCATCATATGCAATTTGTTGCTGCTGATCCCCATAAGGTCCCTTTCCTAAAAACATATCTAGATTTCTCTGAGGATAACCAGCTTCTGCATTACACCTAGCCGTCTCCTTGCAAAATTCCTCATTGGCAACGTTCCATAAAAGGTATTGACCTCCATTTATCACAGCTTTACACATATTAGCCCAATCTACTGGTGTCATATTCAAGTTGTTAATGGATTCGACCAAGCTTACAATGAAGGGTGCTTGAGGACCATAGGTTGTTACAGCCCCTTTTAGCTGCTTCACTATTTTGAAATTTAAAGCATGGTGAATTCGCTGCCCTCCTACCTCAAATACATGGCATGTTCATACTTGAGATCCTGTCTCAGGATCCGAACTATCAACTGCGGGGTTTGGGGGCCTCCCAGCATATGGAGGTGGCCTTGTTATTTGGACATTTACATCCTCTGGTGATAGAAAGGTGTTAGTAACAGTCTCCTGTAGAGGAGGCGCTGTTGGTTGGGCACTAATGCCCTCTGGTGATAGAAAGTTGTTAGTAGCAGTCTCCTTTTGTAACTTTGCCCCTGATGGCTTTTTCTGCCCTAAGCTTTGTTCTTCTATCTTTGTCTGAACTGAAGTCTTTGGACTAAGCAAACCAGATATGAACGTCCTCAATGGCAATGTGCCAACTGGCAGAGTTCCTGGGCTGTTCTTTTCCCCCCTTTTAAATCTTCACCATGATGGTTCCATTATGGTATATTTAACAACTCCTTAAAAATCCATGGGCTACATTTTTGTATTGTATCAACGTATGCCCTGACTGTTCTTGACTTTACTGAGATGCCTCCTTCCTCTAACAATTTACTTAACACTCTTTCAGTTTGTTTTTTTACTAATTTCTGATCCCGTATTTCTACTATAATACAACCCAACAAGACGATGCCAAACAAAACCGAGACAGAATAAAATAAAAAGGGAACAACAAAAAGTCATTATAGCATTTATATCCTACTGACATGTGCATCCGTCCTTTTTCCCTATCTGTTCCTAAGAAGTAAATAATTTTTTCTCAGATGTGAGCGGTTTTTCATCCATCTCACTCATCTCCATGGACAGGCAACAAAAGTGAAGCAAAACAAAAGAGAATCTTAAAATGGCTACCCATCTTCTCGCCCTTCCCTCAGGGGCGAGCAGTTTACCTTATCACTTACCCTCAGTGGCTCCCCATGCGAGCCACCAAATGCTGCAGTCTGGCTGGTCACGATTCAAGAGCCACTTTTCAAAAGAAACAAACTTTATTTTTAGTACCACACACGCCAAACAAAACAGCTCCTCAGGAAAAACCCTCAGAGCCCAACTGCCACCACTGGCTTCCTTGCAAAGTTTCTGTCACACCCACAAGCCTCTCCACCTCCCACAATCCTCCTGCTCTTGAGGCCATTTAGCTGGGTCAGGTGGGTGGAGCCAAAAAAGTCCCACAATGAGCAGCTCTGTGGTCTGAAAGGGCAGGGAAACTGCCCAATGAGCATCACCGCAGAGGAGCCAATCAGCTTGATGTTGCTGGGGCTGCTGTGAGCCAATCATCAGCTGGCAGTCAGAAAGAGCGGGGAAAAAGCTCAATGAGCATCTCCATTGTGCATCACCACAGAGGAGCCAATCAGCTAGATGTTGCTGGGGCCGCTATGAGCCAATAATCATCTGGCAGGGGAATGTTGCTGGTAACTTGAAGTTTGATGGGGCCCCTTAAGCTGTGGCTTTCAACAAATTGGTGTCTCCTTTCTCTGTAGACTTTTCAGCACGTGTATTTTTATATGCACATATAGAATCCTACCTGTTATCACACGTACATTTTTGTGAGGTTGCTGACTAGGCAGATACAAGTTATGAGAAGAGATCACTCCTCTTAAATACTGTTGGAATTGAAAATTCAACCTATGGGTGAGCTTGATAGTAGAACAACATTATATATAGATCCATTTTCAGTGAAATCAATATTTTTGCACCTGTGGATGATACATATTTCATGATGAATTTCGATTGGCAAATATATTGTTAGTTTTAATGTCTGTGTGTGTGTGTGTGTGTGTGTGTGTGTGTGTATGTGTGTATATATATATATATATATATATATATATATACTCTCCAAATTTTTCAAAATATGAAATATATGAATATTATTATACACTCCTTAAAATCATTCATATTTATGTATGTGGATTTATGATCAACTATTCACAAGATTATTCTCAGAAATATTCATCCACCTTAAATAGAGATTTGTTTCCTAGTACTGAAGACTAACTTCAGTGAATGGTGCACACAAATCATAATATTTCTACAGTAAAACCTAGTTCAACATCAATGCAAGCATTTTCCTATGGGACATGATGTGTATTTTGCGGTTCATTTTTATTAAACAGTGGTACATTACTATTTCTTCAGTTTATGCACATCATATGATATATATTTCATCCACAAGTTCACAAATTTATAGGCATTTGTTTCAATTTTAATCACCTCCTGCTTCAGAACACATATACTCCTCCAGGGTTCTTGACTGGTCTTGTCATGAGACTTCTTTCCAAACACATTATTTTTTATTTTCATAATCATATTTGAAGCAAAACTCAGACACTCTTCATGATAAACCATAACCCTAATATTACCGTTAGATGAATAACTGGTTGTAATGAATGTATGAATATCAATTTAAGATTTCCAGTATATTTTCAGATATCAAATCAATCCACTATATAAAGTTGGAACCAGTTATATTATTTATTCACAGTATGGTCTATTCATACATTATTTCTATATCCATTGACACAGGGTACTCCATTTTGTTCCCCCAATATTTCTACATCTTCAAAATATTGCTCCCAGTAAAGGTGGAAGAAATGCTCATGTCACCTGATCTACATATAAATTTTAACACAGTAATATTCTGGACACAGAAAGCAAAAGTCACTCTTATGATTGTAGCAAAGCCTAAAAGGAAAGTGATCATGGATTACTAAAAATATCCATGTCCCGGTTGCTTAATGCTCTAAAATGTAAATCCTATTGATAAATCCTATGTATTTGTTTCTTTCTAAGATTATATATTCAAACTCAACCCTGTTGAAAATGTCTAATCCTATCCCTCACTTTATACATTGCCTGATTTCTTAATGTCTCTATTGATATCTGCTTTCCTACATATTTTCCCCATTTCATCATTGTGTCTGACTCTTCACATGTGCTGATATTTACATTCACTCTCTTATTGAAAACCAATTGCTAAAAAACTTTTGGTCCAAATCCTATACTCATTGTTGTTTCTAAACCTAGAGAATATCGTCCTAAACCTACGGACTTTCCCTTTGTGACTGGATGTTCTCTTTAACTTTCAATCATCCAAGGTACAAGGTCCTATGTCATTGTATATCGATTTATCTGAGACATCTGTGCAGAACATAATTCAAAGATAAGTAACCCACTCAAGGGCCCAATGCCCATCTGAGCTTCAAATCCTGCCTAGATTTCTGTTTTCATACTTTTATTTTACCTATGTATTCTTGTAAATATTGCAGATTCCCAGAACGAATATTCATCCTGCAGAATGATTCCTAACCCAAATCGAACGTGTTATTAACCCTAACCATACACTGTTCCCTCAATCTAACTTTACAGAAGAGCAGGGACAGTGTGACCAGGAAAGTCTCAGTGGAGAAACCCTGCTTTGGGCCTTTTGCTTACCTATTTTTCTGTTGTCCTGAATGTCAGGAAGTTCTTTACCTCAGGCTAACCCTTTGTGAAGCCTGAAGAAAACAGTTTTCAAATGGAAATGAATGGGCATCACCTATGGCTCTTTGCTTAATTTCTTTGGAAAGGGATGTGTCTGAATCAGCCTCTTGCCCCTGTGTGAGGCTGTGACTTAGATTCTCAGCACCTGATGGATCTAAAGAAAGATCCCATGTGTGCATCCAAAACCAAAATGGCAAAAAGTTCAGTCATTTTGGATGAAGTATCTTCCCTTCCTCTATTAGATTCCTGACCTCCATCAATTGAGAATAGGGATCCTTTGGGTCATATGAGTTCTTCAATCCCTGAAGAGGTGCTTGGGTTTCTCATGATTCCAATTCACATAAAGAATCTGTACCTATCAATTAGAAGTAGTCAGTCAATATTGCTCCCAGAAATGGTGGAAGAAATACTCATGTCACCTGATCTTCATATACATTTATTCACAGAAATATACTGGACACTAAAATCAAAGTTCACATTTATGATTGTACCAAAGCCAAAATGGAAAATTAACATGGATTACTAAAATCATCCATGTCCAAGATTACTTATGCTCTCAAATGTCAATCCTATTGATGACTACATATTTGTTTCTTCCTAAGATTGCATATTCAAACTCAACCCTTTGAAAATGTCTAAGACTATCTCTCACTTTTTACTTTGCCTGATTTCATAATGTCCCTATTGATATCTGCTTACCTACATATTTTTCCCACTTTATCATTGTGACAGACTCTTCACATGTGCTGACATTTAAATTCATTTTCTAACCGAAACCCTATTGCTAAAGAAATTTTGTTCCAAATCATACACTCACCCTTCTTCCTATACCTACCTACTATCTTCCTATTCCTACTGACTATCCCTTTTTGACTGGATGTTCACTTCTACATTCAATCATCCAAGGTACAAGGTCCTATGCCATTGTATATCAATTTATCTGAGACATCTGTGCAGAATGTAATTCAATGCTAAGTATCACAATCAAGGGCCCAATGCCCTTCTGGGCTTCCAATCTTACTTGGATTTCTGTTTTCATACACACTGTTCACCTCTATATTCTTATAAATTTCGCAGGTTGCTAATACCATTATTCATCCACAAAATGATTCCTAACCCAAATTGAACCTGTTATTAACCCTAAACATACAGTATTCCCTCAATCTTACTTTACAGAAGAGCAGGGACAGAGGTTGTCTTATAATACTGGAATGTAGGGATCCTCTACCTGCTGAGAACTTCAAAGGTCCATGCTGAAAGGATCCCTGGAGAATATGTAGGCAGTTATGAAGGACCTGAGAGAGCACAAGTCATCTTCCATGGCATCCTGGTCAGGATGAAGGGTTGTGTCTTAATCAGCCTCTCTCTTCTTAATGTAGAGAAGATGGACCAAATCAGGCCTGTATGGAGCGCTGTTCCCAGGTGCCTATGGTTGATATACCATTTTAACTTGTGAAATTGTCACATTAAGTAGGGGAAGCCTCCATCTCATTGGACCCTTGGAAGCAACTGTTAGGACAAAGTGGTTGCCAAGGCAGTGACCTCATTCAGATCCTGAAGGAAGTGACCTCACCTCACTTCCTCGGTGATGGAAATTGGCATCCAGGAAGCCAGGCACACAGAGGCAGTCCCAGTCCCACTCCCAGTGGTGTCACTAGTTTTGAGTTACCAAGGACAGAGTCAGTCTATCTTGGTACCTACAGATGTGAGAATGGCCATATGCCAGGAAAGCTCTGAAGAGGGGGCTTGCATGAGAAAACAGATAGTGGCTCACCACTGGATTCTGACAAGTCTCAGTGAAGAGACCCTGCTTTGGTACTTTTAATTACCTATTGTTCTGTTGCTCTGAATGTCAGGAATTTTTTGCCTCAGGCCACCCCTTTGGGAAGCCTGAAAAAAAGAGTATTCAAATGGAAATGAATGGGCATCATCTGTGGCTCCATGCTTAATTGCTTTGGAAAGGGATGTGTCTGAATCAGCCTCTTGGCCCTGTGTGAGGCTATTTAGATTCTCAGCACCTGATGGATCTAAAGAAACATCCCACGTTTGCATCCAAAACCAAAAGAGCCAAAAGAGCAGTCATTGTGGATGAAGTCTCTCACCTTCCTCTGTAAGGTTCCTGACGTCCATCTATGAGAATAGGGATCCTTTGGGTCC
This sequence comes from Callospermophilus lateralis, assembly GCF_048772815.1. NCBI lineage: Eukaryota > Metazoa > Chordata > Mammalia > Rodentia > Sciuridae > Callospermophilus > Callospermophilus lateralis. The sequence continues at coordinate 1,840,893 of NW_027513145.1, forward strand.
AATGAGTTCTTCAAAGCCCTGCAGAGACTAGACCATACGTTCATAGGTTTCTCATGACTCCAATTAACATAAAGAATCTAAACCCCACAGTCATTAGGCCTCAAAATGGAGAATCAGAGCAGTATTAAGGGCAGGCCTCTTTGATCACTCCTGGTTCACAGGAAGGGTGTCCCAGCCACACTGACTTTAGGCAAATGGGGGCAAGGGACCTTATTTTGGATACTGTCTTTGGCTGATCCCCTCATGAAAAACTACAGCCTGAGGTTATGATGAGTGTCGATATGAAAGAAGATGAGGGCCATGTGGAAGTGTTTTGGTTTTAATTGTGGTCATTTTTGTGGCTGTTGGAAAAGATGATGGGTCAACCTGGTCTTGTACACTGGTGTGATTCCCCTTAGAGACTGAGTTATAAAATGGACCTCAAAGAAGTATTTCCATGTATTGTGTTGGGATTTTAGGATGCCACGCATGAGAGTTGCCCTTGGAAACTGAGATCTAGGCCCAGGGTGGCTTTCCACAGAGCACTGGGAATCTCAGGAAGAATATCACATGATTTATTCTTAAAGAATTGGCAGCCATAGTTGAAAGTCAAAACACAAATAGACCACACATTGTAGACCTCAAACACCTGGCTTAATGTGACCTTTTTGCCTGTCTTTGGGAAGCCTTGCCTTATAGAATTCTCCAGAGCTTTTATTGAAATGAGCTTCCTCTCTATTTAATGGTTCCTGAATGAATAGAAACCCACAGTGCCTCCAACTTCATCCTTGAAAAATGCCTGATAAATACCATGAAATTTTTGAAATTCCCATGACCACTTCGCACTGTAGAATCTTTGGATGTCCTATTGATGATCCCGAGTGTACCAGACAGTGCCTGATTGACTGGGTTTCATGAAAATGGTGTAGAACAGAGATGGCAGGAATTTGGAGCCTGCTGAGTAGTCGGCCTAGAGAAGTGGTGTGAAGGTGTGTGTTAAAACATCTGTGGTTGGGTGATGTGGATCTGCCATTGGCTTTCAAATGGTTTGTGACTGACATGGTGCAGCCCCCAGACCCTTGTATGTAAAGGCATGTTGTTATATGGAGAGGTTTCAGTGCAATTGCTAAGGTGAAGGGGACAAGCTATGTGGGATAGAAGCCTGATTGGTGCATTCTTCTGCAGACCCTTACCCACCACATGTGACAGAACTCCCTCCAGTACTGTGTCCCAGTTGAACTCTTCGTATTTCATGAAGCAAATACCAAACTCCCAGTGCAGCTGCAAGAAACACAACAAAAAGCGGAGGATGAGCAAATGGCTTCCAAACTGGAAGACACTTAGCCCCCAGTGACAACAGTTTACCTACAAAGAGAGAATTCAGCACTGCTGCCTCATGTCCTTTGGAAAATAAGAAACCATGTGCTCCAGGTCACATACATGCAGACCCAGCTTAATGGTCTCACTACAAAGGGAGCTAAAGCTCCTGACAACAACATATATTTCAAGTGCCCAACCTCAGAGGCAGTTTCTCAAGAAGTCTTTAGTCCAGCAGAGCTCCATGTTTGTGGAGTTTTACCCTCTCCCTTACATTTGGAAACTCCTCTACCACCTCCAAAGTTGTGAACTCCTGAGCATTTTCCATTCTTGATGTGTATTCACAGATTTTCTAACTCTTCTTCTCTAATTGTGTCTTACTTGGGGTGAAGGTAATGTCAAGGCATTGTTCTGAATGAGAGTGGGAAGATTTTTGGGTACCACATATTTGCATACACATTGGATTCTTTCTCCAATTTTCCATTTGAAATACTAAATCCCTGACTGTAAGGGGTAGAAGGAATTCTCCTTCAAAGAATAGCCTGACACTTACAAGAAACAGCCCCCAGGGAGACATCCTGTCTGGGAGACATCCTGTAGTCATCTGTGTTCCTGAGACATCCTGTGGCCATCTGTCTTCCTGAAATATCCTGAGGTTATCTCACCTTGTGAAGACATCCAGGAACTGCCGATAAGAGAGCTTTCAAATCTCCAGCATATAAATTCCCCTGTGTGAACAAGAAAAGTTTGCAGCTTGATCAGAACTTTTGTCTTGCTGTCATCTCTCGTGTCTCTTGTCCCTTCATTCCTCCCCATCTAGGTTCGCTACCCACGTTGATGTGTCCTGCAGGCCGGGACAACTGGCGCCCAACGACTGGGGCTCGAGCCTTTGACTGAGGGGGAACCCCGTCCTCCTGGAAGATTTGGACAAGCGGAGCTCGCGATTGCCTCAGCAGACACCTCTGAGAGACAGATCCAGGAGGAGAGTGGGGATGTCGCACAGTGAGTGACCCACCATGGGACAAGCAGTTTCGTCACATGATTTGTTTTTGTCAGGCCACAAGGAATCCTTAAATACATAAGGACACGTGTTAAGAAAAATGACTTAAAATTTTTCTTTTCATACATCGAAGAATTGTTTCCATGGTTTCCCCTTGAAGGGACCATTGATGGTAAAAGATGGCTTAGAGTAGGAGACATTTTAAAAGATTATTATGAATTCTTTGGCCCAGAAAAAGTGTCTGTTCCTACCTTTTCTTTCTGGAAATAAAATAGTGAAATTCTTAAAAGTTCACCCTTTGACAATGGTACCTTAACACTTGTCAGGATTGGGGAAGAGACTATGCAAAAGACCTCTCGTCCCTTCTCGGCATGCCCAACAGTTAGTATAGACATAGACCCTTCTTAGTCTCCCCAGGACCCTGGGAACCTTCCTGATCTTCCTCAAAATCCCACCCTAATGAATAAGGCTCCAATGGTTTCCAACCGCCTTTATGCAGTTTTAAATCCCAGAGAAACATTGACCCCTTGGGAGGAGGCTACCTTGGAGAAGGAAGCAGCTCGCTACCATTCAGAAGACCCGCCACCTCTCTCAGGACCCTGCCACAGCCTATAGGACTTACACATTCCCCTCCCTCCTATATCCCTCCTGCCTTTTGTGCTCTGGCCCTTCAGGGGCCAAATGTCCCCCCATATATTTTTTCCCCACTTCCCTTGCCTAACCTGGCTCCCTTGAGAAAGTCTCTCCAACATGGATGGGAACAGATCCAATTTTTAAAAGAATAAAGATCCCTTGACTCTGAGCTCTCTTCATTAGCCTTAGGAATGGAGTCAACACAAGCTGGCCCACAGTGGTCTAATACAAAGGCAAAGCTGCTCCATCAGCCTTTGCTCGCCTTCCCAGTCACCACCAGTCAGATAGATAAGCCTGCTCAGGTTGAGGTCAAAGACTTAGAAGAGGTTCAAGAGGAGGAAGCGGGGAAAATGGATCAAGGAGATCAGGACTTAGAGGATGAGGAGTTCACCCCTAGGCAGGAAGGAACCCAGAGTGTCTACAAAAAATTTAGCCTCCATTTTCTTGAAAAACTTAAAAACGCTTGTGCTCACTATGGCCCCACTGTGCCCTACACGTTGGCTTTATTAGAAAGCCACAGCACACAATTTCTTACTCCCAATGATTGGAAATTTATAGATCGAGCTGCCCTCAGTGCCAGAGACTTCCTGCTATGGAATGCAGATTTCAAAGAGCCCTGTCAGAAACTGCTCAAAAAAAAATTTAACAAAGGCCTCCTCTAAATCCTGGACTTATGTTAAGCTAGTGGGCAATGCAACTTTTGACACTAAAACTAAACAGGCACGTTTCCCTGCTGGACTTTTTGTGCAGATTTAGATGGCTGGCTTACATACTTGGAGACGCCTCCCTGAAAGGGCCTCGGCTATCACTTCCCTGGCAAGAATTCGACAAGGGCCCGACGAGCCTTATAGCGACGTTGTTCCCCGGCTTATCCTAGCTGCGGAATGCTTGCTTGGACCAAGCGAAAGCGAAAGCACCTTTGTAAAACATCTTGCCTTTAAAAACGCCAACCCAGCATGTCAGGATGTTCTTCGACATCATAAGGATAAAGGGAAACTTTCTGACTTTATTGGAGTCTGTGCAGGGGTGGGTGCAGCCCATGCCATGGATCTCACTTTAGTGCCCCCTTTACCAAGGCTTTTTACAATCCTGGCTCACGTATTTGCTTTACTTCTAAACAACCAGGCCATTTTGCACGCAAGTGTCTGACAGGCAAACAAAGAGTAAGAATAGCGTCTCCTCAAACTGGAGCTAAACTGCCCCCAGCTACACTTTGTCCTTGATATGGTAAAGGTCATCACTGGGCCAGTGAGTGTAGATCAATGACAAATGCCCTCGGACAGCCTATTTCTTCCTGCTTCTCAGGAAACTCCCTGGGGCAATAAGGTTTGTTCCCTCCCAAACTCCCAACCTACCTCAAAATCCTTCTCCACAATTGGCTCTCTCCAACTACCCACTCCAGGCAGTGCAGGATTGGACCTCTGTGCCACCACTGATACAACATTAGACTCAATGCAAGGGCCCCAGATAATACCAACTGGAATTATGGGTCCCCCTCCATCTCATACGTGTACCCTTATTCTTGGAAGAGCCTCTACTACCTTACAAGCTGTTCAGGTCTTCCCTGGCATTAATGAAAATGATTTCACTGAAGAAATAAAAATACTGGCCACAGTTATTTATAGAGTTGCGGCCATCCCAGGAGGAAAAAGTCTTGCACAATTAATACTCCTTCCCTTAGATTAAGGGGCACTTCCACCACCCAAACCTACTGTGGGGGACTGCCTCCTTGGGCTCCTCTGTGGTATATTGGGTTCATCCCATTTCTCATAATAGACACACCCTTACCTTACTTATTGAAGGAAAGGAATTCCAAGCAATTTTAGTTACTGGAGCTGATGCGACAATTATTTCTCAAAAATACTGGCGATCAGGTTGGCCCCTCACCCCATCCTTGACTGACCTTAAAGGGATAGGAAAGTCAAAAAATCCTCTGATCATCTCTACTGCTCTTAGCTGGACTGATAAAGAGGGTAATAAGGGAACTGTCACTTCTTTCGTTGTTCCTGACCTCCCTGTTTACCTATGGGCCTGAGATATTTTGAGTCAAATGAAAGTTATTCTTGCCAGTCCCAATTTCATGGTGACTCATCAAATGCTCCGTATGAATTTTGTCCCTGGTACAGGCCTTGGGAGGCTGAGACAAGGACTGGTGGGGCCTATACAACCCATAAAAAAAAAATACATATGGACTTGGATATTTGGATTTTTAGTGTCGGTCCCTGACCCTCCTGTACCCCATGGAGATAAAATTATTTGGGAGACTCAGACTCTTGTGTGGGTGGATCAGTGGCCCCTTACCCAAGAAAATTTGGAGGCTGCCTCCATGTTAGTGAAGGAACAGCTGGCAGCCCGCCATGTAGAGCCCTCAACCTCACCATCGTACACTCCTATTTTTGTTATCAAGAAAAAATCAGGCAAGTGGCGCCTTTTACAAGATTTGTGTGCCATTAATAAAGTTATACTCCCGATGGGAGCACTACAGCCAGACATTCCCACACCAGTGGCTATTCACAAAAACTATTGTAAAATGGTTATGGACTTAAAAGTTTGCTTTTTTACCATTCCTTTACATCCTGAGGATAGACCCTATTTTGCCTTTAGTCTTTCTTGCATTAATATTCAGGGCCCTATGCAGAGACTTCAATGGAAGGTTCTTCCCCAAGGTATGGCCAACAGCCCTACTCTTTGCCAAAAATACGTTGCTCAAGCAGAAGACCCTGTGAGAGAGTGAGGGCCACAAATTTATATTTTACATTATATGGATGATTTGTTAATTGCTGCACCTAATACCCATGACCTTAATAATTGTTACTTGGACTTTTACAAAATCCTCACTACCTTGGGACTACAGATAGGTCCTAATAAGGTTCAAACACAGGACTCTTATAAGAGTTTGGGCGTTAAAATTCTAGAAAATCAGATCCAAATTTCTAAAATACAACGACGTGTGGACCATCTTCACACCCTTAAAGATTTTCAGAAATTACTGAGGGATATTCAATGTCTAATAACATATTTAAAATTATGCACTTGTGTACTTTTGACCCTTAATGACATTTTGAGAGGTAATTCCCACCCCTCCTCCCCTCAAAATCTTACTCCCAAGGCATGACAGGCATTAAACCAAGTCACAGAAGCCATTGCCCAACAATTTGTTACGCAAATTTCTTATAACCTTCCTCTGGTTCTGGTTATTTTACACACTCCTCATACACCCACAGAAATATTTTGGCAGCGAGATCCACATTTTAAAAATAAAGACTCCCCTTGTTTTGGGTCCATTTACCCACCACATCCTCGAAGGTGATTACTGTTTATCCTGCTCAGGTAGCTTCTATTATTTTTAACGGTCATTTGATTTCTCTACAACATTTTGGCAAAGACCCTGATAATATTTTTATTCCATATACTAAAGACCAAAGCCAATTTTTACTAGAGACAAGGGATGAATGTGGTATTGCCCTATCAGGCTTTTGGGAACAATTGATCACTACCTCCCCAATGACCCCCTTTTACATTTTGTCCAGTTACATCCATTCACTTTTCCTGAAATTACTCAAAAGGCTTCCATTCCTCAAGCCATTACTGTCTTTACAGACGGTTCCTGTAATGGCCGAGTGGTCTTTGTTGTCAATAACAAGCCTACCACCTTTGATACTGTCTATCAGTCACCACAGTTTGTGGAATTGTTTGACATAACACAAGTTTTTATAACATTTTTGATAATCCTGTTAATATTTATAAAGACAGTGCCTACATTGCTCATTCTGTGCACCTGCTGGTGATTTCACCTCCCATTAAGGCTTCTAACAATGCGACCTTTCTGTTTCACCAGCTTCAGCAACTAATTCAGGCCAGACAACACCCATTTTTCTTAGGACCCATCAGGGCACACTCTGATCTTCCCAGCCCTCTAATTCAAGGTAATGCCCAAGCTGATGCAGCAACTCGTTCCATCTTTCCAATTTTTGTTGGCTCCATTCAAAAGGCCACGGAGTTACACAATATACACCATTTAAATTTCCAGAGCCTTTGATTACTTTGTAAAATTACCAGGCAACAGGCACGAGAAATAGTAAAAGCATGCCCTGGTTGCACTGTCTCCCTCCCCATTCAACACTTGGGAGTTAACCCCCAAGGATTACTGCCCGATCAGTTTTGGCAAATGGATGTTACTCATTTTCTTGAATTTGTTATAAGCAATTATATACACGTTTCTGTAGATACCTTCAGCTGCTTTATTTTTGCATCACCACATTCTGGAGAGGCTACCAAAGATGTCCTTTCTCATCTTGTTTCAGCCTTTTCTGTTATGGGTAAACCAATACATATTAAAACAGATATTTATCCTACATATACCATTGCCAAGTTTAAACAGTTTTGTGCTACCTTGCAAATTTGTCATACTACTAGAATTCCATACAACCCTCAGGGCCAAGGCATTGTGGAACTTGCCCACCTTAACTTAAAAACTTGGCTAACCCTCCTTAAGGCTTCCTCCCTTGTATTTACCACACCCAGGCATCGCCTTAACAATGCATTATTTGCCCTTATTTTTCTTACCCTAGACAATGAAGGCAATTCGGCAGCAGACAGACACTGCCATCCCTCGTCCAATTCTGTTCGCCCACCTGTTATGTGACACAATCCCCTTACAAATAAATGGAAAGGCCCAGATCCTGTCCTCATCTGGGGAGGAGGCTCAGCTTGTGTTTTGGACCAAGATCAAACAGCCCCAAGATGGTTACCAGAACTCCTGGTTAAACAGGTTAATGACTTACCTCAAAACAGGGACAGAGGCACGCCTCATGAGGATAAAATTTCCTCTTTTTCAGATGCAGCCAACAATCTGCCAGCCTTGGACTAACAGTTCCTGTGGGCACAGGTACACTGGCTTAGGCACGTCTATTCACTCTTACCATCGCCTGTCTCAACAAATTATAAACTCTATCAGGAACAACTGATAAAAACTCTATCAGGAACCATTAAAGATTTGCAGGACCAAATAGACTCCCTGGCAGAAGTGTTCCTTCAAAAAAGACGAGGCTTAAATTTGCTGACAGCTAACCAGGGAGGTATTTGATTGGCCTTAGGGGAACGATGCTGCATTTATGCCAATAATTCTGGCATAGTATGCACTAAAATTAAGCAGCTTCAAGAAGATCTAGAAAAGAGATGAAGGGAAATATTTGAAAATCCCTTCTGAACTGGGCTTAATGGATTTTTACCCTGCATTCTTCCCCTATTAGGCCCTTTGTTGGGTTTACTTTTAATGGTGTCCCTAGATACCCTGCATTATAAACAGGCTGGTACAATTTATTAAAGAACAGATTAATATTTTGGCCTCTAAGCCCATACAGGTCCACTATCATCGCCTGGATATGGAAGACCGTGCTGCCAACATTTAAAAGGATGTTCTACCCTCCTCACAAGCTTATTTCTTAAGTTTACATGCCCACAGATCTCGCTTTCTTACATAAAACTCTAAGTAACAGCTCTGATCAACGATCTTCTGCACTTGCCATCAGGGTTCGTCCTCCATGGGCCCCTCTGCTTGGGGGAGGACGCACCCATGGAGTGAGGACGTTAGGCCATAATATCGGAGGGTGCAGGAAGGACTGCAGGAGGATGGATCTATGGTTCCCAAAACCCAAGTCTTCTGAGTGACACGCTCTGGTGCATGGCAGTTGGCATGCTTCCCCCTCAAAGCCGTATCCTCCAAAAACATTCCAAGGCCACCACAAAATATAGCAAACATGCTCGATCAGATCAGGAGATATTCTAAGGCCTGCTAGAGAAACAGAGCCTCTATAACCCCCTAAAACATTGGCCTGTAAGGTATGGTCAAATATTTTATATAAGAAAGGGAGGAGATGTCAGGGGCTAGAAGGAAGTTCTCCTTCAAAGAATAGCCTGACACTTACAAGAAATAGCCCCCTGCGAGATATCCTGCCTGGGAGACATCCTGCAGCCATCTATCACCCTGAGACATCCTGCAGCTATCAATCTTCCTGAAATATCCTGAGGTTATCTCACCCTGTGAAGACATCCAGCAACTGCTGATAAGAGAGCTTTCTCATCCGCAGCATATAAATACACTGTGAGAACTATAAAAGTTTTCAGCATGATCAGAACTGTTGTCTTGCTGTCATCTCTCATGACTCTTGTCCCTTCATTCCTCCCCAACAAGGTTCAACGCCCACGTTGAAGTGTCCAGCCGGCCCGGACACCTGACACTAAACCATAACCTACTAGACTCTGACTACTAATACTAATATGATGGAGAAAAATAATCCAAACAGAATGGAAATGCAAGCAGTACAGATTAGGCATGGTGTATAGTTGGACTTGTCTTTTGAATGATATAGGGTAGGTGTTATAAATCTAGCTAATTTTTAATTGAAATAGTTCTCCACATGTTTTTAAAGTTAACAAATATGTGAATTCCTGTCTCCCATTCTCTGTAGCCAATTCAGCACATGTATTTTTATATGCACATATAGAATCCTACCTGGTATCACACGTATATTCTTCTCAGGTGTCTGACTTGGCAAATACAAATTGTGAGAAGAGATCACTCCTCCTAAACTCTGTTGGAACTGAAAATTCAACCTATGGGTGAGCCTCCTAGTAGAACAACATTATACATAAATCCATGTTCAGTAAAATAAATATTTTTGCATCTGTGTACATTTGATGTACATTTCATGAAGAATTTCGATTGGCATACATATTGCTACATTTTATTGTCTGTTTTTGTTTTTTTAATATATATATATATATATATATATATATATATATATATATATATATATATATATATACATATACATATATATGTACACTCTCCAAATTTTTCCAAATATAAAATATATGTGTCTTATATACACTACCTAAATTCATTCATGTTCATGTATGTGGATTTATAATCAACATTTCACAAGATTATTCTCAGAAATATTTATCCAACTGAAATACATATTTGTTTCCTATTACTGAAAACTAACTTCAGTGAATGGTGCATACAATCCTAATATTTCTACATTAACTCACCCTGTTTAACATCAATGCAAGTAGATTCCTATGGGACATGATTTTTATTTTGAAGTTTATTTTATTCAACACTGATACAATACAATTTCTACAGTTTACGAACATCATAGGACATATATTTCATCCATAAGTTCACAAATTTATAGGCATTTGATTCACTTTCAATCATTTACTGATTCAGAACACATGTATTCCTCCAGGTTTCTTGACTGGTCTTTTCATGAGACTTCATTTCAAACACATTATTTTTGATTTCCATAATCATTTTGAAGCCAAACTCACACACTCTTCATGATAAAACATAACCCTAATATTACCATTAGATGTATTACTGGTTGGAATGAATAATTGTATATCAATATAAGATTTTCTGTATATATTCAGATATCAATTCAATCCATTATTTAAAGTTGGAACCAATTATATTATTTATTCACAGTATGGTCTATGCATGCATTATCTCTATATTCATAGACACAGGGTACATCTATTTGTAACCCGAATACTAATTTATTCGTCTTCAAAATGTTGCTCCCAGAAATGGTGGAAGAAATACTCATGTCACCTGATCTATGTATGCATTTATCACAGTAATATTCTGGACACAAAAAGCAGAGGTCACACTTATGATTGTACCAAAGCCTAAATGGAAAGTGAGCATGGATTACTAAAAACATTCATGTCCAGGTTGCCTAATGCTCTCAAATGTCAATCCTATTTATGACAACATATTTGTTTCTTCCTAAGACTATATATTCAACCTCAACTCTGTTCAAATGTCTAATCCTATCACTCACTTTATACTTTCCCGGATTTCCTAATTTCTCTATTGATGTCTGCTTTCCTAAATATTTTCACCAGTTCACCATTTTGACTAACACTTCACATGTGCTGACATTTACGTTCACTGTCTATGTGATACCCTATTGCTAAAGAACTTTTGGTCCAATTCCTGTACTCACTCTTCTTCTGAAACCTACAGAACATCTTCCTAATCTTACCGACTATCCCAGTTTGAGTGGATACTCACTTCTACATTCAATCATCCAAGGTACAAGGTCCTATGCCATTGATTATTGATTTATCTGAAACAACTTTGCAGAACATGTATCAAAGCTAAGTATCCCAATCAAGAGCGCAATGCCCTTCTGGGATTCCAATCTTACCTAGATTTCTGTTTTCATACTAATATTTCACCTATATATTCTTATTAATATCACAGGTTCCCAATACCATTATTCATCAAGCAGAATGATTCCTAACCCAAATCAAACGTGTTATTAAGCAAAACCATACACTGTTCCCTCAATCTAACTTTACAGAAGAGCAGGGACAGTGTTGGTCCTAAAATAGAGGAATGTAGGGAATCTTCCACATGTTGAAAAACTCAAAGTTTCATGCAGAAGTGATCCCTGGAGAAGATATAGGCACCACTGAAGGACCTGAGAGAGCAAAAGTCAACTTCCATGGCAAACAACCTGGTCAGGATGAAAGGTTGTTACTGAATCAGCCTCTCTGTTCTTTTTTTTATTATTGGTTGTTCAAAACCTTACAAATATTTTGACATAACATATTCATACATTAGCATACATTAGCTTCAAGTGATTTATGAACTCCCATTTTTACCCCAGATACAGATTGAAGGATCACATCGGTTACACATCCACATTTTTACATAATGCCATACTAGTAATTGTTGTATTCTGCTACCGTTCCTATCCTCTACTATCCCACCTCCCCTCCTCTCCCATCTTCTCTGTCTACCCCATCTACTCTAATTCATTTCTCACCTTGTTATTTTCCCATTCCATTCACAACCTCTAATATGTAATTTAGTATAACAATGAGGGTCTCCCTCCATTTCCATGCAATTCCCCTTTTCTCTCTCTTTCCCTCCCACCTCATGTCTCTGTTTAATGTTAATCTTTTCTTCAAGCTCTTTCTCCCTGCTCTATTCTTAGTTGCTCTCATTATATCAAAGAAGACATTTGGTATTTGTTTTTTAGGGATTGGCTAGCTTCACTAAGCATAATCTGCTCTAGTGCCACCCATTAGAATATGGACCCAAACAGTCCTGTTTGGAGAGCTGGTCCCGGGTGCCTATGGTTGATATACATTCTAACTTGTGAAAGTGTCACAGGACGTAGGGGCAGCCTTCATCTCATGAGACCCTTGGAAGCAACTGTTAGGACAAAGTGGTTGCTAAGGCAGTGACCTTATTCAGTTCCTGAAGGAAGTGACCTCACCTCACTTCCTTGGTGATGGAACTCTAAGAACTTGTTATCCAGGAAGACAGGCACCCAGAGCCTGTCCCAGTCCCAGTCCCAGTGGTCTCACTTGTTTGGATATACCAAGGACAGAGTCAGTCTTTCTTGGTACCTACTGATATGAGAATGGCCAACTGCCAGAAAAGCTCTGAAGAGGGGACTTTCCTGAGAAAGCAGATAGTGGTTCACCACTGGCTCCTGACATCTTCACAGAGTTGGTTAAGGAGACCAGATCTGAGACAGGACAGGCCATTTCGGGGGAACATACTATGGCCCACCAGTCAGAGGACACTCTGGATAGTCACAGACCTACTTTGGGGAAGGAGGTGCCTCTGTGGGTGTGGCTGTGTGTTTGTGGATTTGTCTCATGTTCTGAGAATAGATAGAAAAGGCGGTTTGTTTGGTTTTCAGTGAACTGTTTCTAATAAGTCATTTGACAAGGCGAGTGTTTCTATGTCTGTGTATCCCACTGTGTGCATGGTTATAGACATTAGAAAAGAGAATGCATCAATTGATGTGTCCTGTCTAGTAGAAAGCTTCCCATCATTTATTCTGCAAAATTGATGAATGGATTTTGGCTTGCCTTATTGATGGGCAACACGTGCAATCTTCCAAAGTTCCTGCGTTCTTCCTGAATTCTGGCCACTCTACAGAATAGGCTCATGGTTTTGTGTCCAAGATATGTACCACTTCCAAGCCCGGTTACATGGCCATGTACTGGATAGCTGAAGGGAATGGCGAGCATCTCAGAAAACTCAGATATCAGTGTGACCAATAAAGTCTCAGTGGAGAAACCCTGCTTTGCTTACCTATTGTTCTGTTGCCCTGAATGTCAGGAAGGTCTTTGCCTCAGGCCACCCCTTTGTGAAGCCTGAAGAAAACAGGTTTCAAATGGAAATGAATGGGCATCACCTGTGCCTTTTTGCTTAATTGCTTTGGAAAAAGATGTGTCTGAATCAGCCTCTTTGCCTGTTTGAGGCAATGGCTTATATTCTCAGCACCTGATGTATCTTAAGAATGACCCCATGTGTGCATCCAAAACCAAAATGGCCAAAAGAGCAGTCATTGTGGATGAAGTCTCTCCCCTTCTTCTGTTAGGTTCCTGACCTCCATCAAGTGAGAATAGGGATCCTTTGGGTCAAATGATTTCTTCAAAGCCCTGCAGAAGCTAGCCAATAAGTGCTTGGGTTTTCTAATGACTCCAATTCACATAAAAAAATAAACCCCACAGTCAGTAGGCCTCAAATTGGAGAAGCAGAGAAGTATGAACAGCAGGCCTATTTGATGACTCCTGGTTCACAGGAAGTGTGTACAGGCAACCCTGATTTTAGGCCATTAAGGGGCAAGGGAGATTTTTTTGGAGACTGTCTTGGGCTTCGCCCCTCATGGAAACATCTAGCCAGAGGTTATGATGAGTGTCTATATGAAAGATCATGAGGGCCATGTGGGAGTGATTTGGTTTTAATTGTGGCCATTTGTTTGGTGGTTGGAAGAGATGACTGGGTCCACCTTGACATGAACTCTGGTGTGATTCCCCTTAGAGACTGAGTTCTGGAACTGAACTCAGAGAATAATTGCCATGAATAGTGTTGGGATTTTAGAAGGCCACGCATGAGAGTCCCCCTTAAAAACTGAGATCTAGGCCCAGGGTGGCTTTCAACAGAGCACTGGGAATCACAGCCAAGATATCACGTGATTTTATTCTGAAAGACTTGGCAGCCATAGTTGAGAGTCGAAACACACATGGACCTCATTGTAGAGCACAATGGGCCTGGCTTCATGTGACCATTTGGCCACTTTTTGAGAAGCCTTGCCTGTGAGAATTCTCCAAAGCTTTCATTGAAATGTGCTTCCTCTACATTTAATGGTTCTGGAGTGAATTTTAACCCACAGTGCCTTCAACATCATCATTGAAAAATGGCTACAAAAATACCATAAAATTTTTGAAATTCCCATGACCAGGTGGCAATGGAGGACCTTTGGATGTCCTGTTGCTGATCATGAGTATACCAGAGAGTGCTTTGATTGACTGGGTTTTATGAAAATCTTGTAGAACAGAGATGCCAATAAGTTGGAGCCTGCTGAGTAGTGGGCCTAGAGCCGTGGTGGTCAGGTGTGTGAAAAAACATCTGTGGTGGGGCCTTGTGGATCTTCCATTGGCTTCCAAATGGCTTGTGACTGACATGGTGCAGCCAACAGTCCCTTCTATGTAAAGGCATCTTGTAATATTGAGAGATTTCAGGGCAGTGTTCAGAATCATGTTGCTATGGTCAATGGGGCAATATATGTGGGCTAGAAGTATGTTTGGTGCATTCTCCTGCAGAAACTGACCCACCACATGTGACAGAACTCCCTCCAGCACTGTGATCCACTAGAACTCCTTGTATTTTTGAATCAAATAGCAAACTCCCAGTGCAGCAGCAAGAAACACCATGAAATTTGGAGGATGACTAAATGGCTTCACAGTCCACATGGAAAGACACTTAGACCCCAGTGGTCACAGTTTACCTACAAAGAGCAAATTCAGCACTGCTGCCTCATCTTCACTGGAAAATAAGAAACCATGTCCTCCAGGTCACATAGATGCAGACCCAGCTTTGATGGTCTCACTACAAATGAAGCTAAAGCTCCAGAAAACAACATATTTTCAGGTGCCCAACCTCAGAGGCAGTTCTTCAAGAAGTCTTTTGGCCAGCAAAGCTCCATGTTTGTGGAGTGTTTACCCTGTCCCTTACTTTTGGGAACTCCTCTACCATCTCCAGTGTTGTGAACTACTGAGCATATTCCACTACAGATATGTATTCACAGATTTTCTAACACTTCTCCTCTAATTGTGTCTTACTTGGGGCAAAAGTAAAGTCAAGCCATAGTTCTTGATGAGAGTGGGAACATTTTTGTGTAGCACATATTTGCATACACATTGGATTTATTTTCCAATTATCCATTTGAAATACTGAATCCCTGACACTAACCCCTACCCTACTAGACTCTGAATACTAATCATAATATCATGGAGAATAATAACCCAATCAGAATAGAAATACAAGCAGTTCAGAGGAGGCATGTTTGGTATTGTTGGACTTGCCTTTTGCATTACATACGGTAGGAGTTATAAATCTAGTCAATTTTTTTGTTGAAATAGTTCTCCATGTGTTTTTAAAGTTAACAAATATGTGAATTTATTTCTCCCTTTCTCTGTAGCCTAGTCAGCAAATGTATTTTTATATGCCTATATAGAATCCTACCTGGTATTACACGTACATTTTTGTGAGGTGGCTGACTTGGCAGATACAAATTGTGAGAAGATGTCACTCCTCCTAAACGCTGTTGAAACTGAAAATTCAACCTATGGGTGAGCCTCCTATTTGAACAACATTATACATAAATCCATGTTCAGTAAAATTAATATTGTTGGATCCATGGATGATATGTATTTCATGATAAATTTCGGTTGGCATACATAATGCTACATTGTAATGTCTCTGTGTGTGTGTGTGTGTATATATATATATATATATATATATATATATATATATATATATACTCTCCAGATTTTTCAAAATATGAAATATATGTGCCTTATTGTGCACTCCCCAAATTCATTCATATTCATGTATGTGGATTTATAATCAACTTTTCAAAAGATTATTCTCAGAAATATTCATCAACCTGAAATACATATTGGTTGCCTAGTACTGAAAACTATCTTCAGTAAATCGTGCATACAAAACCTAATATTTCAACCTTGCAAGTTGGCCGCGAATAGACTGCATCACACCCAGTGTACCACGCCACATTGCAGGTGAATAACGAGTTAGAATGACAAAAGACTATCTAGTTAGGATCTTACAGAAAAATGGGTGTGCACCGAAACCTAAAAGAATGATTTCCACCAACGAGGTCCAGTAATTGAGTCTCAAATGCGAGCTGAATATGCACCCGGAGATCTGGGCTTACTGATTCGTGCGGCCCGCCCCGTGGCTGCAGGCATCGGGGCACCACCGAGAAGTGACTAGCATCCAGGGAGAAACGTTGCTGCAGATTCTGTGGAATCCTGCCGGCTGACCCCCCACTGAGCCCCAGGCCGAGTTCGGGATTTCAGTCAGGGAAGGAAGCGCTACAGTTCTATCCCCCACAACGGAAACTCCACCAAGGAAACCAACGGCCACCATCTTGGAGAGCTGAAGTAACCACCGCCACTCTCCGACAGATTGCAACAACAAAACAGTTGTGTGTTTTCCGCTCATCTCCCATACAGTAGAAAATTTGCATAAAATCTCTCCTAAGCTTTCCAGGGGAGGGATTTTCAGAGAGAGCCTGCATAAAGATGGAGGGGGGAACTAGAGGCACCTGACCTTCAACTCCCCCTCCCATCAGTGGTGAAAACGAAATCTGTCTAGCCAGCGATGGGGGAGGGGCAAGCAGAAAAAATAAAAAAAATAGAGTGCTGGGGTTCCCATTAGACACAATCCACACCCAAGAAACGGCAAGCCAGAGTACAGTTTGAGCTGCCGAGGGCATTACTCAGGGGAAATCTGGTCTAGCAGGAGAAACCAGGACTAGCAGGAGAAACCAGGGGACTAGAGGCCAGGCCCGCGAGACTGGGCGCCTGGAGAACGCTCGCCCGCCTGCAACAGCCGGCCCGCTGCAGGTGTGACTGCAGGCGGCTGGAGACTGCCTGCCCACCAGCGACCAATCGCCTGCCATATGCCCGCCCTAATGGGTGGCAAGAGATCGCACAACCGCCGGTGACAGCCCACCCGCTGACTGCGCGACTGGACAGCTTGTGACCGCCTGCACGCCGGCGACCGGGAGCTGAAACCAAAAAGAGACAGTACAGTCCCACACCCCCATGCGAACACCCGGGCAAAGAGCCTGGGGCCCACCATAGCAGAGAGGTGACATCACTGGAGCTCGGCCGTCGGAATTCCTTCCCAGTGGAATCCACTTTAGCATTCACAGTCTACCAACACAAAGCAGAGACAATGAGATATATAAAAGCAAAACAAATATATAGAAGAGAGCAGAAACACAGCAATCAAATGGAGCTGGAAAGTAATGTGAACTTCATGAAAAAACAAGGGAAAAAGGTGTACAAATAATGCCGGACAACTTAATTCTACAGGAGGACCTAGAATCATCAGAAACAGGGATAGGGAAAAAACTCAATGCATCCCTAACTCAGATGGAAAGAAATATTAGAGAAGACATGAGGCAGCAAGTCCAAGAAATAAAAGAATATTTTGAAAATGAATTAAACAAACAAATTCAAATGGCAAAGAACGAGCTTTACCAAAAGACAGAGATCTTAAAAAAAATCAAACAGTAATCCTAGGAATGCAGAAAAATATAAACCACATTAAAAACTCAAACGAGAATATTGTAAATAGACTAGATCAAGTAGAAGTCAGAAGATCAGATAATGAAGACAAAGTTTATCAACTTGAAAAGAATATAGTCAACACAGAAAAGATGCTTATATCCCATGAGCAATCTATTTAAGAGATATGGGATGTCATAAAAAAATTTAAGAGTCATCAGGATAGAAGAAGGCATAGAGATTCAAACCAAAGGGATGGACAACATATTAAATAAAATAATTCTAGAAAACTTCCCAGAGATGAAAGATGGAATGGATTGCCAAATCCTTGAAGCCTACATGAACTCAAACATTCAAAACAATAATAGACCAACTCCAAGACATAGAATTATGAAGATAGCCAACATACAGAACAAAGAGAGAATATTAAAAGCTAAAAGGGAAATGAGGCAGATTACATTCTGGGGTAAGCCAATTAGGTTAACGACTGATTTTTCATCACAAACTTTGAAAGCGAGTAGATCCTGGAACAATGTATTTCAAACGCTGAAAAATAATGGATTCCAACCAAGAATACTGTATCCAGCAAAATTAAGTTTGGGATTTGACAATGAAATTAGTGTCTTTTACGATAAACAAAAGCTAAAAGAATTTGCAGAAAGAACACCAGCACTGCAAAGCATTTTGAGCAAAATACTAGAAGAAGAGAAATTGAAAAATAGTGCCCCAAACTAACAGCGGGAGGTATCTCAGTAAAGGTGGAGGAAAATAACCAAAAAGTCAAAACTAGCCAAACTAAAAAAAAATAAATAAATAAACATGAATGAAAGTAAAAATTATATTTCAATTGTAACCTTTAATGTTAATGGCATAAACTCACCAATCAAGAGACATAGGTTAGTAATCTGAATCAAAAAAAATATAAATCCAACAGTCTGCTGCCTGCAGGAGACTCATATGATAGGTAAAGACATACACAGGCTGAAAGTAAAAGGTTGGGATAAATCATACCACTCACATGGCCCTCGGAAGTAAGCAGGAGTAGCCATACTCATATCAAATAAAATCAATTTCAAACCTACGTTAATCAAAAGGGATAATGAAGGACACTATATACTGTTAAAAGGAACCATCCACCAACAAGATATAACAATTATCAATTTGTATGCACCAAACAATTGAGCTGCAACGCTCATGAAACAAACTCTCCTCAAGTTCAAGAGTCGAATAGACTACAACACAATAAGTATGGGTGACTTCAACACACTGATCTCGCCATTAGACAGATCCTCTAGACAAAAACTGAATAAAGAAACTATGGAATTCAACAGCACAATAAATAACCTAGACTTAACCAACATATATAGAATATATCAACCATCATCAAGTGGATACACGTTCTTCTCAGCAGCACAAGGATCCTACTCAAAGATAGATCATATATTATACCATAGGGCAACCCTTAGTAAGTATAAAGGCGTGGAGATAATACCATGCACCATATCTGATCATATTGGAATGAAACTGGAAATCAATGATAAAAGAAGGAAGGAAAAATCCTACATCATATGGAAAAATGAACAATATTCTACTGAATGTTCAATGGGTTACAGAAGACATAAAGGAGGATATAAAAATTCTTAGAGACAAATGACAATACAGACACAACATACTGGAATCTATGGGACACAATGAAAGCAGTTTTAAGAGGGAAATTCATTTCTTGGAGTTCTTTCCTCAAAAAAAAAAAAACAAATAAATGAACTCACACTACACCTCAAAAATCTAGAAAAAGAAAAGGAAAATAACAGCAAATGTAGTAGAAGACAAGAAATAATTATAATTAGAGCAGAAATCAACGAAATTGAAACAAAAAAAACCATTGAAAAAATTGATAAAACTAAAAGTTAGTTCTTTGAAAACATAAATAAGATTGACAGGCCCTTAGTCATGCTAACGAAGAGAAGAAGAAAGAGAACTCAAATTACTAACATACGGCATGAAAAAGGCATTATCACAACAGACACTACAGAAATACAAAAGATAATTAGAAAGTATTTTGAAAACCTATATTCAAATGAAATAGAAGATAGTGAAGATATCAATAAATTTCTTAAGTCATACGATGTGCCCAGATTGAGTCAGGAATACACACACAATTTAAACAGACCAATAACAAAGGAAGAAATACAAGAAGCCATCAAAAGACTACCAACCAAAAACAGCCCTGGAGCGGATGGGTATAGAGCAGAGCTGTACAAAACCTTAAAAGAAGAATTAATATCAATACTTTTCAAGCTAATTCAAAAAATAGAAAAAGAAGGTGCTCTTTCAAATTCATTCTATGAGGCCAAAATCACCCTGATCCCGAAACCAGACAAAAACACTTCAAAGAAAGAAAACTACAGACCAATATCTCTAATGAACTAGGATGCAAAAATTCTCAATAAAATCCTGGTGAATTTAATACAAAACAATATCAAAAAATTGTGCACCATGATCAAGTAGGATTCATCCCAGGGAAGCAAGGCTAGTTCAATATACCGAAATCAATAAATGCTATTCACCACATCAATAGACTTAAAGACAAGAACCATATGATCATCTTGATAGATGCAGAAAAAACATTCGACAAAGTTCAGCCTCCCTTTATGTTCAAAACACTAGAAAAACTAGGGATAACAGGAACTTACCTCAACATTGTAAAAGCTATATATGCTAAATCTCAGGCTAGCATCATCGTAAATGGAGAAAAACTGAAGGCATTCCCTGTAAAATCTGGAACAAGACAGGGATGCCCTCTATCACCACTTCTATTCAATTTAGTTCTTGAAATACTAGCCAGAGCAATTAGACAGACAAAAGAAATTAAAGACATAAAAATAGGAAAAGAAGAACTTAAATTATCGCTATTTGCAGATGACATAATATATTTAACAGACTCAAAAGGGTCTACAAGCAACTGCTAGAGTTAATAAATGAATTCAGCAAAGTGGCAAGATATAAAGTCAACACGCATTAATCAAAGGCATTCCTGAATATCAGCAGCAAAACTTCTGAAATGGAAATGAGGAAAACCACTCCATTCACTATATCCACAAAGAAAATAAGATACTTGGGAATCATCCTAATGAAAGAGGTGAAAGATTTATATAATGAAAACTACAGAACCCTAAGGCGAGAGATAGAAGAAGATCTTAGAAGATGGAAAAATGTACCCTGTTCATGGATAGGCAGAACTAACATCATCAAAATGTTGATATTACCCAAAGTTCTCTACAGGTTTAAATCGGTGCCAATAAAAATCCCAACAGCATTTCTTGTAGAAATGATAAAGCAATCATGAAATTCATATGGAAAAACAAACGACCCTGAATACCAAAAGCAATTCTAAGCAGGAAGTGTGAATCTGGAGGTATAGCGATACAAGAGTTCAAACTGTACTACAAAGCAATAGTAATAAAAACATCGTGGTACTGGTACCAAAACAGGCAGCTGGACCAATGGTATAGAATAGAGGACACAGAAACCAATCCACAAAATTACAACTTTCTTATATTTGATAAAGGGGCTAAAAACCTGCAATGGAGGAAAGATAGCATCTTCAACAAATGGTGCTAGGAAAATTGGAATCCATATGCAACATAATGAAACTGAATCCCTTTCTCTCACCATGCACAAAAGTTAACTCAAAATGGATCCAGGAGCTAGATATCAAATCAGAGACACTGCGTTTAATAGAAGAAAAACTTGGCTACGATCTACATACTGTGGGGACGGGCTCCACATTCTTTAATAGGATGCCCATAGCCCAAGAGTTAATAACAAGAATAAACAAATGGGACTTACTTAAACTAAATTTTTTTTTTTTCTCAGCAAGAGAAACAATAAGAGAGGTAAATAGAGAGCCTACATCCTGGGAACACATTTTTACCCCTCACACTTCAGATAGAGCCCTAATATCCAGAATATACAAAAAACTCAAAAAATTAAACAATAAGATAACAAATAACCCAATCAACAAATGGGCCAAGGACCTGAACAGACACTTCACAGAGGAGGACATTCAATCAATGAACAAGTACATGAAAAAATGCTCACCATCTCTAGCAGAGAGAGAAATGCAAATCAAAACCACCCTAAGATACCATCTCACTCCAGTAAGATCGGCAGCCATTATGAAGTCAAACAAAATAAGTGTTGGTGAGAATGTGGGGAAAAGGGTACACTTGTACACTGCTGGTGGGACTGCAAATTGGTGAGGCCAATTTGGAAAGTACTATGGTGATACCTGGGAAGGCTGGGAATGGATCCACCATTTGACCCAGCTGTCACCCTTCTTGGACTATTTCCTGAGGATCTTAAAAGAGCATACTATAGAGATACTGCCACATCAATGATCATAGCTGCACAATTCACAATAGCTAGACTGTGGAACCAACGTAGATGCCCTTCAATAGATGAATGGATAAAAAAATGTGGCTTTTATACAAAATGGAGTATTACTCTTCATTAAAAAATGACGAAATCATAGAATTTGCAGGGAAATGGATGGCATTAGAGCAGATTATGCTAGGCGAAGCTAGCCAATCCTTAAAAAACAAATGCCAAATGTCTTCTTTGATATTAAAAGAGCAACTAAGAACAGAACCTCGAGGAAGAGCATGAGGAAAAGTTTAACAATAAACAAAGACGAGTGGGGGGTGAGAAAGGGAGAGAGAAGGGAAAGCATATGGAAATAGTAGGAGACCCTCAATGTTACACAAAATTACATATAAGAGGATTTGAGGGGAAATGGAGGGGAAACAATGGAGAGAATTGAACAACAGCAGATGAGGTAGAGAGGGAAGATGGGAGGGGAGGGGAGGGGGGATAGTGGGGGATAGGAAAGGTCGCAGAATACAACAGTCACTAATATGCTATTATGTAAAAATGTGAATGTGTAACCAATGTGATCCTGCAATTCATATTTGGGGAAAAAATGGGAGTTCATAACCCAATTGAGTCAAATGTATCAAAGATGATATATCTTGAGCTTTGTAATGTTTGGAACAACCAATAGAAATAAATAAATAAATAACGGTTTAAAATTGAGTGGGAAGAAATCATCTAAAAATGGGTTGAGATGCATTCATTTTGCTAAGCAGAAACTTTGTTTCGTTTAGTTGTAACTATCACAAATTTATTTTACCAGGAAATTGGCTTTTGAAAATGCACATAAATTGAGATTAAAGGATAATTCACCTACCTTCATGAAAAATTCATAGCATTTCCTATATTTTTCATATTTCATTTTTTTTCGTGAATATTTTGTCATGGACCAGGTCTAGTCTTAGGCTATTCTTCCAGAATCCTACCTCATCTGACAAATTCGTACAATGTGTTGGATTGTTGTTTTCACCTTTTATTTAATAGTTTCTCCTGATAATGTGTATTTTCTTTATCTTTATTTGGACATATATACCCAACAATATCTTTGCATTTTATGTTTTACTGGGGAAGAGACTGATCAAAAGCTCTTTGTTATATGTATCAACAATCAGTCATTTAGAGCACGCAATTATTCTTAATTTTGCATGACAATATCTTTGTACTATTTTCTTATACAGATTTAGAATTATTAATATGTCCCTACTGTAATAAGTAATTACTTCCAAGAAGAATTAAACAATTGACTTTATATCAATTATGAATATGAAAAGTACTAAAATAAGCATTTGGCAATTAATACACAATTGATAGAAATTGAAATCACAAGAAAGCCATTTAAAATGTCAGTGCATATGGTCCTTAAATAATAGGTTATTCAAAAAACTTTTTCTAATTCATAAGATTTAATATGCCGTATTACAGCTTAATGTGATATAAAACCTTAAATTATCAGTATTGATAAAAAAGAATGATACCTGTTTATTTAAATATGTTTATTTGATTTTCACTGTAAGATGTTAATTCTGGAAGGCTTGAGAATTAAGAAAGTTTTGGTCTATATTATTTTTAACAGGCTAATCAAAGTACTTTTAAATATATATAATATGTAATGCATATGCATGAATATAGATACATATGTATAAAAATGTATTTTAATATATCTATCAGGTGATTATAATTATTAAATTTTCTCAAGAAAAAACAATGACTATAAAAAACAGTCTTAAATTTAAATTTCATAGCATACTACTGTTTGTAATGACATGAGAGAATAACAGATATGAAAGGAAAACGAAAAAGGAAGAGAGAGAAGGGGGAAAATGAGGAAGAAAGTGAGTAAAGATGAGGGAGAGGCGTGTTCAATTTAAAGATAAAAGTGGAGGGGCTGGGTTTGTGGTTCAGTGGTAACATGCTTTTCTAGCATGTGTGGGACACTGGGTTCTATTCTAAGCACCACATACAAATAAACAAAATGAAGGTCAATCACAAATAAAATAATAAAAAATAAAAAAGTAGAAATATTACCAAAACTCCAAGCTTTTATGAATGTTAAATTTAAAAAAAATTATGTTACATAGCCTTATGTAATTTCTAGACTATCCAAAAGTGTCATTAAATGTTAGATTATTAGTGCGATAACTAAAAATCCATTGCTCTTTCCTCAACATTGTGTGGCATGCTAGTGGTAAAATAAATTCTATTATAACACCAAAAAAATCTAATATTTCTATAGTAACTAACCCAGTTTAATATCAAGGCTAGCAGATTCCTATGGGACATGATATGTATTTTGACATTCATTTTTATTCAACACTGGAACATTACTATTTTTTCAGTTTATGCACATCATAGGATATATATTTCATCCACAAGTTCGCTAATTTATACGCATTTGTTTCACTTTCAGTCACTTCCTGCTTCAGAACACATGTATTTCTCTATGTTTCTTGACTGCTCTTTTCATGAGACTTCTTTCCAAACGCATTGTTTTCGATTTCCATTATCACATTTGAAGCAAAACTCACACACCCGTCATGATAAACCAAACCCTAATATTACCATTAGATGTACAACTAGCTGGAATGAATGATTGTATATCAATATAAGATTTCTTACTTAGTTTCAGATATCAATTAAATCCATTACTTAAAGTGTAACCAGTTATATTATTTATTCACAATATGGTCTTTTCATGCATTATCTCTATATTCATAGACACAGGGTACACCTCTTTGTACCCCCAATACTAATTTATACTTCTTCAAAATATTGCTCCCAGAAATGGTGGAAGAAATGCACATGTCACCTGATTTACATATACATTTTATCACAGTAATATTCTGGACACAAACAGCAAAGGTGACACTTATGATTTTACCAAACCTAAATGGAAAGTGAACATGGATTACTAAAAACATCCATGTCCAGGTTGCCTAATGCTCTCAAATGTGAATTCTATTCTTGACTACATATTTGTTTCTTCCTAAGATTATATATTCAACCTCAAGCCCCTTGAAAATGTCTAATCTTATCATTCACTTTATCATTTGCCTGATTTCCTAATGTCTCTATTGATATCTGCTTTCCTACATATTTTCCCCAGATTATCATTGTGACTGACTCTTCACATGTGCTCACATTTACATTCAATCTCTACCAGAAACCCTATTGCTAAAGAACTTTTGGTCAAATCCTATACTCACTCTTCGTTCTAAACCTACCGACTATCTTTCTAATAATACCGTCTATCCCTTTTTGACTAGAAGTTCTCTTTGACATTCCATCATTCAAGGTACAAAGTCCTATGCCATTGAACATCGATTTATCTGAGAATTTCTGCAGAACATAATTCAAAGCTAAGTATCCCAATCAAGGGCCTAATGCCCTTCTGGGCTTCAAATCTTACCTAGATTACTGTTATCATTCTTATATTTCACTTTTACATTCTTGTAAATATTACAGGTTCCCATTACCATTATTCATCCCGCAGAATGATTCTTAACCCAAATCGAACTTTTATTAACCGTAACCATACACTCTTCCCTCAATCAAACTTTACAGAAGAGCAGGGACAGAGTTGCTTTTACAATACAGGAATGTAGGGGTTCTTAAACCTGCTGAGATCCTCAAAGGTCCATGCAGAAATGATCCCTGGAGAAGATGTAGGCAGCTATGAAGGAGTTGAGAGAGCAAAAGTCATCTTGCATGGCAAAACCCCTTGTCAGGATGAAGGGATGTGTTTGAATCAGTCTCCCTATTCTAAATGTAGAGAAGACGGACCAAACCAGGCCTGTGTGGGGAGATGTTCCCAGGCGCCTATGTTTGATATACCATTCTATCTTGTGAAATTGTCACCGAAAGTAGGGGCAGCCTCTATCTCATGGGACCCTTGGAAGCAAATGTTAAAACAAAGTGATTGCCAAGGTAGTGATCTCATGCAGTTCCTGAAGAAAGTGACCTACCTCACTTCCTTGGTGTTGTAACTCTCTGAACTTGGGATCCAAGATGCCAGGCTCCCAGAGTCAGTCCCAGTCCCAATCCCAGTGGGCTCACTTGTTTGGATGTACCAAGGACAGAGTCAGTATTTCTTGGTATCTACTGATGTGAGGATTGCCAAATGCTAGGACAGATCTGAAGAGGGGCCTTTCCTGAGAAAGCAGGTAGTGGCTCACCGCTGGCTCCTGAGAACTACACAGAGTTGGC
This sequence comes from Callospermophilus lateralis, assembly GCF_048772815.1. NCBI lineage: Eukaryota > Metazoa > Chordata > Mammalia > Rodentia > Sciuridae > Callospermophilus > Callospermophilus lateralis. The sequence continues at coordinate 1,867,099 of NW_027513145.1, forward strand.
AAAGTACACAGATCTGAGACACGACAGGACATTTCATTGGAACACAATATGGCCCAACAGACAGAGGACACTCCAGATAGTCAGAGACCTACTTGTAGGAAGGAGATGCCTTTGTGAGTGTGAGTGTCAGTTTGTGGTTTGTCTCATGTTCTGAGAATAGGTAGGAAAGACAGTTTGTTTGGTTTGGAATAGACTGTTTCTAGTAAGTCTTTTGACAAGGTGAGTGATTCTATGTCTGTGTATCCCACTGTGTCCGTGGTTGTAGACATTAGAAAAGAGAATGCATCAATGGATATGTCCTGTCTAGTAGAAAGCTTCCCAGCATTCATCCTTCCCAATTTATGAATGAACTGCAGCTTTCCTTATGGATGGACAACACCTACTATCTTCCTAAGTTTCTGTTTCTTCCTGAATTCTGGCCACTCTGCAGAATAGGCTCATGGTTTTGTGTCCAAGATATGTACCACCTCCAAGCTCTGTGACATGGCCATGTACTGGATAGCGGTAAGGAATGGGAGCATCTCAGAAAACTCAGATATCAGTGTGACCAGGAAATTCTCAGTGGAGAAACCCTGCTTTGGGCCATTCTCTTACCTATGTTTCTGTTGCCCTAAATGTCAGGAAGGTCTTTGCCTCAGGACACCTCTTTGTGAAGCCTGAAGAAAACAGTTTTCAAATGAAAATGAATGGCCATCACCTGTGGCTCTTTGCTTAATTTCTTTGGAAAGGGATGTGTCTTAATCAGCCTCTTGGACCTGTGTGAGGTTGTGGGTTAGATTCTCAGCACCTGATGGATCTAAAGAAAGATCGCATGTGTGCATCCAAATCAAAATGGCAAAAATATCAGTTATGGTGGATGAAGTGTCTTGCCTTCCTTTGTTAGGTTCCTGACCTACATCAAGTGAGAATAGGGATCCTTTGGGTCAAATGAAATCTTCAAAGCCCTAAAGAAGTGCTTGGGTTTTCTCATTATTCCAAATCACATTAAGAATCTATACCTGACAGGCAGTAGGCTTCAAAATGGAGAAACAGAGCAGTATTAACTGCAGTCCTATTTTATCACTTCTGGTTCAAATGCAGGGTGTCCAGGCCCCCATGACTTTAGGCAAATGAGGGGTAAGAGAGCTTATTTTGGACACTAACACATACCCCACTAGACTCTGACTACTAATCCTAACATGATGGAGAATAATAACCAAAACAGAATAGAAATACAAGCAGTTCAGAGGAGTCATGTTGTATAATTGGACTTGCCTTTTGCATTATATAGGGTAGGAATTATAAATCTAGTCAATTTTTAATTAAAACAGTTTTCCATGTTTTTTAAAGTTAACAAATATGTGAATTTCTCTCTCCCTTTCTCTGTGGTCTATTCAGCACATGTGTTTTTATATGCACATATAGAATCCTACCTGGTATCACATGTACATACTTGAGAGGTTGCTGACTTGGCAGATGCAAATTGTGAGAAGAGATGACTCCTCTTAATGCTGTTGGAACTGAAAATTCAAACTATTGGTGACCTTCCTAGCTGAACAAAATTATATATAAATCCATGTTCAGTAAAAAGTATATTTTGGGATGTGTGGATTATATATATTTCATGATAAATTTCGATTGGCTTATATATTGCTACTTTTTAATGTCTGTGTGAGTGTGTGTGTGTGTATATATATAGGCATATATATATATGTGTGTATATATATATATATATATATATATATATATATATATATATACACTCTCCAGATTTTTGAAAATATGAAATATATATGTCTTATTATACACTCCCTAAATTTATTCATGTTCATCTATGTGGATTTATTATAAACTTTTCACAAGATTATTCTGAGAAATATTCATCCACCTGAAATACATATTTGTTTCCTAGTACTGAAAACTAACTTCAGTGAATGATGCATACAAATCCTAATATTTCTGCAGTTACTGACCAAGTTTAACATCAATGCAAGTAGATTCCTATGGCACATAATATGTATTTTGATGTTCATTTTTATTCAACACTGGTACATTACTATTTCTTCAGTTTATGCACATCATAGGATATATATTTCATCCACAAGTTCGCTAATTTATATCAATTTGTTTCACTTTCAATTACTTCCTGCTTCAGAACACATGTATTCCTCCATGTTTCTTGACTAGTCTCTTCATGAGACTTCTTTACAAACACATTATTTTCGATTTCCATAATTACTTTTGAAGCAAAACTCACACACCCTTAATGACAAACCATAACCCTAATATTACCATTAGATGTATAACTGATAGGAATGAATGATTGTATATCAATATAAGATTTCTTATATATTTTAAGATATCAATTTAATCCATTATTTAAAGTGGAATCAGTTATATTATTTATCCACAGTATCATCTATTCATGCATTATCTCTATATTCATAGACACAGGGTACACCTCTTTGTACCCGCAATCCTAATTTATACATCTTCAAAATATTGCTCCCTGAAATGGTGGAAAAAATACTTATGTCACCTGATCTACATATACATTTTATCACAGTACTATTTTGGATTCAAAATGCAAAGATCACACATATGTTTGTACAAAAGCCTAAATTGAATGGGAGCATGGATTACTAAAAACATTGATGTCTAGGTTGCCTAATTCTCTCAAATGTCCATCCTATTGGTGACTACATATTTGTTTCTTCGAAGATTATATAGTGAATATCAACCCTGTTAAAATTTCTAATCCTATCACTCACTTTATACTTTGCCTGATTTCCTACTGTCTCTATTGATGTTTCCTTTCCTACATATTTTCCCCAGTTTACCTATGTGACTGACTCTTCACATGTGCTGACATTGACATTCATTCTATTACTGAAACCCTATTGATAAAGAACTTTTGGTTCATATTCTGTACTCACACTTCTTGCAAAACCTACCGACTATCTTCCTAATCCTATGGACTATCCCTGTTTGAGTGGATGTTCTTTTCTACAATCTATCATCCAAGGTACAAGGTCCTATGTCATTGATTATCGATTTATCTGAGACATCACTGCAGAACGTAATTCAAAGCTAAGTATCCCAATCAAAGGCCCAATGCCAATATGGACTTTAAATCTTACTACATTTCTGTTTTCATACATATTTTTTAACTCTATATTCTTATATATATCACAGATTCCCAATACCATTATTCATCCAGCAAAATGATTCCTAACCCAAAACAAACATGTAATTAACCCTAACCATAAACTGTTCCCTCAATCTACCTTTACAAAAGAGCAGAGACAGAGTTGGTCTTACAATACAGGAAAGTAGGGGATTGTCCACCTGCTGAGAACCTCAAAGGTCCATTCAGAATTGATCCCTGGAGAAGATGTAGGCAGGTATGAAGGTCCTGAGAGATCAAAAGTCATCTTCCATGGCAAACAACCTGGTCAGGATGAAGTCTTTTGTCTGAATCAGCCTCTCTCTTCTTAATGTAGATAAGATGGACCAAATCAGGCCTGTGTGGAGAGCTGTTCCTGGGTGAAAGTGTCACAGAAATACGGTCAGCCTACATGTCATGGGACCCTTGGATGCATGTGTTTGGACAAACTGGTTGCCAAGGCAGTAACTTCATTCAGTTCCTGGAAGAAGTTACCTCACCTCACTTTTTTGGTGATGGCACTTTCTGAATTTGGGATCCAGGAAGCCAGGCACCTAGAGCCTGTCTCAGTCCCAGGCCTAGTGGTCTCACTTGTTTGATTTAACAAGGACAGAGTCAGTCTTTCTTGGTATCTACTGATGTGATGATGGACAAATGACAGGAAAGCTCTGAAGAGGGGCCTTTCCTGAGAAAGAAGGTAGTGGCTCACTGCTGGCTCCTGACAACTTCACAGAATTGGCAATGGACACCAGATGTGAGATAGGAAAGGCCATTTCGGGGGAACATAGTATGGCCTATCAGTCAGAGAACACTCCGGATAGTCACAAACCTACTTGGAGGAAGGAGGTGCCTATCTGGCTGTGGGTGTGGGTTTGTGGTTTTTTTCTCATGCTCTGAGAATATGTCCGAAAGTCGGTTTGTTTGGTTTGGAGTAAAGTGTTTCCAGAAAGTCGTATGAAAAGGCGAGTGTTTCTATGTCTGTGTATCTCACTGTGTCCATGGTTGTAGACATTAGCAAAGAGAATGCATCAATGGATGAGTCTTGTCTAGTAGAAAGCTTCCCAGCATTCATCTTCCCCAATTTATGAATGGACTGCGTCTTGCCTTATGGATCGGCAACACCTGCTATCTTCCTAAGTTACTGTTTGCTTCCTGAATTCTGGCCACTCTCCAGAATAGGCTCATGGTTTTGTGTCCAAGATATGTACCACCTCCAAGCTCTGTGACACGGCCATGTATTGGTTAAATGAAGGGCATGGCGAGCATCTCAGAAAACTCAGATATCAGTGTGACCAGTAAAGACTCAGTGGAGAAACCATGCTTTGGCCCTTTTCCTTACCTATTGTTCTGTTGCCCTGAATGTCAGGAAAGTCTTTGCCTCAGGCCACCCTTTTTGAAGCCTGAAGAAAAGTTTTCAACTGCAAATGAAGGGGCATCAACTGTGGCTCTTTGCTTAATTGCTTTGGAAAGGGATATGTCTTAATCAGCCTCTTGGCCTTGTGTAATTCTGTGGCTTAGATTCTCTGCACCTAAGGGATCTAAAGAGAGATCCCATGTATGCATCCAAAAGCAAAATGTCCAAAAGAGCAATCATTGTGGATGAAGTCTCTCTCCTTCCTTGGTAAGGTTCCTGACCTCCATCAAGTGAGAATAGGGCTCCTTTGGGTCAAATTAGTTCTTCAAGGCCCTGCAGATTCTAGCCCATAGGTGACTGGGTTTTCTCATGACTCCAATTCACATGAAGAATCTAAATCCCACCATCAGTAGGCCTCAAATTTAAGAAGCAGAGCAAAATAAACAGCAGGCCTATTTGATCACTCTTAGTTCACAGGAAGGGTGTCCACGCCACCCTGACTTTAGTCAAATGAGGGGCAAGGGAGCTTATTTTGGACACTGTCTTGGGCTGCACCCCTCACGGAAACCTCCAGCCAGAGGTTATGATGAGTGTCTGTATGGAAGAAAATGAGGGCCATGTGGGAGTGTTTTGGTTTTAATTGTAGTCATTTTTGTGGTGTTAGTAGAGATGACATGGTCCACCTTGGCTTGAACTTTGGTGGGATTCCGCATAAAGACTGAGTTCTCGTACTGAACTCAGAGAAGTATTGTCATGAATAGTGTTGGAATTTTAGGAGGCCACGCATGAGAGTCGCCCTTGGAAACTGAGATCTAGGCCCAGGGTAGCTATTCACAGAGCACTGGAAATCTCAGCCAGGATATCACATGATTTTATTCTGAAAAACTTGGCAACCATTGTTGAGAGTCAAAACACACATGGACCTCACATTGTAGACCTCAATGTTCCTGTATTCATGTGACCTTTTGGCCACTCTTTGGGAAGCCTTTCCTGTGAGAGATCTCCAGATATTTCATTGAAATGAGCTTCCTCACCATTTAATAGTTCCAGAATGCCTCCAACTTCATCCTTGAAAAATGGCTAGGTCAATATATCATGAAATTTTTAAAATTCCCATGACAAGTTGGCACTGGAGATTCTTTGGATATCTTGTGGCTGATCATGAGAATAACAGTCAGTGCCTTGATTGACTGGTTTTCATAAAAATTGTGCAGAACAGAGATGCCAGGAAGTTGGAGCCTCCTGAGGAGTGGGCCTAGAGCAGTGGTGGGCATGTGTGTGATAAAACATCTGCGGTGTGGTCATGTGGATCTGCCTTTGGCTTCCAAATGGCTTGTGACTGATATGGTGCAGCCAGCAGTCTCTTCAATGTAAAGGCATCTTGTTATATGCAGAGGTTTTAGGGAAATATTTAGAATCAGGTTGCTATGGTCAAGGGGGCAACTATGTGGGATATAAGCCTGTTTGGTGCATTCTCCTGCAGACCCTGACCCACCACACGTGACAGAACTCCCTCACGCACAGAGTAACAGTTGAATTCTTTGTATTTCGTGAAGCAAATACCAAAATCCCAGTGCAGCAGCAAGAAACACCACGAAAAGTGGAGAATGACCAAAGAGCTTCACAGGCCCATGTGGATACACTTAGCCCCCCGTGTCCACAGTTTACCTACAAAGAGAGTATTCAGCACTGCTGACTCATGTTCAGTGGAAAATAAGAAACCATGTCCTCCAGGTCACATAGATGAAGACCCTGATTTGATGGTCTCACTACAAACGAAGCTGAAGCTCCCGACAACAACATATATTTCAAGTGCCCAACCTCAGAGGCAGTTTCTCAAGAAGTCTTTAGGCCAGCAGAGCTCCATGTTTTTGGAATGATTACACTGTCCCTTACTTTTGGAATCTCCTCTACCTCCTCCAAGGTTGTGAACTCGTGAGCATATTCCATTCCAGATATTTATTCACAGATTTTCTAACTCTTCTCTTCTAATTGTGTCTTACTCTGGGCGATTGTAATGTCAAGGCATTGTTCTGGATGAGAGTGGGAAGATTTTTGTGTATCACATATTTACATACACATTGGATTCATTTTCCAATTTTCCTTTCAAAATACTGAATACCTCACACTAACACCTACCCTACAAGACTCTGACAACTAATCCTAATAAGATGGAGAAAAATAAACCAAAAAAATAGAAATGCAAGCAGTTCATAGAAGGCATGGTGTATAGTGGAATTGCCTTTTGCATTATTTAGGGTAGGAGTTATAAATCTAGTCAATTATTTGTTAAAATATTTCTCCATGCGTTTTAAAGTTAACAAATATGTGAATTCCTGTTTCCCTGTCTCTGTAGCCTATTCAGCACATGTATTTTTACATGCAATTATAGAATCTTACCTGATACCACACGTACATTCTTGTGAAGTGGCTGACTTGGCAGATACAAATTTTAAGAGATCACTCCTCCTAAACGCTTTAGAACTGAAAATTCAACCTATGCGTGAGCTTCCTAGTTGAACAACATTATACATAAATCCATGTTAAATAAAATAAATATTTTTGGATCTCTGGATGATATAAATTTCATGGTTAATTTCATATAGCATATATTATGCTATTTTTAATGTCTGAGTGTGTTTGTGTGTGTGTGTATGTGTGTGTATATATATATATATATATATATATATATATATATATATATATATATATTCTCCAGATTTTTCAAAATATGAAATATGTGTCTTATTATAAACTCCCTTAACTCATTCATATTCAAGTATGTGGATTTATAATCAAATTTTCTCAAGAGTTTTCTCAAAATATTCATTCTCCTGATATACATATTTGTTTCTTAGTACTGAAAACTAACTTTAGTGAATGGTGCATACAAATCCTAATATTTCTACAGTAACTGACCTAGTTTAACATCAATGCGAGTAGATTCCTATGGGACATGATGTTTATTGGGATGTTCATTTTATTCAACACTGGTACATTACTATTTCTTCAATTTATTCACATCATGGGATATATATTTCATCCACAAGTTCGCAAGTTTATAGGCATTTGTTTCACTTTCAATCATTTTCTTCTTCAGATCCCATGTATTCCTCCATGTTTCTTGACTGGTCTTTTTATGAGACTTCTTTCCAAACACATTATTTTCGATTTCTATGATCACTTTTGAAGCAATACTCACACACCTTTTATGATAATCCATAACCCTAATATTACATTTAGATGTATTACTGGTTGGAATGAATGATATTATATCAATACAAGATTTCTTATAATATTTCATATATTAATTCAATCCATTATTTAAAGTGGGAACAGTTAAATTATTTATTCAAAATGTGGTCTATTCATGCATTATATCTATATTCATGGACACAGGGTACACCTCTGTGTACCCCCAATACTAATTTATAGGTCTTGAAAATCTTACTCCCAGAAATGCTTGAAGAAATGCTCATGTCACCTGATCCACATATACATTCTATGACAGTAATATTCTGGACAAAAAATGCAAAGGTCACACTTATGATTGTACCAAAGCCTAAAAGGAAAGTGAACATGGATTACTAAAAGCATCCATGTCCAGGTTTCCTAATGCTCTCAAATGTCAATCCTAATGCTCACTGCATATTTGTTTCTTCTTAAGATTATATATTCAAACTCAACAGTGTACAAAATGTCTAATCCTATCACTCACTTTATACTTTGCCTGATTTTGTAAAGTCTCTATTATTATCTGCTTTTCTACATATTTTTCAAAGTTCATCATTGTGACTGAATTTTCATATGTGCTGACATTTACATTCACTCTCTAACTGAAACCCTATTGCTAAAGAAATTTCCGTCCAAATCCTGTACTCACTCTTCTTCCTAAACCTACCGACTATCTACCTAATCCTACCGACTATCCCTTTTTGACTGGATGTTCTCTTCCTCATTCAATCATCCAATGTACAAGGTCCTATGCCACTGTAATGGATTTATCTGAGACATCTGTGCAGAACCTAATTCAACACTACGTATCCCAATCAAGGGCCCAATGCCCTTCTGGGCTTCAAATCCTAGATTTCTGTTTTCATACATATATTTTACCAATATAATTTAATAAATATCGCAGGTTCCCAATACCATTATTCATCACGCAGAATGATTCCTAACCCAAATCGAACCTGTTATTACCCAAACCATAGACTGTTCCCTCAATCTAACTTTACAGAAAAGCAGGGACAGAGTTGGGACAATACAGGAGTGTAGGGAAACTTCCACCTGCTGAGAACCTCAAAGGTCCATGCAGAAATGATCCATGGAGAAGATGTAGGCAGCTATGAAGGACCTGAGGGAGGAAAAGTCAACTTCCATGGTAAACAACCTGGTCAAGATGAAGGGATGTGTCTGAATCAGCCTCTTTCATCTTAATGTAGAGAAGATGGACCAAACGAGGCCTGTGTGGAGAGCTGTTCCCGGGTGCCTATGGTTGATATACCATTCTAACTTGTGAAAATGTCAGAGCGAGTAGGTGCATCCTCCATCTCATGGGACTCTTAGAAGCAACTTTTAGGACAAAGTTGTTGCCAAGGCAGTGACCTCATTTAGTTCCTGAAGGAAGTGATCTCACCTCACTTCCTTGATGATGGAACTCTCTGAACTTGGGATACAGGAAGTCAAGCACCCAGAGCCATTCCCAGTTCATGTCCCAGTGGTCAAACTTGTTTGGATTTTCCAAGGACAGATACAGTCTTTCTTGGTACCTACTGATGTGAGGATGGCCTAATGCCAGGAAGGTCTGAGGAGGGACCTTTCCTGAGAAAGAAGGTAGTGGCTCACCACTGGCTCCTAACAGCTTCACAGAGTTGGACACGGAGACCAGATCTGAGACAGGACAGCCCATTATGGGGGAATATATTATGGCCCACCAGTCAAAGGACACTCCATATATTCACAGACCTACTTTGGGGTCTGTGTGGGTGTGGGTGTGGGTGTGGGTTTGTGGTTTTGTCTCATGTTCTGAGAATAGGTAGGAAAGTCGTTTTGTTTGGTTTGGTGTGAAATGTTTCTAGTAAGTCTTTTGACAAGGCGAGTGTTTCTATGTCTGTGTATCCCACTGTGTGCGTGGTTGTAGACATTAGAAAAGAGTGCATCAATTCATTTGTCCTATCTAGTAGAAATCTTACCAGCATTCATCCTGTCCTATTTATGAATGGTCTGTGGCTTGCCATATGGATCGGCCACTCCTAATATCTTCCTAAGTTCCTATTTTCTTTCTGAATTTTGGCCAAACTCCAGAATAGGCTCATGGTTTTGTGTCCAAGATATGTACCACCTTTAAGCTCTGTGACATGGCCATGTACTGGATAGCTGAAGGCAATGGTGAGCATCTCAGAAAACTCAGATATCAGTGTGACCAGGAAAGTCTCAGTGGAGAAACCCTGCTTTGGGCCTTTTGCTTACCTATTGTACTATTGCCCTGAATGTCAAGAAGGTCTTTGCCTCAGGCCACCCCTTTGTGAAGACTGAAAAGTTTTCAAATGGAAATGAATGGGCATCACCTTTGGCTCTTGGCTTAATTGCTTTGGAAAGGGATGTGTCTGAATCAGCTTCTTGGCCCTGTGTGAGGTTGTGGCTTAGATTCTCAGCACCTAATGGATCTAAAAAAATCCCATGTGTGCATCCAAAATCAAAATAGCCAAAAGAGCAGTCATTGTGGATGAAGTCTCTCACCTTCCTCTGTAAGGTTCCTGACCTCCATCTTTGAGAATAGGGATCCTTTTGGGTCAAATGAGTTCTTCAAATCACTACAGAGGCTAGGCCATAGGTGCTTGGGTTTTCTCATGACCCCAATTAATATAAGGAATCTAAACCCCACAGTCATTAGGCCACAAAATGGAGAATCAGAGTAGTATTAAGGGCAGGCCTCTTTGATCACTCCTGGTTCACAGGAAGGGTGTCCCTGCCACACTGACTTTAGGCAAATGGGGTAAAGGAACCTTATTTTGGATACTGTCTTTGGCTTTGGACCTCATGGAAACCTACAGCCTGAGGTTATGATTAGTGTCTATATGGAAGAAGATGAGGGCCATGTGGGAGTGTTTTGGTTTTAATTGTGGTCATTTTTGTGGCCGCTGGAAGAGATGACTGGGTCCACCTGGGCTTGAACACTGGTGTGATTCCCCTTAGAGACTGAGTTATGGAACTGACCTCAAAGAAGTATTGCCATGTATTGTGATGGGATTTTAGGAAGCCACACATGAGAGTCGCCCTTGGAAACTGAGATCAAGGCCCAGGATGGCTTTCCACAGAGCACTGGGAATCTCAGGAAGGATATCACATGATTTTATTTTTAAATAATTTACCAGCCATAGTTGCAAGTCAAAACACAATAGGATCACACATTGTAGACCTCAAACGCCTGTCTTAATGTGACCTTTTAGCCTGTCGTTGGGAAGCATTGCCTGTTAGAATTCTCCAGAGATTTCATTGAAATGAGCTTCCTCTCCATTTAATGGTTCCTGAATGAATTAAACCCCACAGTGCCTCAAACTTCATCCTTGAAAAAAGGCTAGATAAATACCATTAAATTTTTGAAATTCCCATGAACAGGTGTCAGTGGAGAACCTTTGGATGTCTTATAGATGATCATGAGTGTACCAGACAGTGCCTTGATTGACTGGGTTTCATGATAATGGTGTAGAACAGAGATGTCAGTACGTTGGAGCCTCCTGATTAGTGGTCATAGAACAGTGTTGTGCATGTGTGTGATAAAACATCTGTGGTGGAGCCATGTGGATCTGCCATTTACTTCCAAATGGGTTGTGACTGACATGGTGCAGCCAGGAGAACCTTGTATGTAAAGGCATCTTGTTATATGGAGAAATTTCAGGGCAATGTTCAGAATCAGGTTGCTATGGTCAAGGGGGCAACCTATGTGGGATAGAAGCCTATTTGGTGCATTCTCCTGCAGACCCTGACACACAACACATGACAGAACTCTCTCCAGCACTGTGTCCCAGTTGAACTTTTTGTTTTTCGAGAAGCAAATACCAAACTCCCAATGCAGCAGCAAGAAACACCACAAAGAGTGGAGGATGACCAAATAGCTTCACAGTCCACACGGAGAGACACTTAGCCCCCAGTGGACACAGATATCTATAAAGAGAGAATTCAGCACTGCTGCCTAATGTTCATTGGAATATAAGAGACCATGTCCTCCAGGTCACATATATGCAGACCCAGCTTTGATGGTCTCACTACAAAGGAAGATAAAGCTCCTGACAACAACATATATTTCAAGTGCCCAACCTCAGAGGAAGTTTCTCAAGAAGTCTTTAGGCCAACAGAGCTCCATGATTGTGGTGTTTTATCCTGTCCCTTACTTTTTGAAACTCCTCTTCCACCTCCAAAGTTGTAAACTCCTGAGCAATTTCCATTCCAGATATGTATTCACAAATTTTATAACTCTTCTCCTCTAATTGTCTCTTAATTGGGGCGAAGGTAATGTCAAGTAATTGTTCTGGATGAGAGTCGGTGGATTTTTGTGTAGCACATATTTGCATAAACATTGGATTCATTTTCCAATTTTCCATTTGAAATACTGAATCACTGACACTACCCCATACCCTACTAAACTCTGTCTACTAATCCTAATATGATGGAGAAAAATAACCCAAACAGAATTGAAATACAAGCAGTACAGAAAAGACACAGTATATAGTTGGACTTGCCTTTTGCATTATATAGGGTAGGAGTTATAAATCTACTCATTTTTTTGTTGAAATAGTTCTCAATGTGTTTTTAAAGTTAACAAATATATGAATCTCTGTCTCCCTTTCGCTGTAGCGTATTCAGCACATGTATTTTTATAAGCACATGTATAATCCTACCTGGTACCACATGTACACTATTGTGTGGTACCTGAATAGGCAGATACAAATTGTGAGAAGATATCACTCCTCCTAAACGCTGTTGGAACTGAACATTCACCCTATGGGTGAGCTTCCTAGCTGAACAACATTATATATAAATCCATGTTCAGTAAAATGAATATTTTTGATCTGTGGATAATATATATTTCATGGTGAATTTCAATTGGCATATAGTGCTAATTTTTAATATCTGTGTGTGTGTATATATATATATATATATATATATATATATATATATATATATATTCTCCAGATTTTTCAAAATATGAAATATATGTGTCTTATTATACATTTCCTAAATTCATTCATATTCATGTATGTGGATTTATAATAATCTTTTCACAAGATTATTTCAGAAATATTCATCCACCTGGAATACCTATTTGTTTCCAACACTGAAAACTAACTTAAGTGAATGGTGTATACAAATCCTAATATTTCCACAGTAACTGACTCAGTTTAACATCAATGCAAGTAGACTCCTATGGGACATGATGTGTATTTTGAAGTTCATTTTTTTCAACACTTGTACATTACTATTTCTTTAGTTTATGCACATCATTGGATATATATTTCATCCATAAGTTTGCAATTTTATTGGCATTTGTTTCACTTTCAATCACTTTCTACTTCAGAACACATATATTTCTCCATGTTTCTTGACTGGTCTTTTCATGAGAATTCTTTCCAAACACGTTATTTTTGATTTCCATAATTACTTTTGAAGGAAATTTCACACACCCTAGATAATGAACCATAACCATAATATTACCATTAGATGTATAACTGGTTGGAATGAATGATTGTATATCAATAAATGATTTCTTATCTATTTTCAGATATCAATTCAATACATTATTTAAAGTGGAACCTGTTATATTATTTAAACACAGTATTGTCTATTCATGCATTATCTCTATATTCATAGACACAGGGTACACGTCTTTATAACCCCAATACTAATTATTAGGTCTTGAAAATATTCCTCCCAGAAATGGTGGAAGAAATACTCATGTCACCTGACCTATGTATACATTTTATCACAGTAATATTCCGGACACAAAAAGCAAAGGTCACACTAATGATTGTACCAATGGAATGGTCGAGTGAGCATTTTAGGAAGAGACCACCAAGAGACTGTCTCATGCAACAGCAAAGTGTGTATTGGGGGTCCAGCATGCTGCAGCTCAGAGCTCACTTGAATTTAGCAGAGAGCCCTGAGAACAGCTTAAGCAGTGCTTATATACTTTCTTTGGTGAAGGCAGGGTGTGAAGTTTATTGATGGGTCAGGGTGAGTGGGCGGTTTGCTTGCAAATGTGTGAGGGAGTACATTCTGCAGTTTGGCAGTTGGGGACAACACATTCTGGGAACAAGATTAGCAAACACTTCTCAAGATTTCAACAGTGTTTTGTTAAGCATACAGAAAAACAGGAAGTGACAAGTACCTATTTAATAAACTTTTCATTTCCCACTTCTTGTTCTGGTTACTTTTAATCAAAAAAGTGATCATTGGGGGGTGTCACATTTTATGTCTGCTAGTGAGGTATATTGTTGTCTGATTACCATAAGTTTAAATTGTCCAATTTGAGCTTGGAGAAAGGAAACTACACGGTTGAGCAAACAGGGCCCTACAGTTAGCAATAATATGAGGATTATTAATGGACTGGCCAAGGCAGATAAAAGCGTAGTTAACCCCAGGGACTGTGTGAACCAAGACTCAAACCACGCTTTTTGGGCCTCTGTCTCTCGTTGACGCTCTTCAAGGCATTTTCTTAATTTACTCATCGATTCTTTTACAACTCCAGTTTTGTCGGCATAAAAAAAAAAAAAAATTCTTCCCTCATTACAGCACAAAGGCCCCCTCTCTCATGAAGAGGAGGTCCAACCGTCACCTGTTCTGTGAAACTACTTCGGAGAGAGAGGTTAAAGATTCCTGTAAAGCTGGGATTGAGGTTTTTAATATCTTTAAGCTTTGGTCTATTGCTGCTTCTCATTGAGTCATTTGTTGTGTCCCATGGACTAGGGCAGTGGTTCCTGTGCCCACCCCTGCAGCAACTCTTATTCCAAATAGGATGGCTAAAGTGAGAGATACAGGTTCCCAGCGGAACCGGGTTTTATGCCCCCCTATTTGAACTTTAAATGAACCTGTGTCATGATAGAGCACTCTGGGAAACATCTGCACCATTACATAATTAATCACATCTGTTGACCATTTTATGAACACATAAACAATAATTAAGTATATAGAATTATACTGTTGTAGGAACAGACAAGGAAAGGCACCTAAGATAGCACCGAAGCTAGGGAAGCAGTCTTATTTGGTTGCAAAAGGATGTAGAGAGCATTGTTGTAATCAATTAATCCTCTGAACCCCAAGTTTAGGTTGTTTCAGAATTTTGTAGCCAACATGTAAGGGAATGGGCTCAGAAGATCACAGTCTGCAGAAGTTCACAAAAAGCAGTTTTTGTTTCTGTTTTATTTCTTCTATTTTGGCAAGTTAACTTTTTAAGGACACCTGGGAGGGGGAGAGCTTTTGTCTTCTCTTTTTTTTTCTCCCTGCCAGCTGTTAAAATGAAGCCCAGTTGGTAACTTCTTTATCTTAGAAATGTAGCAATCTCTGTGAAGCTCCAGCTCAAGGCCAGAGGCCTTGTTCACATATTTTGTGAAAAACTAGTAAGGGGTGTCTAGCTTAGGAGTGCTGATTTTTCCAGCCTGTGGCAACTAGAACAGGGCAACAAGAAAAGAGGAAGTTTATCTACATTGAACTCTTTCATAGGGATTCTTTTGCTGAAAGTCCTAAAGTCAGTCATGGTGAAGACTTCTGGAGAAGGTCACTTAAGAATTTTCTGTGGTCTTGTTACAGAGGGGGAAGAGTGGAAGGCAGGGGGTGAGAGCAACTCCGTGGATCTGAGAATCAGGAAGGAGAGATTAAAAGAATAATGGGAAAGGGGTTTGGGATTTTGCTAGCAAAAAAAACTTGAGCAGTAGAGCAAGTAGAGCAGAGGGGAAGATGGGAGTGAGTATCTAAAAAAGCCTGTGAGGGATTTTAAATTCTTAGTAACCTGTACTCAGTGTTGACAATGCAACTTTAAAGGCAATTTTCATTACATCTTGGATAGGGGTCTGAGGGCTCTTCTCAGCTGGTTTGAGCTTTGGGTTAGCAGGTAAGAGGACCTGTTGGGACCCATTGTGGGCACTGACAGAAGAATAGAGGAGTGTCTGGGTTTAGGGGTACCTAAGGACCTGCTACCTCAGCAAGGGGGAAATGGTCTGAGAAAGGGTAGAGGTTTGGGTTTTTGATCTAGTAATTGGAGGGGAGAAATCAAATTCCTGAGGTGGAAGTGACAGCAGAGAGTCTGGAGCAGAAATCTGAGGGTAAGGATCTATTAGAGAAGCATTGTTCAGGATGTGAGCAAAGGAGGAAAAAGGCCTGCACATAGGGGAATTTCCTTCAACCCTTTTGAGCACTTGCCGAAGTTAAAAAGTCCATGCAGAATTTAAAGATCTAGAGACCCCTCTGGGGGACATGGATTTTGGTTGTCTAATTGGTAATATGGCCAATGCTGTGTACTGAATTTGATGAGGAGTTTGGGTTCCAGCAGGCAGCCCCTGTATGCTCAGATCGCCATGACTTACAGAAGAAGTCGGCTTTTCCCCACACAGCCATGGCTGTTTGTGGATTTGATAGTCCGCCGGGCAAACATAGTAATCTAGGCTAGCCAAACTGCATCTGGCTCATGTGTCCCTACATCCATAATGTTGGTTTCCATTACCTATGGTACGAAAGGGATTTAATGGAATTTTAGTGGAATCCTGTTCATCAGGGCTATCCCAAAATGAAAGGCCTATAGGTAGCCTACAAATGTCTGGGTGGAGGGATGGCCACCAGGTCCCTCAGGGGGCTGTATTCGAGGTAGACCATACTTGTTGTCTAGTAGGATTTGTGATCAGCCATCGCTGCTGAACGGGCTGAAGATGGTTAGGACTACTGGTGACCAAGGGGAGAGTCTATAGCCTTATCCACATGGCGAACACACAGTTTGAAAGGGTTACCAGTCTTTTCCAGCTTCCAGCCAGAGTGGGGATATGGCGCAGGCTTGAGATGAGAGGCATTGTTCCAGGAAGTGATTCCGTCTACCTTTACCACTGTAGGTGTTATAAGTAGCACCTGGTATGGTCCTTTACACCAGGGTTTCAGGGATGACACCTGATGTCGTCTTTAGTAGATGAGGTCTCTTACTTGATATTGATGTGGAGTCCCATCATACCCTGGTTGGTAGGAAGGGGCCAGATGTTTCACCAAGTATCGCTGAGTTCTTTCAAGAGCTTTAAGTCTGTCAAGCAAGGGGGTGTGGAAGGGATCGTTAGGTCTTAGAGTTGGGGTTAGGTCCCTTACTGGAGCAGGGGCACCATAGAGAATTTCATAGGGGGTGAGGTTAGACAAAGAAACAGAGGGAGTATTTCTTGCATGAAACAGTGCAGAAGGCAGCAGCATAGTCCAATCTTTTATGCCACTTTCTAAGCTTAATTTTGTTAAGGTTACTTTAATGATTCTTTTTATTTTTTTACCTGTCCTGAGCTCTGGGGTCTATAAGCACAATGTAAATTCCAATAAACCCCTAGGATTCTGGCTAACCCCTGACTTACCTGGGCCATGAACGCCAGTCCATTATCAGACCCATATTACCTTAGGCAGGCAGAATCTTGGAAAAATATCTTTCAGGATCTTTTTGACCACCATTTGGGCCGTTTTTTTTTTTCTTTTCTTTTCTTTCCTTTCTTTTTTTTCTTTTTTTTTTTTTTTTTTTTTTTTTTTTTTTTTTTTTTTTTTTTGGTTGGGGAGGCTTCAATCCATCCTGAAAATGTATCTACAAAGACTAGGAGATATTTAAGTCCATACATTGCTGGCTTAATTTCAGTAAAGTCAACTTCCCAATTCCCAGAATTGTCCTGGTCTGGTTCCTCATAGGTGCTTTCCTGCAAGAAGCTTGGAAGTGTAAGCATTAACCAATTGACAGACCCGACATGCTTTTGTTACCCATTCAGTTCTTCCCTTTCTCTGTGAATCGGTTAGTGGAAAACTCTGTTCTTGATCCTTCAGGAATGCCTGCAATTTCTTTGAACCAAGGTGAGTGAGTTGATATACATTTTTAACTTAGTGTAGGGCTTTCTGAAATTGCAGGCTGAGCTCAGTGAAGTTGAGGGTTCAGTGTCAGAGTCCTTTGGTGTTATCAAAAGCTTCCTGGTTCTCAGGGGTTCATTGGAAATGGGCATCTCCCTTTAGCACCGGGTATAAAGGAGCAGCTAATGATGCAAACCCAGGTATCCATAACCTGCAAAAGCCAGCAGTCCCAAGAAACTCTCTGAGTTGTCTGCTGTTAGATCTGTGTGGTATCTGCACAACAGTTTGTTTTCTTTGCTCAGTGAGCCATCCTTTACCGCCCCTAAGTGAATAGTGCAGGAAGATTACTTCATGCTGGCAAATTTGGGCCTTTTTGGCAGAAGCTCTATACGCCAGTTTAGCAAGCTCAGATAATAGTGCTTGGGTCCCAGATTCACAGTTTTCCTTGGTGTTGGCTGCCAGTAGCAGGCCATCCACATGTTGAAGCAGGGTGTGTAGTTCTGAAGTTGTGGAGATCTCTGTGGAGAGCTTCATCAAAGAGAGTGGGGGAGTTTTTGAACCCCTTTTCGAGTCTAGTCCAAGTTAGTTGACCAGATGTTCCAGTTTCTGGGTCTACCCACTCGAAAACAAAGAGCAACTGACTATCTTTATGCAGAGGCAAGAAAAATAAAGCATCTTTTAAGTACAGAACAGTATACCATTTCTGCTCAGGATTCAGAGTGCTAGGCAGATTGCACAGATTAGGTACCATGGGGTGAATGTCCTGCACTCTGTTGTTGATCTCTCGTAGGTCTTTAATGGGGTGATAGTCCCCGGTTCCTGGCATTTTTTAATGGTAGCAGGGGAGTGTTGCAGGCTGATTAACAGGGCCTTAGGACCCCTAAGACCAGATATTTCTGAATATGGGGCCTTATCTCATCTTTAGATTTTTGCCCAGAGTATATTTTTTGACATTGATTGGAGAGGCTGAGGTTTTTAACTCCACTGTTATTGGAGGTTTTTTAATGGGCAGGCCTAAGCCAGCAGTTTTTGTCCAGGCATCTGGGTAATATGTTATCCAATTCTGGGGTAACTTGCCTGTTTGATCAGTCTTGTGGGGTGTGAAGAGTTGATGTTCATCTTCTACTGACAGTTAAAGCTGTGACTATAGGAGTTTTTACTGAAGGATTTATAATTTTCACTTGGGGACCTTCAAGGTTAAAAGTTATTCTGGCCCGGAGCTTGGTGAGCAGATCTCGGCCCATTAATGGGTACGGGCATCTTGGGATTACTAGGAAGGAGTGATGGATTTTTCCTTTCCCCAGGTCCATGATCCTCTTAGTTGTCTATGCCCGATATTTACTGCCATTAGCCCCTTGAAATAGAGACCTTTTGTTTGATGGAGGGCCCAATGGGGCTTTAAGGGCTGAGTATACTGCCCCTGTATCC
Source organism: Callospermophilus lateralis (assembly GCF_048772815.1). NCBI lineage: Eukaryota > Metazoa > Chordata > Mammalia > Rodentia > Sciuridae > Callospermophilus > Callospermophilus lateralis. Next base: position 1,886,088 of record NW_027513145.1, read on the forward strand.
ACTTCAAAGTGTACTGGGGTCCCCTCCACTTCAAAAGTTACCCTGAGCTTGGGAAGAGGATCTGAGCCCCGACTTTCTTAGTCATCCTCTAGAGTCAGAATGTCTGACTGGTGTGGCTGTCTCTTTCTAGGGCTCTTTTTGGCCCAGTGTCCTTTTTCTTTTGAGTAGGCACATTGATCTGAGGCCAGGGGTGGCTTTTGGCGTGGGCCCAGGTATCCCTTCCTGTATCCCTGTTTCTTAATTTCTGTCCTATTTTGTGTTGTGACCAGGACCTTAGTCAATGCATTAGTCTATCTTTTGCTTCTCACATCCTCTCTTTGCTCCCTTTCTTTCTTCCTCCTTTGTTCCTTCTCTTCCTCAGTTTATCTCTTATAGTTTACTTTTTAGGCTTCTCTGACTAAATCTCTCATAGTCATATCTTTTAATCCATCTACGCATTGTAACTTTCTTTTAATATCCAGGGCAGGTTGCCCAATGAAGGCCATCATGACAGATGGCTTTTGATCCTCTGCCTGAGGATCGAAAGGAGTATATCTCCTATATGCCTCCATAATTCTCTCTAGAAACATAGAGGGAGATTTATCAGGCCCTTGAATAATCTCTTTAACCTTAGTTGGTCACCTTAGCGGCTGCTTGGAGACCCGCTATTAGAGCCCGGCAATAAGTGGACAGATGCTCCCTACCTTCAAACGTGTTGGTGTCCCTGTTGGGTTGGTTCAATGGGAAGCCGGCTTTGATTATGTGGGAAGATGTGTCGGTCACCCATCTTGTCCGAGGATATTTTTTTTTTAGCTTCCAGGAGGTTTTTCTCTTGTTCCTCTGTCATGAAGAGAGTCTGTAGGAGTTGTTGGCAGTCATCCCAGGTAGGCAAGAGTGACAACGCTGGCAAGTTCTTTGAGTTCTTTTACCAGGGCCAGCTTTGTCCAGGGAAGGAGTGGCTTTGTGTGCTGCCGGGTAGTAATCTGGAGGGCGCTGGGCCAGCCTAGCTTCCTCCAATGGCGGAGAGGCTGAGTCAGCAGCAAGGGAATCACTTAGAGGGTGTTGGGTGTTGGGGGAAGAGGTAGGGGATAAGGAGGGTGCGGAGAGTCTAGTTGAGTCTTGAGACTCAGGAAGAACAAAGGGTGGAGGAGGAGGAGCAGAGGGTTTGAGAGATAGAATCATGGGGGAAGGTGGAGGAGCGGGGCCAGGGACAAGGAAAGGCTTCACAAATGGAGGAGGAGATTTGTAGAGGTCCTGCAAAGTTAAGATATATGGCTGTTGATCTGGATGGCTATGTGGCCCCAGTTGAAAGACAATATTTCTGACTTTTTGAATTAGTGGGGAGTAGAAAGTTCCTTCAGGGGCCATCCGACTCCAAAGGTGGGTCATTTTGAGGCACAGAGAGTCTGCCAGTTCTGACGTTTTACTGAAATAGAAAGATTCTGAGCCCTTAAGTGGACTTTGGTCCACTGAACAAGAGTCAGGGACAGAGGCATTGAAGTGCTCTGTCCCATAATGAAAGATATACAAACAGTGAAATCAATGACACACAACACAGACAAGACAAGACAATAAAGACAGGCAATGGACGTCCAATACTGAGACCAGGACTGATTAGCCTGATGTGCTGGCAAAACCGAATCCGAAACAAAAAAATCACTGAGTCGTGGATACTATTGTTCCTCTATTTTCCGAATCCTCTGGGGCATCCCCCAGGAACGTGGCCTGTGGCTCTGTGACACGTCTGTCAGCCAGCATCTGAGAGAGCTCACGCTCATCACCGATAGCCATTTTGCAAAGCCCTAACCTGAAACCTGAAACACGAAAGAGGTATCTTACTTATCCTGATAGGAGCTCGTTGGGAGTCTTTCGTACACCGCTGATGGATCTTGCTGGGGGTTTCAGATGTGAAGTTCTGGCAAACATTGGAGGAAGAGACCACCAAGAGACTGTCTCATGCAATAGTAAAGGGTTAATTGGGAGTCCAGCATGCTGGGGCTCAGACCTCACTTGGATAGAGCAGAGAGCCCTGAAATAGCTTAAGCAGAGCTTATATTATTTCCATGGAGAGGACAGGAAGGGAAGTTTATTGATGGGTTCGGGCGACTGGTCGGTTTGCGAGCTAATGGGTGAGAGAGTACATTCTGCAGTTTGGCAGTTGAGGACAACACATTCTGGGAACAGGATTGGCAAACAGTTCTCAAGATTTCAACAGTGTTTTGTTAAGCATACAAAAAAATAGGAAGTGACAAGTACATATTTTATTCAACTTTCACCAAAGCCTAAAAAGAAAGTGAGCATGGATTACTAAAAACATCCATGTCCAGGTTGCCTAATGCTCTCAAATATCAATCGTATTGGTGACTACATATTTGTTTCTTCCTAAGATTTTCTATTCAACCTCAACCCTGTTCAAAATGTCTAATTCTATCACTCACTTTATACTTTGGCTGAATTCCTAATGTCTCTATTGATTTCTGCTTTCCTACATATTTGTCCCATTTCATCATTGTGATTGACTCTTCACATGGGCTGACATATACATTCACTGTCTACCCGAAACCCTATTGCTAAAAAACTTTTGGTATCAATCCTATACTAACTCTTCCTTCTAAACCTACCGATTATCTTCCTAATCCTACTGACTATCCCTTTTTGACTGGATGTTCTCTTTGACATTCAATCATCCAAGATACAAGGTCCTATGACGCTGTATGTTAAATTATCTGAGACACCTGTGCAGAACATAATTCAAAGCTAAGTATCCCAATCAAGGGCCAAATGCACTTCTGGGCTTCAGATTTTACCTAGATTTCTGTTTTCATACTTATATTTCACCTCTATATTCTTATTAACAAGGCAGGTTCGAAATACCATTATTCATCCTGCAGAATGATTACTAACATAAATCAAACTTGTTATTAACCCTAACCATACACTGTTCACTCAATATAACTTTACAGAAGAGCAGCGACAGAGTTGGTCTTACAATACAGGAATGTAGGGAATCTTCCACCTGCTGGAAACCTCAAAAGTCCATGCAGAAATTATCCCTCGAGAAGATGTAGGCAGCTATGAAGGACCTAAGAGAGCAAAAGTCATCTTCCATGGCAAACAACCTGGGCAGGATGAAGGGTTGTGTCTGAATCAGCCTCTCTGATCTTAATGTAGAGAGGATGGAACAAACCAGGCCAGTGTGGAGAGCTATTCCCAGGTGAGTAAGGTGGATACACTATTTGAACTTGTGAAAGTGTCACAGAAAGTAGGGGCAGCCTCCATCTCATGGGACCTATGGAAGCAACTGTTAGGACAAAGTGGTTGCGAAGGCAGTGACCTCATTCAGTTCCTGAAGGAAGTGACCTACCTCACTTCCTTGGGAAAAGAACTCTCTGAACTTGAGGTCCAGTAAGCCAGGCACTCAGAGCCACTCTCAGTCCCAGTTCCAGTAGACACACTTGTTTGGATTTACCAAGGACAGTGTCATTCTTTCTTGGTACCTACTGATGTGAGGATGGCCAAATGCCAGAAGAGCTCTGAAGAGGGCCCTTTCCTCAGAAAGCAGGTAGTGGCTCACCACTGGCACCTGACAACTTCACAGAGTTGACCAATGAGACCAGATCTGAGACAGGACAGGCCATTTCCGGAAAACATACTAAGGCCCACCAGTCAGAAGATACTCCGGATAGTCACAGACCTACTTGGGGGAAGGACATGACTTTGTGGGTGTGGGTGGGAGTTTATGGTTTTGTCTCATGTTCCGAAAATAGGGAGGAAAGGCAGTTTGTTTGGTTTGGAGGGGACTGTTTCTAGTAAGTCGTTTGACAAGATGAGTGTTTCAATGTCTGTATGTCCCACTGTGTTCGTGGTTGTAGACATTAGAGAAGATAATGCATCAATGGATGTGTCCTGTCTAGTAGAAAGCTTCACAGCATTCATCCTGCCCAATTAATGAATGGACTTTGGCTTGCCTTATGGATGGGTAACACCTACTATCTTCCTAAGTTCCTGTTTTCTTCCTGAATTTGGGCCACTCTCCAGAATAGGCTCATGGTTTTGTGTCCAATATATGTACCATCTCCAAGCTCTGTGATATGGCCATGTACTGGATAGCTTAAGGGATTGGGGGAATATCAGAAAACTCAGATATCAGTGTGACCAAAAAAGTCTAAGTGGAGAAACCCTGCTTGGGCCATTTTCTTACATATTCTTCTGTTGCCCTGAATGTCAGGAAGGTCTTTGCCTCAGGCCACCCCTTTGGGATGCCTGAAGAAAACAGTTTTCAAAAGGAAATTAATGGGCATCACCTGTAGCTCTTTGCTTAATTGCTTTGGAAAGGGATGTTTGTGAATCAGCCTCTTGGCCATGTGTGATGCTGATTCTCAGCACCTGATGGATCTAAAGAAAGATTCCATTTGTGCTTCCAAAACCAAAATGGCACAAAAAGCAGTCTTTGTGGATGAAGTCTCTCGCCTTCCTCTATAAGGTTCCTGACATCCATCTAGTGAGAATAGGGATTCTTTGTGTCAAATGAGTTCTTCAAAACTCTGCAGTGGCTAGTCTTTAGGTGCTTGGGTTTTTTCATGACTCCAATTCAGATATAAAATCTAAACCCGACAGTCAGTAGGCCTCAAATTGGAGAAGCAGAGCAGTATTTACGTCAGGCCTATGGTCACTCCTGGTTCTCAGGAAGGGTGTCCAGGCAACCCTGACTTTAGGCAAATGAGGAGCTATGATGTTTATTTTGTACACTGTCTTGGGATGAGTCCCTCATGGAAAACTCCAGCCACAGGTTATGATGAGTGTCTATATGGAAAAAGATGAGGGCTTTGTGGAAGTGTTTTGGTTTTAATTGTGGTGATTTGTGTGGCGGTTGGAAATGATGACTGGGTCTACCTGGGCTTGAACTCTGGTGTCATTCCTTTAGAGTCTGAGTTCTGGAACTGATCTCAGAGAAATATTGCCATGAATTGTGTTCCGATTTTAGGAGGCCACGCATGGGATTCGCCCTTGGAAACTGAGATCAAGGACCAGGTTGGTTTTCCACAGAGCCTGAGAATCTCAGCCAGGATATCACATGATTTTTTTCTGAAAGATTAGGCATTCATAGTTGAGAGTCAAAACACCCATGGACGTCACATTGTAGACCTTAATGGGACTGGATGCATATGAGCTTTTGGCCACTCTATGGGAAGACTTGCCTGTGAGAGTACTCCACAGCTTTCATTGAAATGACCTTCTTCACAATTTTATGGTTCCTGAATTAACTGAAACCCACAGTGCCTCCAACTTCATCCATGAAAAATTGCTAGTTAAATACCATGAAATTTTTGAAATTCCCTTAACCAGGTGGCACTGGAGAGCCTTTGGATGTCTTGTTGCTGATCATGAGTGTACCATAGAATGCCTAGATTGTCTGGGTTTCTTGAAAATGGTGTAGAACAAAGATGCCAGTAAGTTGGAGCCTGCAGAGTAGTGGGCCTATTGCAGTGGTGGGCAGGTGTGTGATAATCCAACTGTGGTGTGGCCATGAGGATTTGCCATTGCCTTCCAAATGGCTTGTGAGTGACATGGTGCAGCCAGCAGGCCCTTCTATGTAAAGGCATATTTTTATATGGAGAGGTTTCAAGGCAAATTTCAGAGTCAGATTGCTATGGACAAGGGGGCAAGCTCTGTGGGATAGAAGCCTGGTTGGTGCATTCTCCTGCAGACTCTGACCCACCACAAGTGACAGAACTCCCTCCAGAACTGGGTCCCAGTTGAACTCATTGTATTTCGTGAAGCAAATACCAAAGTCGCAGTGCAGCAGCAAGAAACACCACTAAAAGTGGAGGATGACAAAATGTCTTCACAGTCCACACGGGGAGACACTTAGGACCCAGTGGCCACAGTTTACCTACAAAGAGAAAATTCAGCAATGCTGCCTCATGTTCATTAGAATATAAGAAACCATGTCCTCCAGGTCACATAGATGCAGACCCAGCTTTGATGGACCCACTAGAAAGGAAGCTAAAGGTCCTTACAACAACATATATTTCAAGTGCCCAAACTCAGAGGAAGTGTCTCAAGAAGTCTTTAGGCCGGCAGAGCTCCATGTTTTGGGAGTGTTTTCCTGTTAGATCTGGACACAAGAAAAGACCACTGACACCAATAAAAATTAAATTAAATTAAGCTTATTATTTCCACTGGCCATGCTGCCTCTCCCTCCCAAAATGGCGGGAACAAGACAGCAACCCCAGCTTTCCTACAGCCCAGCTTCATGGACCAGAAATTTACACAAAATGGGCATGACAGATAACAGAACTCTGACAAGCATCACACTAATGGTAGTTTATATATATATATATATATATATTTTTTTTTTTTTTTTTTTGCTGTCCCTACATCAGAATTTATGAGGACCATTAGAGCTTCAGAGAGGGTTGTTGTCTGGCCAGGAAATGTCACTAAAGTTTCAGAGAGGGCTGCTATCAGGTCGGAGAGCCAGACATGGCTCAGTTCAAAGCACTGGCAGGCATTCCAAGCAGGTTCAGAATTTTCAGTAATTTATGGTAAAGCCAAAATTATCTTTTCATGGCTTTGTGGCAATATGGCTCCCAATTTTAATAAAAGATCAGGTTGGGTCTATCATTGCCCCCTTTTCTCTGTGTCCCTTTCAAATCTTTGATAGATTAGGGGTAGAGCACTGAGGAAATTGTAATCCCTCAGGTAAAAGTCTCCAAATTTTTAGAACCCACCCAAAACCAGTCTCCCTGATTTTACATGACTTAATTAATTACTTATATTGATAGTCTATTTATATTTGGCTCCATTGTTGTAAGAAGAGAGGCGTCACCCATTTTTGGCTTCTTCTGAGCTGAGAGAGGATGACGTGAATAGGCATGGTGTGAGAGACATGAGTTGCCTTTTAGAAGTAGTTGAGGGACATGAGTTGCCTTTTAGAAGTCAGTTCGGTTTGAAGTCTGGTTGGGGAAGAACAGGTTGTAAAGTCATCTGGGGATTGGTTATTATATGAGAGAAACAAAAACCATGAGTACTGAATAAATGTTGCAGCAGCTGGAACATGTCACTGTATATAAGTTCCCTCACCAGTCTTTAATATCCCCAGTTATCAAGACTGTCAATTTAATATTTAACTTTTAGTATTAGAGTTGTCCCTCCCCATAAGATATAATTTAATAATTTAGTGTCATCTGATCTTGCAAAATCCTTTTACCAGTATGACCTCTGTGTCTAATAGAGAAACCTTTAATTTTGATACTCAGGACTGGATAATCGTACTAGCAAACACCAAGCTTACCTGTGTAGGTTAGGAATATCTTTAGGCCTTAAACTGAAAATTTCTGCCTCTGGCAGCTCTTCTTGATAGTCTCTTTTAGTAAGTATCAGGCATTCCTGTCAGAGAATCCTTCTTTGTAACCTCCAGTCTTACTTATTTTGGGAGGCTAACATAAAGTGTGTACCTTAAAATATTATTATTATTATTATTATTATTATTATTATTCAAAATGCCCAGGAATGGCTGTATTTTGGTTTTCACTGTCTTTTCTAAGTGTTTAAGATGAAGCATTCAAACTGACTTTTGTTTCTGTCTATTGTTAACAGTCAGGTGAGCTTTTATGGGAGTCATAATCTGGGTAAGCTTGAGAGCACTTTCTCAGTTCTGCTAGAGCCATTTGCGCTAGGTGGGTCGAGGTCTTGCTTGACCATGTGGCTTCCCTCGGAAGCATCAGGGATTTCTTCCTTCTCTGATGACTCTTCTCTTCATAGGAAATGCACTGATTGGCTTTCTGTTCTCCAGTGGTCTCATTAATCTCCCGGATGGGGAGTTTACATGGCCCAGAGTTGGAAAACTCTTTAGAGAAGTCCCCTGTTCCCTGGATTCAGACTGACTCAGAGGGCAAGAGCCAGATATTGGTTTAATTGGCTCTTTTCAATTAATTTTAATTTAAAATCCTAATCTTAAACATCCATCAAATAAATTTTAACAGCCTGATATTAAGAGCACCAGGCTTTAATGTCTATAACTTTATAATTATTTATCTTTTTATTAATTGGGATCTGTATTATTCTGTCTGTCTTGTAGGTGATAACTTACTCTCTGAAATTTACCCATGTTTTGTTCTTAAAGCAACACTTCTTTAAAACACTAACAGGGAATCTTTAGATCACATATAAGAAAATTACAAAATAAAATTTTTTAACAACAGTAAAAATACTTAGTTTGTTTAATAGCTACCCTGAATTTTTTGGCTGAGTCATACATTATATCCCCTGTTTGAGATCCTAGGAATCTTGATATTAAAAACGAACTTTTAACATAACTTTAAAGAAATAAAATCTGACCTACTGCTTTTGTAGTCATTCTCACATGAAATAAGATGGGACACACAGCCTTATCTCAGGTAAGGCAGGGCTCTTTATAAATCTTAAGTGTTTCAGTTCTAAAGCTGATCTTTATTTTTTAAATATTATTCTAAAAAGTTTACATAAATTGTTTGAGGTCACATGAACATTAGCTAACACCAAAAAATATCACTTTAAAATATGAATTAAACAAATGCTGAAAGTTTTTAACCTTTACATAGATTAGGCTATAATTAACATAAAGTACATTTAAATTGTTCCCCAATGTAAAAAGTAAGATTAAACTTTACATATCTTATTGATAACAGGTGAATAAATCCCCAATATATTTTTTATCATAAAACTTCAAAACACCAGCTTGATATAATGCTCTTTTAAAATTTTTACCTTACAGACTTGCATACCTGTAAGATATGAGCACATTAGTAGCATCACAATTACATTGATGTTTCTACATTAACCAAGTTTAGCTTTTAAAGAAATGGCAGTACAGTGCTCTAAAATAACAGTTCTAATTTAATCAGTTGTTTAATTTCTATGGTTGCTTGCACAAGAAAAAATAAAACTTAATAAACACAATCTTATGGGTAAACTTATGTTTTAAGAAATTTTTGTCTCTTTAACACATAATTGATTTTTACAATCTTTTACAGAATTTAGTCAAACTTATATAGACGTTAGTAAGTCATTCAGATATCTAACAAAAGTACTCGTGAATGAGTAATCCCATTTCAAATTTACTTTACTTATTTATCAAAATATTAGACACATGTATTGAAGAGTGTAAACCATTTTTATGTTGAAGGAAAAGTCCTAGAACCAAGGCATATTAGACATTTTGTAGATATTAATGTTTTATTAGATTTTTGAATACCTAGAAAAACTTGAAAGCTTAAATTAAAAGACATTTATTTTTATCTGTTTATCAAATTTAATTGAATCATTTAAATTACGTGAATTGAAGATCTTTAGATCCACTTTTTAAAATTTGTTTTTATGAGTGCTTTTTTTTAATGAGTGCTCCTTATATATATTAATTTGTGTATCATACATAAAATATATGGACATATGTATAAATAGACATACAACACATAACAAAATTGAGCACACATAATAATAATAAAGGCCTTGTAGCTTTTTGCAGGTGAAATCTCCATTGCAATGTTTCAAAAACTCCACAGTTGGTCAAAGATAGTACTGATCAGAAAAACATTAACCTAGGTCTGTATGATCAAAATCATAAGCTCAAAAAAAAAAATAAAGTATCTAAGGAAAAAAAATAAGAGTCCTAGAAAAAATGACTGGCCAGTAATTAGTAAATACCATACAATTTACCTTTTTTTTCTCTTAGGCCTCAGATCAGTCTCCTACTAAGCTTGCAGGCTTCTTTCATTTGCCTTTCAAAATAAGTCATGGCTGAGGTCTGGAAGGAGCAGGAAAAAACTGCTTTTCTGAGCAGACACCTCAGGCCTAAGGCATTTTAACCAATATTGTCAGGTTAGGATGTTGAAAATTATGGTACAAGTTTAAGATACAATTCACAAAATTTTATATTTTTACATCTTGTTTTGTCAACAGATATCATACTATGATTTACAATCCTTGTCCAGATTAATGCTCTCGAACACACAGTGACATTTTCCCAGGCTACCCAATTCAAAATTGGTGAAAAAAAAAAGACTGAATGATTGGGAAGTTACTTGCCAACTTGGAAGTAGAGTTCTTTAGTTTTCCATCCTAAGTATTTAAGTTCTCTGGCATGAATTATCTGAAATCATAAACTAAACAATTACCTAAACCCGACTTTTAACTGCAAGATTTTGCAATGCTTCAAAAACCCATTCAGATACCAGATTGTTACAAGAAAACATCATCATTTAGACACACATTCAGCTAAGATCATTCCCAAGAAACAATTTATAATATCAACACATTATTGCACATGTCTTAAAGGGCCAGAAACAAAGACACAAGACAGACAGAAAGAAGGTCCAGACTATGGCTGTCAGACAGAATCCTTTAAACCTGAGCAGATAAGAAAAAAATCTCCTACACCAGTGGCACCATAGATGTCCACAAGGGGGGGGGGCAGATGTTTTAACAGAGGGGCGACCTGAAATGTACAATCAAGGGTCTCCATGGTGACTTTAATGCATTTAGTGTCCCCTTTTTCTTTTTCTCTTTTTTAACAAGACAGAGGTGGCATAATCTTACAGTGCAGGGAAGGAAGGAGGGAATTCCTTGAAGCAACAGGGCTTCAGCAGCTGCTGGGAGTCCCTCAGTCCCTCCTTTTACTTACAGGATTATCTCCTCTGGTTCGGTTCCACCCCAAGCATGTTCCATCTAGTAACATTTCAGTAGTCAGCTCTAAAAATGTTCCGGGACCGGGGGGGGGGGGGGATTTATCAAAATTTGTAACTTAAAGTTCGGCTCCTGACCTTGAAGCCAATTAATGCCAATTTAATAATGAGGACAAGGTTTTTAGAAAAAGAAAGAGGGAGGTTTATTGCTTTGGTAACAAAGAAGAAACACAGGGGACCCTGCCCAGAGGTTGTGACTCTCTTGATCTGGAGGGACAAGGGGTTTTAATGGAGTTTCACTTGTTAACCTGGGAGATACTCAGTTCTTAGGTCCCCAGCAGGCATTGCCCTCTGCAGTGGGTGTACTCCAGGCAGCCAGCTAGGAGCTTCTCTCATCCTGCTTAACAAAGGGGGGTAAAGTTCATCGCAGTTCCTTAAAACAGAGTCCGAAGGAATATCAGGCTTACTTTCTTTGTTACCCATTTTCACGTCCAATATACTTATGTTTTTACCACAGAAATCACAGAACAAAACACACAAAACAAACAAGAAAAACATAAAGAACACAGAACAAAACACAAAATACAGAAACCCGGAATTGAAACAGAAAAACATAGGAGCAATGCAACGTCTTGCTAAAGCTCCGAAGTAGGACCACGTACATGCCAGTCATCACATCTCTACCATTCCAGATGAATTCCCTACAGAACAGAACAGAGGACAGAACGATTCTCATTACTGTACCGAAAACGAGTATATGTGAGCCTCCCCAGGACACCTCTATGTCATCAGAACAGATCTCCCTTAAACGGATATCAGATGTTATAAAGGTGCCACTTAATTATTGAGGCCTCCTCCACCAGGTGATTGCTAATAGTTTTAGTGCGGTGGTTCACCGCAGTGCTCCTGGGACCGAATGCTCACTCCATGACCTTGGAACAGCTCAAGATGTGCACCCCCTAGAGTGTCTCTCCAGCCCGGAGCCCTGGAGGGAAGGCCAGATTCAGAATTTCCAGCAGTCTGGTCTTGTGATCTGGTCGGCAGGGTCATCTTGCTGGGGAACTCAAAAAGGTTAGATGAGGACACAAAAAAAGAACACTGACTCCAACTAAAATCAAATTGAGGCAAGCTTATTATGTCAACCGGCTGGGCTGCCTCTCCATCCCAAAATGGCAGGAACAAGACAGCAACCCCGCCTTTCCTACAGCACAGCTCTATAGCCCAGAAAGTTACACAAAACGGGGGTTACAGATAACAGAACTTTGACAAGCATCACACAAATGGTAGTTTATTTATTTATTTATTTATTTTTAGGTGGACCCAATATCAGAAATTATGAGGACAAATAGAGCCTCAGAGAGGGTCGTTGTCTGGCCAGGGAAGGCCAAAATTTATGATGTGTCACTAAAGTTTCAGCGAGGGCTGCTATCTGGTCAAAGAGTCAAGCATGGGTGAATTCAAGGCACGGGCAGGCATTCCAAGCAGGTTCAGAATTTGCAGTTATTTATAGTAAAGCCAAAATTAACTTTTTATGGCTTTGTGGCAAGATGGCTCCCAATTTTAATAAAAGATCAGGTTGGGTCTATCAACCCGTGTCCCTTACTTTTGGAAACTACTCTACCACCTCCAAGGTTGTGAACTCCTGAGCATTTTCCAGTACAGATATGTATTCACAGATTTTCTAACTCTTCTCCTCTAATTGTGTCTTACTTGGGGCAAAGATAATTTCAAGGTATTGTGCTGGATGAGAGTGGAAAAATTTTTGTGCAGCACATATTTGCATACACATTGGATTCATTATCTAATTTTCCATTCAAAATACTGAATCCATGGCACTAACCAAAACCAGACTAGATTCTGACAACTAATCCTAATATGATGGAGAAAAACAACCCAAAGAGAATAGAAATAGAAGCAGTTCAGAGTAGGCATGGTGTATAGTTGGACTTGCCTTTTGCCTGATAAAGGGTTGGTGTTATAAATCTAGTCAATTTTTAATTGAAATAGTTCTCCATGTGTTTTTAAAGTTAACAAATATGTGAATTCCTGTCTCCCTTTCTCTGAAGCCTATTCAGCACATGTATTTTTTAGGTTCACATATAAAATCCTACATGGTATCACACATACATTCTTATGAGGTGGCTGACTTGGCAGATACAAATCGTAAAAAGAGATCACTCCTCCTAAACACTGTTTTAACAGAAAATTCAATCTATGGGTTTGCTTCCTAGTTGAACAACATTATACATAAATACAAGTTCAGTAAAATAAATAGTTTTGTATCTGTGAAAGATATATATTTCATGATGAATTTCGATTGACATATGTATTGCTAGTTTTTAATGTTCCTGTGTGTGTTTTGTGTGTGAGTGTGTGTGTATATATATATATATATATATATATATATATATATATATACACACTCTCCAGATTTTTCAAAATATGAAATATATATGCCTTATTATACACTCCCTACATTCATTCATGTTCATGTATGTGGATTTATAATAAACTTTTCACAAGATTATTCTCAGAAATATTCATCCACCTGAAATACATATTTGTTTCCTTGTACTGAAAAATAACTTTAGTGAATGGTGCACACAAATCCTAATATTTCTACAGTATCTGACCCAGTTTAACATTAATGCAAGTAGATTCCTATGTGACAAGTTGTGTATTTTGACGTTCATTTTTATGCAACACTAGTACATTACTATTTCTTCAGTTTATGCACATCATAAGATATATATTTATCCACAAGTTCACAAATTTATAGACATTTGTTTCACTTTCAATTACTTCCTGCTTCAGAACACATGTATTCCTCCAGGTGTCTTTTTTTAAAAATTTTTATTGTTGGTTGTTTAAAATATTACATAATTTTTGATATATCATATTTCACACTTTGATTCAAGTGGGTTATAAACTCCCATTTTTACCCTGCATACAGACTGCAGAAAAACATCAGTTACCTATCCATTGATTTACATATTGCCATACTAGTGTCTGTTGTATTCTGCAGCCTTTCCTCTCCTCTACTATCCCCCTCTTCTTCCCTCCCCTCCCCTCTTCTCTCTCTACCCTCTCTACTGTTATTCATTTCTCTCCCTTGTTTTTTTGCCTCTTTCCCCTCACTTCTTCTTGTATGCAATTTTGTATAACCCTGAGGGTCTCCTTCCATTTCCATGCAATTTCCCTTCTCTTTTCCTTTCCCTCCCACCTCTCATCCCTGTTTAGTGTTAATCTTCTCAGGCTCTTTGTCCCTACTCTGTTATTAGTTACTCTCCTTATATCAAAGAAGACATTTGGCATTTGTTTTTCAGGGACTGGCTATCTTCACTTAGCATAACCTGCTCTAATGCCATCCATTTCCCTGCAAATTCTATGATTTTTGTCATTTTTTAATGAAGAGTAATACTCCATTTTGTATAAAAGCCACATTTTTTTATCTATTCGTCTATTGAAGGGCATCTAGGCTGGTTCCACAGTCTTGTTATTGTGAATTGTGCTGCTATGAACATCGATGTAGCCGTGTCCCTGTAGCATGCTCTTTTTAGGTCTTTAGGGAATAGACCGAGAAGGTTAACAGCTGGGTCAAACGGTGGTTCCATTCCCAGCTTTCTAAGAAATCTCCATACTGCTTTCCAAATTTGCTGCACCAATTTGCACTCCCACCAGCAATGTACAAGTGGACCCTTTTCCTCACATCCTCACCAGCACTTGTTGTTGTTTGACTTCATAATGGCTGCCAATCTTACTGGAGCAAGATGATATCTTAGGGTGGTTTGATTTGCATTTCTCTGACTGCTAGAGATGGTGAGCATTTATTCATATACATGTTGATTGATTGTATGTCCTCCTCTGAGAAGTGTCTGTTCAGGTCCTTGGCCCATTTGTTGATTGGGTTATTTGTTATCTAATTGTCTAATTTTTTGAGTTCTTTGTATACTCTGGATATTAGGGCTCGATCTGAAGTGTGAGGAGTAAAGATTTGTTCCCAAGATGTAGGCTACCTATTTACTTCTCTTATTGTTTCTTTTGCTGAGAAAAAAAAACTTTTTAGTTTGAGTAAGTCCCATTTGTTGAATCTAGTTATTAACTCTTGTGCTATGGGTGTCATATTAAGAAATTTGAAGCCCGACCCCACAGTATGTAGATCATAGCCAACTTTTTCTTGTGTCAGACACTGTGTCTCTGATTTGATATCAAGCTCCTTGATCCATTTTGAGTTAACTTTTGTTCATGGCAAGAGAAAGGGATTCAGTTTCATTTTGTTGCATATGGATTTCCAGGTTTCCCAGCAACATTTGTTGAAGCTGCTATCATTTCTCCATTGTGTGCTTTCAGCCCCTTTATCAAATATAAGATAGTTGTAATTTAGTGGATTGGTTTCTGTGTCCTCTATTCTGTACCATTTGTCCACCCGCCTGTTTTGGTACAGTACCATGCTGATTTTGTTACTATTGCTCTGTCGTATAGTTTGAAGTCTGGTATCGCTATACCGCCTGATTCACAGTCTTTTCATGAGATTTCATTCCAAACACATTATTTTCTATTGCCATAATCACCTTTGAAGCAAAACTCACACACACGTCATGATCAACCATAACCCTAATATTACCATTAGATGTATAACTGGTTGGAATGAAGGATTGTACATCAATATAGATTTTCTGTATATTTTCAGATATCAATTCAATCCATTATTTAAAGTTGGATAAAGTTATATTATTTTTTCACAGTATGGTCTATTCATGCATTATGTCTATATTCATAGACACAGGGTACACCTTTTTATACCCCCAATACTTATTTATACATCTTCAAAATATTGCTCCCAGAAATGGTGGAAGAAATACTCATATCACCTGATGTACATATACATTTTATCAAAGTAATATTCTGGACACAATTACAAAGATCACACTTAAGTTTGTACCAAAGCCTAAGTGAAAAGTGAACATGGATCACGAAAATCATCCATGTCCAGGTTGCCTAATGCTCTCAAATGTCAACCCAATTGGTGACTACATATTTGTTTCTTCCTAAGATTATATATTCAACATCAAGCCAGTTGAAAATGTCTAATCCTATCACTCAGTTTATACTTTGCCTGATTTTCTAATGTCTCTATTATTATCTGCTTTCCTTCATATTTTCCCCAGTTCATCATTGTGACTGACTCTTCACATGTGCTCACATTTACACTCACTCTGTACCCAAAACCCTATTGCTAAAGATTTTTTGGACCAAATCCTATATTCACTCTTCCGACTAATTCCTAATCCTACCGACTATCCCTTTTTGAGTGGATGTTCTCTTCAACATTCAATCATCCAAGGTACAAGGAACGCTACCATTGTATATTGATTAATCTGAGACATCTGTGCAGAATATAATTCAAAGCTAAGTATCCCAGTCAAGGGCCCAAAGACCTTCTGGGCTTCAAATTTTACCTAGATTTCTGTATTCATACTTATATTACACTTATATTCCTATGAATATTTCAGGTTCCCAATACCATAATTCATCCTGTAGAATGATTCCTAACCCAAATGGAACATGATATTAACCCTAACCATACACTGTTCCCTCAATCTAACTTTACGAAAGAGCAGGGACAGAGTTGGTCTTACAATACAGGAATTTAGGGGATCCTCCACCTTCTGAGAACCTCAAAGGTCAACAAAGAAATGATCCCTGGTGAAGATATAGGCAGCTATGAAGGACATGTGAAAGCAAAAGTCATATTCCATGGCAAAAAACTTGGTCAGATTAAGGGATGTGTCTGAATAAACATTTCTCTTCTTAATGTATAGAAGATGGACCAAACCAGGCTTGAACTCTGGTGTGATTCCCCTTACAGACTGAGTTCTGGAACTGACATCAGAGAAATATTGCCATTAATTGTGTTAGGATTTTAGGAGGCAACGCATGAGAGTCGCCCTTGAAAAGAAAACTGAGATCTAGGAACAGGGTGGCTTTCCACAGAGCACTGGGAATCTCAGCCAGGATATCACATGATTTTATTTTGAAAGACGTGGCAGCCACAGTTGACAGTCAAAACACACATGGACCTCACATTGTAGACTGCAATAGGCCTGGCTTCATGTGACCTATTGGCCACTTTTTGGGAAGCCTTGCCTGTGAGAGTTCTCCAGAGTTTTCATTGAAATGAGCTTCCCCACCATTTAATGGTTCCTGAATGAATTGTAACCCAAAGTGCCTTCAACATCTTCCTTGAAAAACTGCTAGATAAATTCCATGAAATTTTTGAAATTCCCAAGACCAGGTGGCACTGGAGAACCTTTGGATGTCCTGTTGCTGATCATGAGTGTACCAGACAGTGCCTTGATTTACTGGGTTTCATGAAAATGGTGTAGAACAGATTTGCCAGTAAGTTGGAGCCTGCTGATTAGTGGGCCTAGAGCAGTGGTGTGCAGGTGTGTGATAATACATCTGTTGTGGGGCCATGTGGATCTGCCATTAGCTTCCAAATGGCTTGTGATTGACATGGTGTAGCCAACAGAAGCGTATTTGTAAATGCATCTTGTTATATGGAGAGATTTCAGGGCAATGTTCAGAATCATGTTGCTATGTATAAGGGGGCAAGCTCTGTGAGATATTAGCCTGGTTGATGCATTCCCCTGCAGACCCTGACCCAACACACGTGACAGAACCCCCTCCAGCACTGTGTCCCAGTTGAACTCCTTGTATTTTGTGAAGCAAATATGAAATTCCCAGTGCAGCAGGAAGAAAAACCACGAAAAGTGGAGGACGAAAAAATGGCTTCACTGTCCACACGGGGAGACACTTAGCCCACAGTAGCCACATTTTACCAACAAAGAGCGAATTCAGCACTGCTGCCTCATGTTCATTGGAAAAGAAGAAACCATGTCCTCCAGGTCACATAGATGCAGATGCAGCTTTGATGGTCTCATTAGAAAAGAATCTAAAGCTCCTGACAACAATATATATTTCAAGTGCCAAACCTCAGAGGCAGTTCCTCAAGAAGTCTTAAGGCCGAAAGTGCTCCATGTTTGTGGAATGTTTACCCTGTCCCTTACTTTTGGAAACTATTCTACCACAACCAATGTTGTGAAACCCTGAGCATTTTCCATTCCATATATATATTAACAGATTTTTTTACTCTTCTCCTCTATTTGTGTGTTATTTGGGGCAAAAGTAATGTCAAGGCATTATTCTGGATGAGAGTGGGAAGATTGTTTTGTAGCACATATTTGCATACACATTGGATTAATTTTCCTATTTTCCATTCGAAATACTGCATCCCTGACACTAATCCATACCCTACTAGACTCTGAATACTAATCCTAATATGATAAGGAAAACAACAAAACAGAATAGAAATTCAAAATTTCAGAAGAGGAATGGTGTATAGTTGGACTTGCCTTTTGCAGGATAAAAGGCAGCTGCATAAAATCTAGTAAATTTTTAATTGAAATAGTTCTCCATGTGTTTTAAAGTTAACAAATATGTGAATTTCTGTCTCCCTTTCTCTGTAGCCTCTTCAGCACATGTATTTTTATATGCACATATAGAATCCTACCTGGTATAACACGTACATATTTGTGAGGTGGCTGACTTGGCAAATACAAATTGTGAGAAGAGATCACTCCCCAAAAACACTGTTGGAAGTGAAAATTCACCCTATGTGTGAGCTTCCTAAGAGATCAAGATTATACATAAATCCATGTTCAATAAAATAAATATTTTTTCATCAGTGGATGATATATATTTCATGATGAATTTCGATTAGAATATATATTGCTAATTGTTAATGTCTCTGTGGATATATATATATATATATATATATATATATATATATATATATATATATATATATACACACACACACTCTCCAAACTATTCAAAATATGAAATATATGATCTACATATAAATTTTATCACAGAATTATTCTGGACAAAAAATGCAAAAGACACAATATGATGGTACCAAAGCCTAAATGGAAAGTGAACATGGATTACTAAAAACATCCATGTCCAGGTTGCCTAATGCTCTCAAATGTCAATCATATTGGTGACTACATACTTGTTGCTTCCTAAGATTATATATTCAAACTCAACCCTGTTGAAAATGTCTAGTCCTATGATTGACTTTATACTTTACCTGATTTCCTAATCTCTCTAATGATATCTGCTTTCCTACATATTTTTTCAAGTTCACCATTGTTACTGACACTTCACATGTGCTGACATTGACATTCACTCTCTAAACAAAACCCTATTGTTAAAGAACTTTCATTCCAAATCCTATACACACTCTTCTTCCTAAAACTTTCAACTATCTTCCTATTCCTACCTACTATCCCTTTTTGACTAGATGTTCTCTTCAACATTCAATCATCCAAGGTACAAGGTCCTATGCCATTGTATATCGATTTATCTGAGATATCTTAGTAGAATGTAATTCAAAGTAAAGTATCCCAATCAAGGGCCCAATGCCCTTCTGGGCTTCAAATCTTACTTAGATTTCTGTTTTCATACATATATTTCACCTCTATATTCTTATAAATCTTAAAGGTTACCAATATTATAATTCATCCAGCAGAATGACCCTTTACCCAAATCAAAAATGTTATTAACCCTAACCATACACAGTTCCCTCAATCTAACTTTACAGAAGAGCAGGGACAGAGTTGGTCTTAAAATACAGGAATGTAGGTGGTCTTCCTCCAGCTGAGTACCTCAAAGGTCCATGAATAAATGATCCCCGAAGAAGATGTAGGCAGACATGAAGAACCTGAGTGAGCAAAAGTCATCTTTCATGGCAAAAACCTGGTCAGGATAAAGGGAAGTGTCTGAATAAGCCCCTCTTTTCTTAATGTAGAGAAGATGGACAAAACCAGGCCTGTGTGGAGAGCTGTTCCTGGGTGCCTATGGTTGATATTGCATTCTAACTTGTGAAAGTGTCACAAGAAGTAGGGTCAGCCTCCATCTCATGGGACCATTGGAAGCAACTATTAGGACAAAGTGGTTGCCAAGGTAGTGGCCTCATTCAGTTTCTGAAGGAAGTGACCTCACCACACTTCCTTGGTGATGGAACTCTCTGAACATGGGATCCAGGAAGCCAGGCACCCAGAGCCAGTCCCAGTCCCAGTCCCAGTCCCAGTGGTCTCACTTGTTTGGATTTACCATGGACAGATTCACTCTTTCTTGGTACCTACTGATGTGAGGATGGCCAAATGTGAGAAAAGCTCTGAAGAGGGGTCTTTCCTGAGAAAGCAGGTAGTGGCTCACCGCTGACTCTTGACAACTTCACAGAGTTGGACAAGGAGATCAGTTCTGAGACAGAACAGGTCATTTCAGGGGAACATAGTGTGGCCCACCAGTCAGAGGACACTCCAGATTGTCATAGACCTAGTTGCAGGAAGTAGGTGACTTTGTGGGTGTGGGTGTGAGTTTGCGGTTTTGTCTCATGTTCTGAGAATAGGTAGGAATGGCGGTTTGTTGGGTTTGGAGTGAATAACTTCTGTTCATGTATGTGGATTTATAATCAACTTTTAACAAGATTATACTCAGAAAATATTCATTCACCTGAAATACATATTTGTTTCCTAGTACTGAAAACTAACTTCAGTGAATGGTGCATATAACTCCTAATATTTCTACAGTAACTGACCCAGTTTAACATCAATGCAAGTAGATTCTTATGGGACATGATATGTGTTTTGGAGTTCGTTTTAATTCAACACTGGTACATTACTATTTCTTAAGTTTATGCACATTACAGTATATATATTTCATCTACAAGTTCACAAATTTATAGGCATTCATTTCACTTTCAATCACTTCCTGCTTCAGAAAACATGTATTCCTCCATGTTTTTTGACTGGTCTTTTCATGAGACTTCTTTCCAAACACATTATTTTTGATTTTCATAATCATTTTGAAGCAAAACTCACACATTTTCATGAAAAGCCATAACCCTAATATTACAATTAGACGTATAACTAGTTGTTATGAATGATTCTATATCAAAATATGATTTCTTATATATTTTTAGTTATCAATTAAATCCATTATTTAAAGTGGAAGCAGTTATATTATTTATTAACTGTATGGTCTATTAATGCATTATGTCTCTATTCATAGACAAAGGGTACACCTATTTTACCTTAGATACTAATTTATACATCTTCAAAATATTCCTAAAAGAAATGGTGGAAGAAATACTCATGTCACCAGATCTAGATATACATTTTATCACAGTAATATTCTAGACAAAAAAAAAAAAGTCACCCTTAATATTGTACCAAAGCCTAAATGGAAAGTGAGCATGGATTACTAAAAACTTCCATGTCCAGGTTGCCTAATGCCCTCAAATATCAATCCTATTGGTGACTACATATTTGTTTCTTCCTAAGATTATATATTCAACCTCATGCCTGTTGAAAATGTCTAATACTATCACTCATTTTATACTTACCTGATTTAGTAATGTCTCTATTTATATCTGCTATCCTACAAATTTCCCCTGTTCATGATTGTGACTGACACTTCATGTGTGCTGACATTTACATTCACTCTCTAACCGAAACCCTATTGCTTAAGAAGTTTTGGTCTAAATGCTATACTCACTCTTCTTTCTAAATCTACCGACCATCTTCCTAATTCTACCTACTATCCCATTTTGAGTGGATGTTCTCTTTGACATTCAATCATCAAAGGTACAAGGTCCTATGCCATTGTATATCGATTTATCTGAGACATTTGTGCAGAACATAATTCAAAGCTAAGCATACCAATTAAGCGTGCAATGCCCTTCTGGGCTTCATATCTTCCCTGGATTTCTGTTTTTATACTTATATTTCACCTATATAATCTTGTAAATATTATAGTTTCCCAATACCATTATTCATCGTGCAGAAAGATTCCTAACGCAAATTGAACATATTATTAACTCTAACCATACACTGTTCCCTCAATCTAACTTTACAGAAGAGTAGGGACAGAGTTGGTCTTACAATACATGAATGTAGGCGATCTTCCACCTGTTGAGAACGTCAAAGGTCCATGCAGAAAGGATGCCTTGAGAAGATGTAGGCAGCTATGAAAACTTGAGAGAGAAAAGTCATCTTCTATGGCAAACAACCTGGTCAGCATGAAGTGATGTGTATGAATCAGCCTCTCTCTTCTTAATGTAGAGAAGATGGTCCAAACCAGTCCTAGGTGGAGAGCTGTTCCCAGGTGCCCATGGTTTATATACCATTCTAACTTGTGAAAATGTCACAGGAAGTAGGGGCAGCCTCCATATAATGGGACTCTTGAAAGCAACTGTTAGGACAAAGTGGTTGCCAAGGCAGTGACCTCATTCAGTTCCTGAAGCATTGACCTACCTCACTTCCTTGGTGATGGAACTCTCTGAACTTGGGATCCAGGATGCCAGGCACCCGGAGCCAGTCAAGTCTCAGTCCCAGGGGTTTAACTTGTTTGGATTTACAAAGGAGAGTGTTAGTCTTTCTTGGTACCTTAAGATATGAGGATGGCCAAATACCAGGAGAGCTCTGAATAGGGGCCTTTCCTGAGAAAGCAGGTAGTGGTTGACCACTGGCTCCTGAAAACTTCACAGAGTTGGGAAAGAAGAGCAGATCTGAGACAAGACAGGCCATTTCTGGGGAACATACTGTGGCCCACCAGTCAGAGGACACTCTGGATAGTCACAGAGTTTAATGGGGGAAGGATGTGCCTTCGTGGGTGTGGGTGTGATTTTGTGGTTTTGTCTCATGATCTGAGAATAGGTAGGAAAGGCATTTTTTTCTTTGATTTGTAGTGGACTGCTTCTAGTAAGACGTTTGAAAAGGCGAGTGTTTCTATGTCTGTGTATGCTACTGTGTCCGTGGTTGTAGACATTAGAAAAGAGAATGCAACAATTGATGTGTCCTGTATAGTAGAAAGCTTCCCAGCATTCATCCTGCCCAATTTATGAATGGACTGCCGCATGCCTTATAAATGGGCAACACCTGCTAACTTCCTAAGTTCCTGTTTTCTTCCTGAATTCTCGCCACTCTCCAGAATAGACTCATGTTTTTTGTCCAAAATATGTACCACCTCCAAGCTCTGTGACATGTCCATGTACTGGATAGCTGAAGGGAATAGCGAACATCTTTGAAAACTCAGATATCAGTGTGACCAGGAAAGTCTCAGTGGAGAAACCCTGCTTTGGACTTTTTCTTACCTATTGTTCTGTTGCCCTGAATGTCATGAAGGTCTTTGCCTCAGGCCACACCTTTGTGAACCCTGAAGAAAACAGTTTTCAAATGGAAATTAATGGGCATCACCTGTGGCTCTTTGCTTAATTGCTTTGGAAAAGGATGTGTCTGAATCAGCCTCTTGGCCCTGTGTGAGGCTGTGGCTTAGATTCTCAGCACCTGATTAATCCAAAGACAGATCCCATGTGTGCATCCAAAACCAAAATTGCCAAAAGAGCAGTTATTGTGAATGAAGTCTCTTGACTTCATTTCTAAGGTTCCTGAGGCCCATCAAGTGAGAATAGGCATCCTTTAGGTAAAATGAGTTCTTCAAAGCCCTGCGGAGGCTAGCCCAGAGGTTTTTGGTTTGTCTCATGACTCCCAATCATATAAAGAATCTATACCTGACATTCAGTAGGCCTCAAATTGGAGATGCAGAGCAGTATTAACAGCAGGCCTATTTGATCACTCCTGGTTCACAAGAAGAGTTTCCAGGCCACCCGGACTTTAGGCAAATGAGGGGCAAGGGAGCTTATTTTTCACACCGTCTTGAGCTGCACCCCTCATGGAAAACTCCAGCCAGAAGTTATGATGAGTGTCTATATGTAAGAAGATGAGGGCCCTGCGGGTGTGTTTTGGTTTTCATTGGGGTCATTTTTGTGGCGGTTTGAAGAGATGACTGGGCCTACCTGGGCTTGAACTCTGGTGTGATTCCTCTTAGAGACTGAGTTCTGGAACTGACCTCAGAGAAGTACTGCCATGAAATGTGTTGGGATTTTAAAAGGCCACGCATCAGAATCGCCCTTGGAAACTGAGATCGAGGTCCAGGGAGGCTTTCCACAGGGCACTGGGAATCTCAGCCAGGATATCACATGATTTTATTCTTAAAGACTTGGCAGCCAAAGTTGAGAGTCTAAACACACATGGACCTCACATTGTAGACCTCAGTGATCCTGGCTTCATGTGAACTTTTGGCCACTCTTTGGGAAGCTTGCCTGTGAGTGTTCTCCAGAGATTTCATTGAAATGAGCTTCCTCACCATATAATGTTTCCTGCATGAATTGTAACCCACAGTAACTCCAACTTCATCCTTCAAAAATGGCTAAATAAATACCATCAAATTTCTGAAATTCCCAGACCAGGTGGCACTGGAGAACCTTTGGATATCCTGTTGCTGATCATGAGTGAAAGAATTCCCCACACAAAGACACTTCGCTAGGAGAATTCCAATTTTATTGCAAAAAGCTGTGTGCTTATATAGAACTAAAGGGGTGATGGTAGGGATTAGATAAATGGCAGGCCACCCTTTTATTGGCAAGTTCTTTCAGATATCAGCTCCGGAGCCAAGGAATTAGTTCTCATTGGGGCTAAGGTTCCCCGCCAGAGAGATTTGAAATTGGTGCCAACGGGAGAGTTCACACGGGTGGGAACTTTTTGCATCACTGCAGAAAAGAGGAAGGTAGGAAGAAGAAGTCCTTAGGCACCATGTTGGGGTTTTTACTCTGGGGAATGGCTGCCATTTATACTTTTCCCAACATTCCTCCCTTTTTGTTTTCTTAGGAAGTGTGGCGTCGTTGGTCAGATCCGGCTGCTTCTTGCTGTTTGGGGGCGCTGTGGGGCCTAGAATGGGAAGTGGAGGAATTCTCGGGGGGCAGGTCTGGGGATATCATGGCAGCCAGAAAGAAAACCCAGTGGCTACAGACAGCTACTTCCATAGGGGTGAAGTCTATGAATGTTCCCTGAAGCCACAAGTTGTTGATGGCATTGAACCAGTCCTGGATGGAGGAGTTTGTTTGTATCAGTCACTGGTCCTGTTTCAGAGACTCTGGGAAATACTGGAAGCATATCCTGGACATGGCGTCACCAGCACCTGAAGAAGATCAGAGCGAATAAAAACAGAATTAAGATAAAAATTAGAGCAAAGGTCAATTTTTGGCAGAAGTACCATGTTGGGGGACTGACAGAGAAGAGGCCAAGGGCCATGAGAAAACTTAGAAGGACATAAAGACTCATTAATCCAGGATGGCAGATTAAAAGGTTCTCCGAGCTCGTTGTCTCTCACCGTCTGATGTCCGTTGCATTCCATTGTGGCTGGTAGTGAGCTTCAGCACTGAGTGAACTGTTCTCTTGGAGATGTTGGGGGTTCATCGGTCATCAGAGGCTGCTAGTGCCTAAGCAAAAGCTGGTTGAATGTTTGATTAGAAATTTTTTTGCAGTTGGGTTTGAAGGCACTTCATTATGCAGGGCAAGAGAGCACAAAAAAGGAGCATCCCAATAAGGGGCCCCAAGATTGGTAGTAAGTACATGGCAAGAAAGGATTGGAAGAACCCCGTTATGGGATTGGAGGAGGTAGGTTTGAGCAATTGGGTCGATAATTCCTGCAATTTAACAACATTTTTTTCTATTAGCCCAGATTCATTAACATAATTGCAACATTCCTCTCTGAGGAACAGGCATGTTTCCCCTTTTTCTGCAATGAGAAGATCAATTGCCCTTTGGTTCTGTAAAGCCAGTTGTGCCAATGAAGTAACCGCCACTGCAAGGAGCCCAGAAACTGAGCAGTAGTATCAAGTGCTTCCTGCAGTTTTTGTTGCAGGTCATTGGATGCCCATAGAGCATGACCTATAGCTTCACCAGAGAGTTCGAGACTCGCCACTGAGGTTGTTAATGTGAGGCCTACCAGAACCGGCAGACAGACTGCCCTAAGGGTGCAGGAAGGTAGGGCCACCTGTCGGAATTTGATGGGAGTATACAAAGACAGCTGAGGAACTACCGTAACCAAGAAACAGGTGCCAGAGACATTGATCGTTGAGGTACTTATAGACCCGTTACACCAGAGAAAATGTCCAGGTTTCATAAATCAGGGCTCGATGGGGTGCTAAAGCTCAAGGAACAAATGGGTAAAGAATTCATTATTGTCAGGTGGAAACAGATGAAAGGAAATAAAGTATTGGTGGAATAACTTTCCCATAGTGGGATACGTGTCACATGTAGGGGTTTTCCTTTCTTAGAGAAATTGTAGGTTTTTGCTGAAATATTTCCTGCCGCTAATGGGACCGCTGCTAGAAGTGGACGACTAAGTGAAGCACAGAGAAAGAACTGAGAAGTAGGCACAGAAAGAGGGGTGGAGTTTAATAATCAAAGAGTTTGGTGTAGCAAATTGAGCCATGTGGGAGGGGGACCTGAGGGGGTTGAAGGCTCTGAATTCTCTTTGTATGAGCTATGGATAAGATCTCGAAGTTTTGATTCTGACTCCTTAATGTGTTCGACTACCTGGATGGTTGCCTTAGGTGGCATAATCAGGGTGCGGCCAACAGTCATCCACATTGTGGGTCTGGCTGAGGTTGTTCGAGCACAGACAGCAAACTCAACATAGTCCCAACGTTTGGCCTTGGGGTCAGGTATATCTAAAGTATACCATCCATTGTTATCGGATGAAGAGCCTTTATGCCACTTTAGGTAACTAGAAGTCCACCCTTCATGGTAACCAAGTGAGTGGTAAGAATAGCTACCACGTTCATCATGGAACCTGCATGACTTATAGGGGCACCCATTATATATCTCAGGCCACCAATGACAATAGTCTTTGGTTTGATGAAAAAGGAAGCAAATGAAAGGCCAGTTCCAGCTACCAGGGACGAAGGTCCTTGAAGGTGACAATTTTAGGGAAATAGATGTGCAGTTGTGGATGAAGCAAGCAGTTGCATCCACTGCGTGGACATTCTGCATGCCATGTTCTGAGTATCATTCCCGAAGAGTGAAAAAATACATGGTAGCAGAGGAGGGTAAAGACCAGTCCCGACAGAGCACAGAAAATAAGCAGAGCACAAAAAACAAGCAGTTAGAGAAGACTAGGGTGTTGGGAGAGCTCATTGTGCCTTCTTTAAGAGGAATTGTTCTGCGGGGAACACCGTGTTAGCCGCAACTTAAATGGGTGAGATGGGTGTGGAGAGCAGGAGTAAAGGGGAGGTTCAGGAGGTGATTCTTGGAGTTCCTCTGGGGTGGTCCTGTCGTCATCAGGTGGGGCCTCTTGGTGATATGGCTTCAACCTAGATATGTGAATCCAAGGGGTGAGACAGTTGTCTGATAAATAGAGTTAGGTGGAGTTGGGGGTACAGAGAATGACAGGATAGGGGCCTTCCCATTTTGGGGCAAGAGGCACATTCTCCTCTGGGGTATTATAATAGACTAGACTCCCAGCTGTTAAGGGAGGAGTGTTTGGAGCGGAGACTGGGTCCAAAAGAAGCCAGTCCTGATATTTCCAGAGTTCCGAGCGAAGATAAAACAAGAGAGGCAAAGACAAATCTCGGGTGAGAGGTCCTTGTGAAATGACCAACCCAGGGGGTATAAGAGGTCTTCCATACATTATCTCAAAGGGAGACAGTAAAGATGGTTTTTAGGGAGAGCTCTGATTCAAAACAAATCCAAGGGAAGGAGTTTGACCCAGTCTAATTTTAATTCCATTGTCAATTTGGTAAGGACTTCCTTTAGAGTACGATTTACCCTTTCCACTTTCCCTGAAGCCTGAAGGTGATATGGACACTGAAAATGCCACTTGAAGGAGAGGGCTTGAGAGACCTTTTGTGTGATCCTAGAAATAAACTCAGGGCCATCGTCAGATTGTAGGAAAGTGGGCATTCCAAACCTGGGGATGATGACTGTCAGAAAGATTGAAGCTACAGTGGAAGCCTTTTTATTGGAAATGGGAAATGCCTGAACCCAACCCGAGAAAGTGTCCACAAAGACAAGGAGGTATTTAGTGTGCCATACTTTGGGCATGTTGGTGAAGTGTACCTGCCAGTCAGCAGTGGGAATGTGTCCCCGGGCTTGGTGGGAAGGGAAAGGTTCGGGCCTTAAAAAAGTATGAGGGTTGGTCCGCTGACAGATCTGACAATTAGAGGCCATATTCTGTAGCATGGCTTTGTCAGAGGGGGTGAGGGAGAAGAAGCTCTGTAAAAAGAGGGTCAAAGACTGAGAATTGGAATGGAATAGAGTATAAAGGAACTTGAAAAGATCCTTGTTCTTACTGGAAGAAGTAGTGGCTTCAGATGAGATGTCTAAAGTGGCCATTATATGTCCCCCAGGGGGGGCAATAACTGGAAGTGGTGGCAGCCATTTGTGCCGCCTGGTCAGCTTTGGCATTGCTCTCAGTGATAAGAGAGCCGTCCTTCTGATGGGACCTACAATGGACAACTCCCAACTGGGGGGGAAGGGGGAGGCCTCTATCAGATTTGTTATAAGAGCCGAATTAGTGATCGCATTACCTTTGGTGGTAAGTAATCCTCGCTCCTTTCATATTGCAGCATGGGAAAATAAGAAATGGAAGACATATTTTGAGTCAGTATAAAGGGTGAGGGATTTGCCTTGTGCTAGAAGGCAGGCACGAGTGGCTGCTATAAGTTCAGTCTGCTGGTTGGTAGTTCCTGAAGGTAGAGCTTTGGCCTCTATTATCTCAGTGGCTAAAACTACAGTGTATCCAGAGTAATGAGTGCCATTCTGCCTAAAGAAACTGCCGTCAGTGAACCAGATAAGGTCAGGCTTGGTGAGTAGTCCCTCAGAAATGGAAGAATGACAGGGGAGGAAATCATCTAAGGTTTCCAAGCAATTATGAATTGTTGTGTTAGACGTGGGAGTCATTGGGAGCAGTGAGGCAGGGTTCAGTGCAGAGCAGGGGAGGAAAGTAATATTAGGGTTTTCCAGAAATGAAGTGAGGAGCGACAGAACTCTGGATGGAGGGATGGTTTGAAGGCCCTTATAAGCTAAAAGATCCTTCAAGTGATGTGGGAAGTGAATAGTTCAAGGGGCCCCAAAAGTCAGCTTAGAGGCTTCTTTGTGTAAAATTTGTTCAGCAGCCAGAGCTTTTAAGCAAGGGGCCCACCCACAGATGGTAGGGTCTACTTTATTGGACATATATGCCAGAGGTGCAAATGTAGGCCCATAGTTTTGACCTAAGACCCCAAATGCTTGCTCCCCTTTTTCATGGACATATAGATGAAATGGTCTTGAAAGATCTGAAGGTGAAAGGCAGGTGCCTTTAAGAGGAGTTGTTGAAGCCTGCAGAAGTGGTAGTTAGGGGAGGAGGCAAGAGATTCACTAGGGGGTCCCTTTGCTAGGTCATACAGGTTTTTGGTTAGAAGAGAATAATTTGGGATCCAGGCCCTAAAATAAATGCTAGCCCTAGGAATGATAGTATTTCGGCTTTTGTATGGGGCACTGGAAGATCAGAAAGGAGTTGCCTCCTATCCAGTGTTATTTCCTTTTTCCTAGGTGTAAGGAAAAAAAACAAGATAGATGAGAGAAAACTGGAAAACATGGGCCTTGTGGGGAGACACCCTATATCCCTTGTATGCTAGGAAATTAAGAAGCTGGGCAGTGTGGGATTGAGAGTGTTCCCAAGAGGGACTACATAGAAGAAGGTCATCGAAATATTGAAGGAGAGTAGAGTCAGGACAGGTCGGGTGAAAGGATGTGAGGTCCTGGGAAAGAACTTGGCCAAAGAGATGGGGCCTATCCCTGAATCCCTGTGGGAGGACAGTCCAGGTAAGCTGACGAGAATGGCGGGTGTGAGGGTCAGTCAACGTAAAAACAAAGGTATCCTGAGATTCTGATGACAAGGGAATAGAAAAGAATGCATCTTTTAAATCTAGGACCGAGAAGTGGGTAGTAGTGGCATGGATCTGAGAGAGGCAGGTGTAAGGGTTGGGCACTAGTGGGTGGATGGGGACCACAGAGGAGTTGACAAAGTGAAGGTCTTGAACCAGCCTGTAGGACCCGTTAGGTTTCTTAACTGCCAGAATGGGGGGTGTTGAAAGGAGATTGTGTAGGCCTAAGATACCCCTTTCATAATAAATCCTGGATGATGGGTTCTAATCCGAGGAGGGCTGTGGTTGTGAGTAGATATTGTGGTTGACTAATATATCTTGAAGGGTCGTGTAAGACAATATGAATAGGACTTCATTTAGCCATAGAGGGTGTAGTTGTGTCCCAAACCTCAGGGTTAACTGGTTTAGATAGTCGTGGGGGACTGCATGAAGGAGGTGTATCTGCCCCTAGGAAAATCATGAGGAAATGAGAGGTAGGATAATGTGGGGTGATATGTGAATGGTGACTTTTAATAGTGAGAGTATGTCATTAAGACATGACGGCCATCTGGGGTTTCTGGGTCGAGTTTTGTGTACTGTTGAAGGGCCTTGGTTAGTCTATCCAGGAAATCTGAAGGTGTTTCCTCCTTTCTTTGAATGACCTCCTGCACCTTTTGAAAGTTAACAGCCTTGCGGGTGGCCTTTTTCAGCCCCGCCAAGAGACAGGATGTAAAAAGGTCATGAAACTGTAAGCCTTCACGGGTGTTGTAATCCCATTGGCGATCCTGCTGTAGAACAGCATGAGGGCCTGTGGGGTGGGTAGGATTGGTCCTATGATTTTCATCAGCATGGGCTTGGGCTAGCTCCCAGACTCATTGCCTTTCCTTGGGGAGAAGTGTATTGGCCAAGAGCATGTAGATGTCATGAAGAGTGAGGCTACATACTTGCAGGACCCATTGAAACTCCAGAATGTAAGTGGTGGGGTCAGTGGTGAAAGAGCCTAACTTCCTCTCTAGCTGAGTAATGTCCGACATGGAAAAGAGAACGTGGACTCTGATGACACCCTCGGGACCAGCTACCTCATGAAGGGGTGCAATTGTCTTGGGGGTGGGAAGGAGTCCCTTAGACCTGGTAACAGGAGGACTGAAAGAGGCAGGCGGTGGACAGGAAGGAGAGGGAGAGGAAGGGAGTGTCTCTGTGGAGGAGGAGGAGGTGGAGCAGGCAGAAGAGGGCGAAGGGGAGGGGGATGAAATGGAAGGTGGAGGATCCATGGAATTAGGCAGAGGAAGAGGAAGGTATAGCGGGAGAGAAGGGGCAGATGGGGCTGGGGGATAAGGTGGGGGTTCATCTGCTTGGTCGAATGAGGAAGAATCTGTGAAGTCAGGAATAGAAGTAAGGGAAGAGAGGGGTTTTCAAGCAAAGAGGACCTGAGAGGGAGGGCAAAAGGAGCAGAGAGCAGGGTGCTGTGTGTGAAGGCTAAAACCTTCAATGCAGGGAATCTCCCTCCACTTTTTCAGATGCTGGCAGTAGTTAAAAAGGTCCTGGAAGAGGATTGGATCTAAGGAGCCTTCTGGTGGCCAATGATTGCAATTATCCAGTGGATATGTAGGCCAATCATGGGTACAGAATTTGATTAAAAGTTTGGGCTTGATGTCTGGTGTGAGGGAGAGTGTGGCCAGATTTTTTATTAAACATTTGAGAGGTGAGTCTTCAGGTG
The DNA here is from genome assembly GCF_048772815.1 of Callospermophilus lateralis. Taxonomy (NCBI): domain Eukaryota; kingdom Metazoa; phylum Chordata; class Mammalia; order Rodentia; family Sciuridae; genus Callospermophilus; species Callospermophilus lateralis. Next base: position 1,917,265 of record NW_027513145.1, read on the forward strand.
CAGACTAAGAGGTGCCCATAGTCACAGGGAGAGATGGAAGAGAGAGAGAGAGAGAGAGAGAGAGAGAGAGAGAGAGAAAGAGAGAGAGAGAGAGAGAGAATAGGAGTAAGCGAGAAAGACAAAGAGAAAACCCGGGCTGGAACAGATTCCAGGAAGCTCAGGGCAAACGGGGCTCAGGTTCGTCCCCAAAATAACCAGCCATCATGAGGAAATTCAGAGGGCACTACCTGGTCATCACCATTGAAGTGCGATCTGTGAAACCAAAAGGAATTGGAGCCAAGGGCAACCTGACGTCAGGAAAGTTTTCAACTGCAGCAGAAGAAGTCAGTAATGAAAGCAAAACTCTGGCTCTGACAGAATGTAGTTCCAGGCCAGGAGTTCAGTTTTCCAAGAGCAGAGAGGCAGCTTCAACCAGACACAGCAGCCCCACAGGATACAGCAACTCTAGCCGGCAGCAGCAGCGGCAGTGGAGCAGGAAAATCCATAAAGCCTCTCGTGTAAACTCAGAAGCCTCATGCCCCAAAAAGAAACGGAACACCAGAGGGTCCACTGCAACTAGTAAAGGTCTTAGTGGGAGGAATTCCCTCTCCCCTACCAGGCATCTGGAGTGTGCCTGACGATCACGGTCACAAAACCAGTGGCAGCCTGAAGGGAGTTGGCGAGCCGGGGTCAGGGGAGGATTACTTACATCAGATCAGTGGTGAGTGCAGAAAGCTGGCATCTGAAAAGAGCAGACAAGGGCAGAGTGTCTCGGTGGAGTGGGGGACGGGGCTCTTGTTGGAAAGAGCTCACCCGTATCCTCTCACGGGGCACCAGAATGAAAGAACTCCCCACGCAAAGACACTTCACCAGAAAATTCCAATTTTATTGCAAAAAGCTGTGTGCTTATATATAACTAAGGGGGGGATGGAAGGGCTTAGATAAATGGCAGGCAACCCATTTATTGGCAAGTTCTTTCAGATATCACCTCCGGAGCCCAGGAATTTGTTCTCATTGGGGCTAAGGTTCTAGGCCAGCGAGATTTGAAATTGGAGGAGGCGGGAGAGTTCACATGGGCGGGAACTTTTCACGCCACTGCAGAAAAGAAGAAGGTAGGAAGAAAAAGTCCTTAGGCACCATGTTGGGAATTTTCTCTGGGTTATGGCTGCCGTTTATACTTTTCCCAACAATGAGTATACCAGACAGTGCCTTGATTGACTGGTTTTCATAAAAATGGTTTTTAAAAGAGATGCCAGAAAGTTGCATCCTGCTGAGTAGTGGGCCTAGAGCAATGGTGGGCAGGTGTGTGATAAAACATCTGTGGGGTGGTCATGTGGATCTGCCATTGGCTTCCAAATGGCTTGTGATTGACATGGTGAAGCCAGCAGACCCTTATATGTAAAGGCATCTTGATATATGGAGAAGTTTCAGGACATTGTTCAGAATCAGGTTGCTATAGTCAAGGAGGCAAGCTATGTGGGATAGAAGTCTTGTTCTTTTATTCTCCTGCAGACCCTGACCCACCACACGTTACAGAACTCCCTCCCGCACTGTGTCCCAGTTGAAAACCTTGCATATCGTGAAGCAAATGCAAAACTCCCAGTGCAACAGCAAGAAACACCACGAAAATGGAGGATGACCATATGGTTTCACAGTCCACATGGAGACATTTAGCCCCCAGTGGCCACAGTTTACCTAAAAAGAGAGAATTCAGCACTGCTGACTCATGTTCATTGAAAAAGAAGAAACCATGTCCTCCAGGTCTCATAGATTCAGACACAGCTTTGATGGTCTCACTAGAAAGGAAGCTAAAGCTCCTGACAACAACATATGTTTCAAGTGTCCAACCTCACAGGCAGATTCTCAAGAATTCTCTAGGCCAGTAGACCTCCATGTTTGTGGAGTGTTTACCCTGTCCTTTACTTTTGGAAACTCCTCTACCACTTCCAAGGTTTTGAACTCCTGAGCATATTCCATTCGAGATATGTATTCACAGATTTTCTAACTCTTCTCTTCTAATTGTGTCTTACTTAGGGCAAAGGTATTCTCAAGGCATTGTTCTGGATGAGAGTGGGAAGATTTTTGTGTAGCACATATTTACATACACATTGGATTCATTTTCAAATTTTCCATTCAAAATACTGAACCCCTGATACTAACCCATACCGTACTAGACTCTGACTACAAATCCTAATATGATGGAGAAAAATAACCCAAATAGAATAGAAAAAAAGGAGTTCACAGGAGGCACGGTGTATATTTGGTCTTGCCTTTTGCATGATATAGGGTAGGAGTTATAAATCTTGTCAATTTTTTTTGAAATAGTTCTCCATGTGTTTGGAAAGTTAACAAATATGTGAATTTCTGTTTCCCTTTCTCTGTAGGCTATTCAGCACATGTATTTTCATATGCAAATATAGAATCTTACCTGGTATCACACGTACATTCCTGTGAGGTGGCTAACTTGGCAGATACAAAGTGTGAGAAGAGATCACTCCTCCTAAACGCTTTTGGAACTGAAAATTCGAACTGTGAGTGAGCTTCCTAGTTGAACAACATTATACATAAATCCATGTTCAGAAAAATTAATATTTTTGGATCTGTAGATGATATATATTTCACGATGAATTTTGATTGGCATATATATTGCTACTTTTTAATGTCTTTGTTTGTGTTTTGTGTATATATATACATACATATATATATATATATATATATATATATATATATATATACTCTCCAGATTTTTTAAAATATGAAATATATGCATCTTATTATTCACTCCCTACATTCATTCATGTTCATGTATGTGGATTTATAGTATACTTTTCACAAGATTATTCTCAGAAGTATTCATTCACCTGAAATACATATTTTTTTCCTAGTTCTGAAAACTAACTTCAGTGAATGTTGCATACAAATCCTAATATTTCTCCAGTAACTGACCCAGTTTAACATTAATGCAAGTAGATTCCTATGGGACATGATGTATATTTTGATGTTAGTTTTTATTCAACACTGGTTCATTACTATTTCTTCAATTTATGCACATCATAGTATATATATTTCATCCAGAAGCTAGTAAATTTATACACATTTGTTTCGCTTTCAATCTCTTCCTGCTTCAGAACACATGTATTCCTCCATGTTTCTTGACTGGTCTTTTCATGAGACTTCTTCCCAAACACATTATTTTTGATTTCCATAATCACTTTTGAAGCAAAACTCACACACTCTTCATGATAAACCATAACCCTAATATTACTATTAGATGTATAACTCGTTGGAATGAATGTATGTATATCAATATAAGATTTCCTGTATTTTTTCAGATATCAATTCGATCCATTATTTAAAGTTCGAACTAGTTATATTATTTATTCACAGTATGGTCTACTCATGCATTATCTCTATATTCATAGACACAGAGTACACCTATTTGTACACCCAATACTAATTTTATGTCTTCAAAATATTGCTGCAAGAAATGGTGGAAGAAATACTCATGTCTCCTGATCTATATATTCATTTTATCAAAGTAATATTTTGGACACAAAAAGCAAAGGTCACACTTATGATTGTACCAATGTAAAAGTCGTTCTAGCATTGGAGGAAGAGACAACCAAGAGACTGTCTCATGCAACAGCAAAGGGTTTATTGGGGGTCCAGCATGCTGGGGCTCAGACCTAATTTGAATAGAGCCTAGAGCCCTTAGAACATCTTAAGCAGAGCTTACATACTTAACTTGTAGAGGGAAGGGAAGGAAGTTTATTGGTGGTTCAGGGCGAATTAACGGTTTGTGTGCAACTGAGTGAGGGATTACATTCTGCAGTTTGGCATTTGGGGACAGCACATTCTGGGAACAAGATTACTGAACAGTTCTCAAGATTTCAATAGTGTTTTGTTAAGAATACAGAAAAACAGGAAGTGACAAATACATATTTTATTAATCTTTCATTCCCCACTTCTTCTTCTGGTTACGTTTAATCATAAAAATGATCATTGAGGGGTGTCACATTTTATGTCTGCTAGTGGGGTATATTGTTGTCTGATTACCAAAATTTAACTTGTCCAATTTGAGCTTGAAGAAATGAAACTACACGGTGGAGCAAACAGGGTATACAGTTAGCAATAATATGATGATTATTAATGGACCGGCCAGAGCTGATAAAAGCGTAGTTTACCAGGGGGACTGTGTGAACGAAGACTGTAACCACCCTTTTGGGGCCTCTCTCTCTCTCGTTGATGCGCTTTAAGGCGTCTTCTCAATTTACTCATAGATAATTTTACAACCAGTATGATCGGAATAAAAACAACATTCTTCCCTCAATACAGCACAATGGCCCCCTTTTCTCATGAAGAGGAGGTCCAACCCTCGCCTTTTCTGTAAAACAACTTCAGAGAGAGATTTTAAAGATTCCTGTAAGGCTGTGATGGAGGTTTAATATCTTTAAGCTTTGGTCTACTGCTGCTTCTAATTGGGTCATTTGTTGTATTCCATGGACTACGGCAGTGGTTCCTGTGCCCAGCCCTGCAGCAACTTCTATTCCTAATAGGATGGCTAAAGTGAGGAATACAGATTCCTGGCAGAACCGGGTTGTATGCCCCCCGCTATTTGATCTTAATGAACCTGCATCATGATAGAGCACTCTGGGAAACATCTGCACCATTACATAATTAATTGCACCAGTTGACAATTTTATGAAAACATAAACAATGTTTAAGTATATGGAATAATACTCTTGTAGGTATGGACAGGGCAAGGCACCTAAGATAGCACCGAAAACAAAGAAACAGTCCTATTTGGTTGCAACCGGATATAGAGGGCATTGCTTCTGTTGTAATCAAAATCCCTTGAACCCCAAGTTTAGGCAGTTTTAGAATTTTGTACCCAATATGTAATGGAAGGGGCTCAGAAGTTCACAGTCTGCAGAAGTCCACAAAAAGCAGTTTTTGTTTCTGGTTTTTTTTTCCCTCTGTTCTGGGCAAGTTAACTTTTTAAGGACACCTAGGAGAGGGAGAGCTTTTTTCTTCTCTTTTTTGTTTTCTCCCTGCCAGCTGTTACCATGGGGTCCAGTTGGTAACTTCTTTATCTTACAAATGTAGAAATCCCTGTGAAGCCCCAGCTCAAGGCCAGAGGCCTTGTTCACATATTTTGTGAAAAATTAGTAAGGGGGTGTCTAGCTTAGGAGTGCTGATTTTTCCAGCCAGTTGCAAAGTAGAACAGGCAACACGAAAAGAGGAAGTTTGTCTACATTGAACTCTTTTATAAGGACTCTTTTGCTGAAAGTCCTAAAGTCAGCCTTGGTGAAGAATTTTGGAGAAGGTCAGTTAAGACTTTTTTGTGGGCCTTTTACAGAGGGGAAAGATGGGGAAGGCGGGGGGTGAGAGCAGCTACGTGGATCTGTGTATGAGAAAGGAGAGATGTAAAAGAATAATGAGAAAGGGGTTTGGGATTTTCCTAGCAACAAAATCGTGAGCAGTAGAACAGGTAGAGCAGAGGGGAAGACGGGAGTGAGTATCCCAAAAAGTCTCTGAGGGACTTTAAATTCTTAGTAACCTGTTTTCAGTGATGACAAAGCAACTTTAAAAGCCATTTTTATTACATCTTGGAAAGGGTTCTGAGGGCTCTCCTCAGCTGGTTTGAGCTTTGGTATAGCTGGTAAGAGGACCTGGTGGGACCCGGTGCGGGCACTGACAGAAGAAGAGAGGAGTGAGTTGGTGGAGGGGTGCCTCACTACCTGCTACCTCAGCAAGGGGGCAATTGTCTGAGAACCGAGCTTTGGGTTTTGATCTAGAAATTGGAGGGGAGAAATCAGGTTGCTGAGGTAGGAGTGACAACAGAGATTATGGAGCAGAAGGCAGAGGGTGAGGATCTATTGGAGAAGCATAGTTCAGGATGTGAGAGAAAGAGGGAATTGGCCTCCACATAGGGGAATCTCCTTTCACCCTTTTGAGCACTTGCAGAAGTTAAAAAGGTCACACAGAATTTGAGGCTCTAGAGACCCATCTGGGGGCCATCAGTTTTGATTGTCTAATTGGTAATATGGTCAATGCTGTGTACTGAATTTGATGAGGAGTTTGGATTCCACCAGGCAGCCCCTGTATGCACACATCCCCATGACTTACAGAACAAGTCGGCTTTTGCCCCACACAGCCATGGCTGTTTGTGGTTTTGATAGTCCGCCGGGAAAACATAGTAATCTAGGCTAGCCAACCTGCATCTGGCTCGTGTGTCCCTACATCCATAATGTTTGTTTCCAATATCTATGGTACAGAAGGCATTTAACGGAATTTTAGTGGGATCCTCTTCTTCAGGGATATCCCAATAGGAACGACTTATAGCCAGCTGACAAATATCTGGGTGGAGAGATGGCCACCAGGTCCCTAAGGGGGCTGTATGCGAGATAGATCATACTTCTTGTCTAGTAGGATTTGTGATTAGCCATCGCTGCTGTACGGGCTGATGAGCATTAGGACTACTCGTGGCCAAGGGGAGAATCTATAGCCTTATCCACCTGGTGAATACACCATTTGAACGGTTACCACTCTTTTCCAGTATCCAGCCAGAGTCTGGAGAGGGCACAGGCTTGAGATGAGAGGGATGGATCCAGGAAGTGATTCCGTCTACATATACCACTGTAGGTGTTATAAGTAGCACCTGGTATGGTCCTTTTCAGCCGGGTTCCAGGGATGACACCTGATGTCGTCTTATGTAGATGAAGTCTCTTACTTGATATCCATGTGGAGTCCCCTCGTCCCCAGGGTGGTAGGCAGTGGCCAGCTGTTTCCACAGATATCGCTGAGTTCTTTCAAGAGCTTTTAGTCTGCCAAGCAAGTATTTCTTGCATGAAACAGTGCATAAGGCAGGAACATACTCTAATCGTTTATGCTGGTCTCTAAGCTTAATTTCGTTTAGGTCTCTTTAATGGTTCTATTTATTTTTTTTTCCTGTCCTGAGCTCTGGGGTCTATATGCACAATGTAAGTTCCAATTAATCCCCAGGGTCCTGGCTAAGCTCTGACTCACCTGGGCCATGAACACCGTTCAATTAACAGACCCTATTACCTTAGGCAGGCCGTGTCTTGAAAAAATATCTTTCAGGATCTACTTGACCACCGTTTCAGCCGTTGTTTTTTTTTTTTTTTTTCTTTTTTTTTTTGTGAGAAAGGATTCAATCCATCCTGAAATTGTATTTACAAAGACTAAGAGATATTTAAGTCCATACCTTGCTGGCTTAATTTCAGTGAAGTCCACTTTCCAGAATTGTCCTGGTCTGGTTTCTCGTAGGTGCTTTCCTGCAGGAAGCTTGGAAGTGTAAGCATTAACCAATTGACAGAACCGACAGGCTTTTGTAAGTTATTTCCTTTCACTGTGAGTGAGTTAGTCGAAATCTCTGTTCCTGATCCTTCAGGAATGCCTGCAGTTTCTTTGAACCAAGGTGAATAAGTTGATGTACATTTTTAACGTAGTGTAGGGCTTTCTGAAATTGCAGGCTGGGCTCAGTGAAGTTGAGGAGTTCAGTTTCAGTGTTTTAAATGTTATAAAAAGCTTGATGGTGCTAAAGGGTCCATTGGAATTGGGCATCCTCATTTAACAGAGGGTATAAAGGAGCAGCAAAGAACACAAACCCAGGTATCCATAACCTGCAAAAGCCAGCAGTCCCAAGAAACTCTCTGTGTTGTCCCCTATTAGATGGCGGTGGTATCTGCACAACAGTTTGTTTTCTGGGCTCAGTGAGCCATCATTTACCGCCCCTAATGGAATACCCCAGGAAGATTACTTCTTGCTGGCAAATTTGGACCTTTTTGGCAGAAGCTCTATACCCGAGTTCAGCAATTTCAGATAATTGTGCTTGGGTCCCAGACTCACAGTTTTACTTGGTGTTGGCAGCCAGTAGCAGGACATTCACATATTGAAGCAGAGTGACTTCGGGGTGCGTAGTTCTGAAGTTGTTGAGATTTCTGTGGAGGGCTGCATCAAAGAGAGTGGGGGAATTTTTGAACCCCTGTGGGTGTCTAGTCCAAGTTAGTTGACCAGACGTTCCAGTTTCTGGGTCTACCCAGTCGAAAGCAAACAGAAACTGACTATCTTTATGCAGAGTCAAGCAGAAGAAAGCATCTTTTAATTCCAGAAGAGTATACCATTTTCACTCAGCTACAGCAAACGGTTTATTGGGGGTCCAGCATGCTGGGGCTAAGAGCTCACATGAATAGAGTAGAGAGCCCTGAGAACAGCTTAAAGAGAGCTTATATACTTTCCTTGGAGAGGGCATGGAAGGAAATTTTTGATGGGTCAGGGCGAGTGGGTGGTTTGCGTGCAACCAGGTGAGGGAGTACATTCTGCAGTTTGGCAGTTGGGGACAGCACATTCTGGGAACAAAATTAGCAAACAGTTCTCAAGATTTCAACAGTGTTTTGTTAAGCATACAGAAAAACAGGAAGTGACAAGTACCTATTGTATTAACTTTTCACCAAAGCTAAATGCAAAATGAGCATGGAATACTAAAATCAACCATGTCCAGATTGCCTAATGCTCTGAAATGTCAATCCTATTGTTGTCTACATATTTGTTTCTTCCTAAGGTTATGCATTCAACTTCAACCATGTTGAAAATGTCTAATCCTATCACTCACCTTATACTTTGCCTGATTTTCTAATGTCTCTATTGATATCTGCTTTCCTACATATTTTCTCCAGTTCATCATTGTGAATGACTTTTCACATGTGCTAATATTTACGTTCACTCTCTAAACGAAACAATATTGCTAATGAACTTTTGGTCCAATTCCTATACTCACTCTTTTTACTAAACCTACCGACTATCTTTCTAATCCTACAGACTATTCATTTTTGACTGGATGTTCTCTTCTACATTCAATCATCCAAGGTACAAAGTCCTATGCCATTGCATATCGATTTATCTGAGACATCTGTGCAGAACATAATTCAAAGCTAAGTATCCCACTAAAGGGCCCAATGCCCTTCAGGGCTTCAAATCGTACCTAGATTTTCTGGTTTCATACTTATATTTCACTGATATATTCTTGTGAATATTGCAGGTTCCCAATACCATTATTCATTCCGCAGAATGATGCCTAACCCAAATAGAATATGTTATTAACCCTAACCATACACTGTTCTCTCAATCTAACTTTACAGAAGAGCATAGACAGAGTTGGTCTTACAATACAGGCATGTAGGTGATCTTCCAATTGCTGAGAACCTCAAAGGTTGATGCAGAAATGATCCCAGGAGAAGATGTAGGCAGATATAAAGGACCTGAGAGAGCAAAAGTCATCTTCCATGGCAAACAACCTGGTCAGGATGAAACGATGTGTCTGAATCAGCCTCTCTCCTCTTAATATAAAGAAGATGGACCAAACCAGCCCTGTGTGGAGAGCTTCTCCTCAGTCCCTATGGTTGATATACCATTCTAACTTTTGAAAGTGTCACAGGAAGTAGGGGCAGCCACCATCTCAAGGAACGCTTGGAAGCCACTGTTAGGACAAAGTGGTTGCCAAGGCAGTAACCTCATTCCGTTCCTGAAGGAATTGACCTAAGTCACATCTTTGGTGATGGAACTCTCTGAACTTGTTATCCAGGAAGCCAGGCACACAGAGCCAGTCCCAGTCCCAGTCCCAGTTGTCTCACTTGTTTGGATTTACCAAGGACAGAGTCTGTCTTTCTTGATACCTAATGATTTGAGGATGGCCAAATGCAAGTAGAGCTCTAAAGATGGGCCTTTCAGGAGAAAGCAGGTAGTGGTCAGCCCAGGCTCCTGACAACTTCACAGAGTTGGACAAGGAGACCAGATCTGAGACAGGACAGGCCATTTTGGGGGGAACATAGTATGGTCCACCAGTCAGAGGACACTCTGGAAAGTCACAGACTTACTTGGGGGAAGGAGGGGCCTTTGTGAATGTGGGTGTGAGTTTGTGGATTTGTCTCATGTTCTCAGAATAGGTAGAAAAGTCAGTATGTTTGGTTTGGAGTGGACTGTTTCTAGAAAGTCGTTTGACAAGATGAGTGTTTCTATGTCTGTGTATCTCACTGTGTCCGTGATTGAAAATATTAGAAATAAGAATTCATCAATGGATGTGTCCTGTCTAGTAGAAAGCTTCCCAGCATTCATCCTGCCCATTTTAGGAATGGATTGCAGGTGTCATTATTGATGGGCAACACCTATTATCTTCCCAAGATCCTGTTTTCTTCCTGAATTCTGGCCACTCTCCAGAATAGGCTCATGGTTTTGTGTCCAAGATATGTACGACCTCCAAGCTCTATGACATGGCCATGTACTGGATAGCTGAAGGGAATGCGAGCATCTCAGAAAACTCAGATATCAGTGTGACCAGGAAAGTCTCAGTGGAGAAACCCTGCTTTGGGCCTTTTGCTAACCTATTTGCCTGTTGCCATGAATGTCAGGAAGGTCTTTGCCTCAGGCCAGCCCTTTGTGAATCCTGAAGAAAACTGTATTCAAATGGTAATGAATGGGCATCACCTGTGGCTCTTTGCATAAATGCTTTGTAAAGGGATGTGTCTGAATCTGCCTCTTTGCCCTGTGTGAGGTAGTGGATTAGATTCTCAGCACCAGTTGGATCTAAAGAAAAATCCAATGTGTGCATCCAAAACCAAAATGCAAAAAAGATCAGTCATGGTGTATGAAGTCTCTCACCTTCCTCTTTTAGGTTCCTGACCTCCATCAAGTGAGAATAGGGATCCTTTGGGACAAATGAGTTTTTTCAAGCCCTACAGAGATGATTGGGTTTTCTCCTGACTTCAAATCACATGAAAAAACTATACCTGACAGTCAGTAGGCCTCAAATTGGAGAAGCAGAGCAGTATTAACGGCAGACCTATGTGATCAATCCTGGTTCACAGAAAGGGTGTCCAGGCTACCCTGAGGTTAGGCAAATGAAGGGAAAGAGACCTTATTTTGGAAACTCTCTTAGGCTGTACCATTCATGGAAACATCCAGCCAGAGGTTATGATGAATGTATATATGGAAGAAGATGAGGGCCTTGGGGGAGTGTTTTGGTTTTAATTGTGGTCATTTGTGTGGAGTTTGGAAGAGATGACTGGGTCCACCTGGGCTTGAACTCTGGTGTGATTCCCCTCAGAGACTGAGTTCTGTAACTGACCTCAGAGAAGTAATTGCTTTGGAATGGGATGTGTCTTAATCAGCCTCTTGGCCCTGTGTGAGGCTGTGGCTTTGATTACCAGCACCGTATGGATCTAAAAAAAGATCCCATGTCTGCTTCCAAAACCAAAATGGCCAAAATTGCAGTCATTGTTGATGAAGTCTCTCGCCTTCCTTTGTAAGGTTCTGAAAGAATAAAAGAAATTGAAATTGAAACGTAAGGAACCAGGATCTGTAAAGTATCCAGGCTGTACTCAGAGCCTGAAATTCCTGTGGCAGTTAAGACAATTCCTGGAACTGCCCTTTAGATGTGTGTTGAAATCTTCCCTGACCACCTAGTTACTTAACAACCTCTTCCCAAAAACTGTGCAGCTCAGCACATATACATCTCAGGGCTTCAACCAATCATTTTACATGTATACCCCTTCTCAGGGCTGACCAATAACACCCTGCTGAACTATTCCCATCAATGAATGTGGAAATCATGTTTTAGAGTTGTTATTTGATTTTCCCACGGTATACGGTGATTTGCTAAAGGAAGCTATGATGTATGTTAAGTCCCTGCCCTCTCTAAAGAATGTATATAAAATCTGCTCATGTTGTTCTCGGGGCTCTTTGTTCTTTGCTCCTCTGAAGTGAGCTCTGAGCCCCAGCATGCTGGACCACCAATAAACCCTTTGCTGTTTCATGAGAAATTCTCTTGGTGGTCTTTTCCTCCGACGTTTGGCCCACCTTTTCATCTGGAGGCCCTAGCTGAGAAATCCAGCAGTGACGAAAAAAAGACCCCAACAGACTCCTTTCAGAGTAAGTAAGGTGCCTCTTTCTGGTTTTGGGTTTCAGGTTAGTGCTTGGCAAAATGACTGTCAGTGAAGAACATTAGCTCTCTGCAACGGTGGCTGACAGATGTGTCACAGAGCCACAGGCCACGTCCCTGGGGGACACTCCAGAGGACTCGGGAAATAGAGGATTAGTAGTTTCCTCAACTCGGTTATTTTTTGCTTCACGATTCGGTTTTCCAGCCCATAAGGTTTTGCTGGCTACTCAGTTTTGTTCATTGTCAGGAACTCATGTTGAGTTTACTGTCTGTCTTTATTGTCTAACCCATCAGGTTTTGCCAGTTACTCAGTTCTAATCTTTGTCTTGGACTCATGTTAAACGTTTACTGTTTGTCTTTGTCTGTGTCACGTTTGTGTATTCACTGTCCCTGTTTGAGTAACTCCCATTATGGGACATTATGGGACAAAGCACTTCCATGCCTCTGTCCCTTAACCTTGATCATTGGACTGATGTCCGCTCAAGTACCAAGAATCTTTCTTTTTCAGTAAAATGCCGGACCTGGCAGACTCTCTGTGCTTCAGAATGGCCCATCCTAGGAGTCGGATGGCCCCCAGAAGAATCCTTCCACTTCCCTCTAATCCGAAAAGTCAGAGATATTGTCTTTCACTGGGGCCACGTGGCCACCCAGATCAACAGCCATATACCCCTTCCCCCACGATCCTATCATTCCAACATTCTGCTCCTCCCCCTCTTCCCTCCATTCTGAGTCACAAGACTGGACACTCCTCTCTCTCCTTATCCTCTACCCTCGCTCCCTAACCCACAACATGTTCCAGATGATCCTCCCGCCGCTGACTCAGCCTCTCCACCGCTAGAGGCAATTGGGCCAGACCCAAGCCCTCCAGGGGACTTCCCCGCAGCAGCAGCAGCAGCCCCTGCTCCCCTGGAGGAAGCTGGGCCACCTAAAGGAACCCGCAGGAGATGGATAATAGAAAACTCAGAAGCCCCTGTGATGCTCCCTCTCCGTCCCTACGGGCCCATGAACCGACCCAACTGGGACCCCAACACCTTTAAATGTAGGTAACATCTGTCCACTTATCGCCGTTCTCTAATAGTGGGTCTCTGAGCGGCCGCCAGAGGGCCGACTAATTTGGCCAAGGTAAGAGAGATTATCCAAGGGCCTAATGAGTCTCCTTCTATGTTTCTGGAGAGAATTATGGAAGCCAATAGGAAATATACTCCTTTTGATCCTCAGGCAGAAGACCAAAAGACATCTGTTGCAATGGCCTTTATCGAGCAGACTGCCCTAGATATTAAGAGAAAGTTACAATGTCTAGATGGATTATAAGATATGACCTTAAGAGATTTAGTCAGAGAAGCTGAGAAAGTATATTATAAGAGAGAAACTGAGGAGGAAAGGGAATAGAGGAGAGAGAAGGAAAGGGAAAAAAAGAAGGAGGAAAGAAGCAAATGGCAGAGTAAAGCATTGCCTAAGGCTCTGGTCACAGCAGCAAATAGGCCAGAAGTTAAAAAGCAGGGATACATAAAGGGTTACCTGGGCCCACGCCAAAGGCTGCCCGTGGCCTCAAATCAATGTGCCCACTGTAATAAAAAAGAACACTTGGCCAAAGAGTGCCCCCAAAAGAAGCAGCCACGCCAGCCCACCGTGCTGACTCTAGAAGAGGACTAGGAAATTCGGGGCTCAGATCCCCTTCCCCAGCTCAGAGTAACATTTGAAGTTGAGGGGAACACAGTGAACTTTGAAGTGATTACAGGAGCAGTATACTCAGCCCTTAAGACTTCACTGGCCCCCCTATAAATTAAAGGGTCCCTAGTTCAAGGGGCTAATGGCAGTAGATATCGGGCTTGGACAACTAAGATGAACATGGACCTCGGAAAGGGAAAAGTCCACCACTCTTTCCTAGTAATTCCAGAATGCCCCGCCCCATTGATGGGCAGGAATCTGCTTACCAAACTCCGGACTAGAATAACCTTTAACCCTAATGGTCCCCAAGTGGAGGTTCTGAAGCCTTCAGTATAAACTCCCATAGTCACATCTTTGACTATGTCCGTAGAAGATGAACATCAACTCTTCGCGCCCCATAGGACTGATCAAACAGGCAAACTACCCCATAAATGGATAAAAGATTATCCTAATGCCTGGGCAGAAACTGCTGGGTTAGGTCTAGCCATCAACAACCTCCAATAGTAGTAGAATTAAAAGCCTCTGCGTCTCCAATTAGTGTTAAACAATATCCTCTAAGCAAAGAAGCTAAGGATGGGATAAGGCCCCATATTCATAAATACCTGGCTCTTGGGGTCCTAAGGCCCTGTCAATCAGCCTGGAACACCCCCCGGTACCAGTAAGAAAGCCAGGAACTGGGGACTACCGTCCTGTTCAAGACCTAAGAGAGATCAACAACAAAGTGCAGGACATTCACCCCACAGTACCCAATCCATATAATTTGCTTAGCACTCTGAATCCGGAGCGGAAATGGTACACTGTGCTGGACTTAAAAGATGCTTACTTCTGCTCGCCTCTACATAAGGACTGTCAGTTGCTGTTAGCTTTAGAGTGGATAGACCCAGAACCTGGAACATCTGGCCAACTAACCTGGACTAGACTCCCACAGGGGTTCAAAAAATCCCCCACTCTCTTTGATGAAGCCCTCCACAGAGACATCAATGACTTCAAAACTGCACACCCCGAAGTCACCCTACTCCAATAGTGGATGATCTTCTACTGGCAGCCGACACCAAGGAGACCTGTGAGTCTGGGACCCAAGCACTATTATTCGAGCTTGCTCAGCTTGGATATAGGGCTTCTGCCAAAAGGCCCAAATTTGTCAGCAAGAAGTAATCTTCCTGGGTTATTCTCTTAGGGGTGGCAAACGATGGCTCCCTGAGCCCAGAAAAAAAAACCGTTGTGCAGATACTGCCCCCATCTAATAAGAGAAAACTCAGAGAGTTTCTTGGGACTGCCAGCTTTTGCAGGTTATGGATTCCTGGGTTCGCATCTCTGGCTGCCCCTTTATACCCGCTGATAAAGGGGGATGCCCACTTCCAATGGACCCCTGAGCACCAACAAGCTTTTGATAATGTCAAAAAAAGGTGCTGCTATCTGCTCCGGCCTTAGCACTCCCAGATGTAGAAAACCCTTCACTCTCTACATCGAGGAAAAGAAAGGAATAGCACGGGGAGTGCTCACTCAGTCTTTGGGACCTTGGAAAAAGCCGGTAGCGTATTTATCCAAAAAACTGGACCCAGTGGCTAGCGGGTGGCCCCATTGCTTAAGTTCTATAGCAGCGGCAGCCCTTCTAATAAAAGATGCTCATTAATTAACGTTGGGACAGAAGCTAACCATTATAGCCCTCCATGCCCTGGAGAGCATCATCTGTTAGCCTCCAGAGAGGTGGCTATCAAACTCCAGAATAAACCACTACCAGAGCCTCTTGCTTGACAAAGACAGAATAACGCTGGGACCCCCTGCTCCACTCAACCCAGCTACACTGCTGCCAGAAGAATCATTAGGACCCGTCACTCATGAGTGTCAACACATACTGGCAAGGAAACCAGTATAAAACAAGACTTGAAGGATCAGCCACTGCCTCGCCCTGAAGTCGTATGGTTTACGGATGGCAGCAGCTTCCTCCAAGTTGGTAAGCAGCGGGCTGGAGCAGCAGCAGTTAGCAAAACTAATTTCATCTGATACTCTGGTCTCCCAGAAGCGACATCAGTCCAAAAAGCAGAACTGATTGCCCTTATGAAAGCATTGGAACTAGCAACAGGCAAAAGGGCCACCATATAAACTGATAGCCACTATGCATTTGCCACTGTTCATATGCACGGGACTATTTACCAACAATGGGGGCTATTAACCTCTGCCGGGAAAGAAATAAAGAATAAAGATGAGATCCTCCACCTTCGCTCAGCAGTGCAGGGCCATAAGGAACTAGCTATAGTGCACTGTCCAGGGCACCAGAAGAGAAATAACCCCGTGGCAGTTGGAAACAGAAGGGCAGATGAGGAAGCTTATTTGGCAGCCCTAAACGGAGTGACTCTGTTAAATTTTTCCACACCGGGGGGAACAAAAATCAGGAGACTTGGTCGCCCCGGAACATTCAGGCAACTTATCATCTGAGGAGACAGATACAGAACTCTGGGACCCTACAAGATAAGTTTACAATTTCAAAAAGCCCACCTTTATGTCAAAGATGTACACCAGCTCAACCACTTAGGCTCAAAGAAGTTATAGGCACTCTTAAAGGACTGAAAAAAGGACTTATTATTGACTGACTCACAGAGGAAAAAATAGCTGAGCAGGTGACTAGAGCTTTTCAAGTCTTCCAATTAGTTAATACTTTCCCATCCAAGATTCCTGCAGGGAAGCGCATACGAGGAACCAGACCAGGACAATTCTGGGAAGTGGACTTTACTGAAATTAAGCCAGCAAGGAATGGACTTAAATATCTCCTAGTCTTTGTAGATACTTTTTCAGGATGGGTCGAAGCCTTCCCCATGAAGAAAGAAACAGCTCAGATGGTGGTCAAAAAGATCCTAGAAGACAGTTTTCCAAGGTTCGGCCTGCCTAAGGTAATAGGGTCTGATAACGGACCGGCATGCATGGCCAAGGTAAGTCAGGGATTTTCCAGGACCCTGGGGATTAATTGGAAGTTATATTGTGCTTATAGACCCCAGAGCTCAGGACAGATAGAAATGATCAATAGAACCATCAAAGAGACTTAACGAAATTAATCTTGGAGACCGGCATAAAAAATTGGACTATGCTCCTACCTCATGCACTTTTTCGTGGAAGAAATACCCCTCCGCCTCTTTGTGTAACCTCACCCCTTATGATATTCTCTATGGTGCCCCTCCTCCATTAAGGGACCTAACCCCAACTCTGAGATTAATGATTCCTTTCACACCCCCTTGCTAGACAGACTTAAAGCCCTTGAACAAACCCAGCACCCAGCGATACCTGTGAAAACAGTTGGCCACTGCTTATCATCCTGGAGACGAGGGAACTCCACATCAATATCAAGTGGGAGACTTCATCTACATGAGACAGTGTCAGGTGTCATCCCTGGAACCCTGCTGGAAAGGACCATACCAGGTGCTGCTTATAACACCTACAGTGGTGAAAGTGGATGGGATCACTTCCTGGATCCCTGCCTCCCATCTCAATCCTGCACCCTGTCCAGACTCTGGCTGGAAATTGGAACAGACTGGTAACCCTCTCAAGTTGCATGTCCGTGGTGTGGGTAGGGCTATGGATTCTTCCCCTGACCACCAGCAGTCCTAATCCCCATCAGCCTGTTCAGCAACAATGGCAAGTTTTATAAATCCTACTGGGCAAGTAGTGTGGTCTTTTTCACATACAGCCCCCTTATGGACTTGGTGGCCATCTCTCCACCCGGATATTTGTCAGCTTGCCATAGGCCTCTCTGACTGGGATCTCCCTGACATAGTGGACCCCACACAGATCCCACTCAAACCCAAACCAGGGCAACATAGAGCAACTTACCCCATGAATTATTGATGTCATCTCCCCCAGCTCATGTGTAAACTAGGCAGTCTTGTGTATTAAGTGTGCCCAGCTGATTTCTGAAGTCGCGAACAGGCCCAATCCTGTGGAGGACCCAGTGACTTTTATTGTAGATCTTGGGGTTGTGAACACACGGGAGCTACATTGTGAAAGCCAAACTCCCCAGACAGTATGATTCGGGTAGGATGAAATGACATCTGGATTGATCCCAATAAATGTGCCGCTATCCAAGTGGTGTCAAAAACTTGCTGTGGAAAAAATAGTCTATGTTACCCCCTCAATATAACTTTCACTTCCAAAGGAAGGGGCTACCTCAGAACAACATGGCCTATGGGAAATACTTGGGGAATGTGATTCTATATTAATGGCCCTGGTTATGACTTTGGTCTCTGGTTCACCATCCAGCTTAAAAAGGAAGAAAATCCCACAGCAATAGGGCCAAATCCCCACAAGTCAGGAATTAAGCCTCCTAAACCTCCCATGCCTAGATCTACCAAAACCCGTCTACCATCTCATACTTCGCAGTTTCCGTCTTTGCCTACTTCCCCAGTCCAGAGTACAGCTGACTCCTCCCCCTGGGAACTAATTAAAGGAACCTTTATGGTACTGAACTCCACACAGTCAGAACTCCTTGCATTTCAGGCAAGGTATTTGACAGCTCTGTAAATTATTGTGTAATGGTGCAGATACTCCCCAGGGTGCTCTATCATGATGCAGAATCCTTTGAAGGTCTACTAGGGGGACAAACAACCCAATTTTGCCGGGAGCCAGTGTCCCTTACTCTAGCCATCCGATTGGGGCTAGGAGCTGCTGCAGGAGTGGGTACAGGAACAGCTGATATGATCCATGGGTCACAACAAATGGCCTGATTAGAAACAGCAATAAATCAAGACTTGAAGACGTTAGAGACCTTCATCACAGTTTTGCAGGAATCCTGAACCTCTCTCTCTAAAGTTGTTTTACAGAACAGGCGAGGATTAGACCTCCATTTCATGAGGGAGGGGGGCCTCTGTGCTGTACTGAGAGAAAAATGCTGTTTTTATGCTGACCAGACTGGAGTTGTAAAATAATCCATGAGTAAATTGAGAAAATGCCTTGAAGAGCACCAGAGAGAAAGGGAGATTCAACAAGTGTGTTTTGAGTCATGATATACCCAGTCCCCCTGGTTAACTACACTCCTATCAGCCTTAGCTGGACCCCTGATCATGCTTATGGTGTTGATAACTGTGGGACCTCGTTTGATTAACCGCATAGTTTCCTTTCTCCAGACTCAGATTGGGCAGGTAAAACTCATGGTAATCAGACAGAAATACACTTCACTGGCAGAAATAGAATGTGAGACCCCACAATAATGATTCATTACTTTTAAGATTAAAAGTAGGCAGAAAAAGGAGTGAGAAATGAAAGAATTAATGAAATTGAAATTGAAACGTAAAGAAACAGGTTTTGTAAACTTTACAAGCTGTGCTCAGAACCTGAAATTTCTGTGTCAGTGAAGACAATTCCCGGAACTGCCCATTAGATGTGTTGAAATCTTCCCTGACCACCTAGTTACTTAACAACCCCTTCCCAGAAACCGTGCATCTCAGCACGTATACATCTCAGGGCTTCAACCAATCAGTTTAAATATATACCCCTTCTCAGGGCTGACCAATCACCCCCTGCCCGACCTGTTCCCACACATGAATGTGCTAATCATGTTTTAGAGTTGTTATTTGATTTTCCCACAGTATATGATGATTTGATAAAGGAGGCTATGATGTATATAAAGTCCCTGCACTCTCTAAAGATTGTATATAATCTCTTCTCAAGTTGTTCTCGGGGCTCTTTGTTCTTTGCTCCTCTGAAGTGAGCTTTGAGCCCCAGCATGCTGGACCCCCAATAAACCATGTGCTGTGGCATGAGACAATAGGTGCTTGGGTTTTCTCATGTCTCCAAATCACATAAAAAATCTATACCTGACAGTCAGTAAGCCTCAAATTGGAGAAGCAGTGCAGTATTAGCGGCAGGGCTATTTGATCACTCCTGAATCAAAGGAAGGGTGTTCAGGCCACCCAATGCCCTTCTGGACTTCAAATATTACCTAGATTTCTGTTTTCATACTTATATTTCACCAGTATATTCTTGTAAATATCACAGGTTCCCAATACCATAATTCATCCCACAGAATGATTCCTAAACCAAATCGAACCTGTTATTACCCTTAACCATGCAATATTTCCTCAATCTAACTTAACAGAAGAACAAGGATATTGTTGGTCTTACAATACAGGAATATAGGGGATCTTCCACCTGATGAGAACCTCAAAGTTCCATGCAGAAATGATTGCTGAAGAAGATGTAGACACCTATGAAAGACCTGAGAGAGCAAAAGTCAACTTCCATGTAAAACAACCTGGTCAAAATGAAGGGATGTGTCTGAAAGCCTCTCTCTTCTTAATGTAGATTAAATCTACCAAACCAGGCCTGTGTGGAGAGCTGTTCCCAGGTGCCTATGGTTGATATACCATTCTATCTTGTGAAAGTGTCACAGGAAGTATGGGCAGCCACCATCTCATGGGACCCCTGGAAGCAACTGTTAGGACAAAGTGGTTGCCAACGCAGTGACCTCATTCAGTTCGTGAAGGAAGTGACCTATCACACTTCCTTGGTGATGGAACTTTCCGAACTCGGCATCCAGGAAGCCAGGCACCCAGAGCCAGTCCCAGTCCCAGTCCCAGTGGTCTCACTTGTTTGGATTTACCAAGGACAGAGTCAGTCTTTCTTAGTACCTACTGAAGTGATAATGGCCAAATGCCAGGAGAGCTCTGAAGAGGGGCCTTTTCTGAGAAAGTAGGTAGTGGCTCAACCATGGCTCCTGACAACTTCACAGAGTTGGCAAAGAAGACCAGGTCTGAGATAGGACAGGCCATTTTGGTGGAACATAGTATGGCCCACCAATCAGAGGAAACTCAGGATACTCACAGACATACTTGGGGGAAGGAGGTTCCGTTGTGGGTGTCGGTGTGAGTTTGTGGTTTTGTCTCATGTTCTGAAAATAGGTAGGAAAGGCGGTTTGTTTGTTTGGACTGGAATGTTTCTAGAAAGTCGTTTGACAACGCGAGTGTTTCTATGTATGTGTATCCCACCGAATCCGTTTTTGTAGACATTTGAAAAGCGAATTGATCAATGGTTGTGTCCTGTCTAGTAGAAAGCTTCCCAGCATTCTTCTTGCCAAATTAAAGAATAAAGAGTTGCTTGCCTTATGGATGGGCAACACCTATTATCTTCCTAAGTTCCTCTTTTCTTCCTGAATACTGGCCACTCTCCAGAATATCCTAATGGTATTATTTCCAAGATATGTACCACCTCCAAGCTCTGTGACATGATCATATACTGGATACCTGAAGGGAATGAGAGCATCTCAGAAAACTCAGATATCAGTGCGACCACTAAAGTCTCAGTGGAGAAACACTACTTTGGACTTTTGCTTACCTATTGTTCTGTTGTCCTGAATGTCAGGAAGGTGTTTGCCTCAGGCCACCCCTGTGTGAAACCTGAAGAAATCAATTTTCAAATGAAAAAGGATGGGCGTCACCTGTGGCTCTTTGCTTAATTGCTTTGGAAATGGATGTGGCTGAATCAGCCTCTTTGCCCTGTGTGAGGCAGTGGCTTAGATTCTCAGCACCTGATGGATCTAAAGAAAGTTTCCAAGTGTGCATGCAAAACGAAAATGGCCAAAAGAGCAGTCATTGTGGATGAAGTCTCTCACCTTCCTCTGTAAGCTTCCTGACCTCCATCAAGTGAGAATAGGGATCCGTTGGGTCAAACCAGTTCTTCAAAGCTCTGCAGAGGCTAGCCAATAGGTGCTTAGGTTTTCTCAGGACACCAATTCACATAAAGAGTCTATACCAGACAGTCAATTGGCCTCAAACTGGAGAAGCAGAGCAGTATTAAAGAAGGGCTATTTGATCACTCTTGGTTCACAGGAAGGGTGTCCAGGCCACCCTGACTTTAGGCAAATGAGGGGCAAGGGAGCTTATTTTGGACACTGTCTTGGGCTGCGCCCGTCATGGAAACCTCTAGCTAGAGGTTATTCGGAGTGTCTATGTTGAAGAAGATGAGGGCCATGTGGGAGTGTTTTGGTTTTAATTGTGGTCATTTGTTGGTGGTTGGAAGAGAATCCTGGGTCCACCTGGGCTGGAATTCTGGTGTGATGCCCCTTAAAGACTGAGTTCTGGAACTGGACTCAGAGAAGTATTGCAATTAATTGTGTTGGGATTTTAGGCGGCCATGCATGAGAGTCGCCATTGGAAACTGAGATATAAGCCTGGGGTGGCTATTCACCAAGCACTGTCAATCTCAGCCAGGACAACACATGATTTTATTATGAAAGACTTGGCAGCCATTGTTGACAGTCAAAACACATATGGACCTCACATTGTAGACCTCAATGGGCCTGGCTTCATGTGGCCTTTTGGCCACACTTTGGCAAGCCTTGCCTCTGAGAATTCTCCAGAGGTTTCCTTGAAATGTGCTTCCAAAAAATTTAATGGTTCCTGAATGAATTGAAACCCACAGTTTCTCCAACTTCATCCTTGAAAAATGTCTAGATAAATACCATGAAATTTTTGAAATTTCCATGACCAGGTGGCACTGGAGAACCTTTGGATGTCCTGTTGCTGATCAAGAGTGTACCAGACAGTGCCTTCCTTGACTGGGTTTCATGAAAATGGTGTAGAACAGAGCTGCCAGTATAGTGGAGCCTGCTGAATAGTGGGCCCAGAGCTGTGGTGTGCAGTTGTGTGATAAAACATCTGTGGTGGGGTCATGTGGATCTTACTTTGGCTTCCAAATGCTTGTGATTGACATGGTGCAGCCAGCAGACCTTTGTATATTAAGCCATCTTGTTAGATGGAGAGTTTTCAGGGCAATGTTCAGAATCAAGTTGCTACGGTCAAGGGGGCAAGCAATGTGGCGTAGAAGCCTGGTTGGTGCATTGTCCTGCAGACCCTTACCCACCACACGTGACAGAACTCCCTCCAGCACTGTGTCCCAGTTGAACTCCTTGTATTTTGTGAAGCAAATACCAAACTCCCAGTGCAGCAACAAGAAACACAACAAAATTGGAGAATGACCAAATGGCTTCACAGTCTACACGGAAAGATTCTTAGACCCCAGTGGCCACAGCTTACCCACAAAGAGAGAATTCAGCACTGCTGCCTCATGTTCATTGGAAAATAAGAAACCATGTCCTCCATGTAACATAGATGCATACACAGCTTTGATGGTCTCACTACAAAGGAAGCTAAAGCTCCTGAAAACAACATATATTTCAAGTGTACAATCTCAAATAGAGTTTCCCAGATGTCTTGAGGCCTGCACACTTCCATGTTTGTGGAGTGTTTACAGTCTCCTTTACTTTTGGAAACTCCTCTACCACCTCCAGTGTTGTGAACTCCCGAGCATTTTCCATTCCAGATATGTATTCATAGATTTTCTAACTCTTCTCCTGTAATTTTAGCTTACTTGGGGCTAAGGTAATGTCAAGGCATTGTTCTGGATGTGAGTGGGAAGATTTTTTTGTAGCACATATTTGCATACACATTGGATTCATTTTCCAATTATTCATTCAAAATACTGAATCCCTCATAGTAATCCACTCCCTACTAGACTCTGACTACAAATCCTAATATGATGGATAAAAATAGACCAAACCAAATTGAAATACAAGGAGTTCAGAGGATGCAAGGTGTACATTTGGACGTTCCTTTTGCATTATATATGGTAGAAGTTTTAAATCTAGTCAATTTTTTGTTAAAACACTTCTCCATGTGTTTTTAAAGTTAACAAATATGTGAATTCATGTCTCCACTTCTCTGTAGCCTATTCAGCACATATATTTTTATATGCACATATAGAATCCTACCTGGTACCACACGTACATTCTTGTGAGGTGGCTGACTTGGCAGATACAAATTGAAAGAAGAGATCACTCCTGTTAAACACTGTTGGAACTGAAAATTCAACCTATGAGTGAGTATCCTAGCTGAACAACATTATACATAAATTCATGTTCAGTAAAATGAATATTTTTAGATCTGTGGATGATATATACTTCATGGTGAATTTTATTTGGCTTGTATATTAATACTTTTTATTATCTGTGTGTGTATTTTAATGTCTGTATATATATATATATATATATATATATATATATATATATATATATATATATATATACACTCTCCAGAGTTTTCAAAATATGAAATAAATGTATCTTATTATGTACTCAATAAATTCATTAATATTTAAGTGCGTATTTATAATCAACTTTTCATAAGATTATTCTAAGACATATTCATCCTCCTGAAATACGATTTGTTTCCTAGTACTGAAAACTAAGTTCAGTGAATTCTGCATACATATCCTAATATTTTTACACTAATTGACCCAGGTTAATATAAATGCAAGTAGATTCCTATGGGACATGATGTGTATTTTGACGTTCATTTTTTTTCAACACTTGTACATTACTATTTCCTCAGTTTATGCACATCATAAGATATATATTTCATCCACAAGTTCACAAATTTAAAGGCTTTTGTTTCACTTTCAATCACTTCCTGCTTCAGAACACATGTATTCCTCCAGGTTACATGACTGGTTTTTCATGAGACTTCTTTCCAAACACATTATTTTCGATTTCCACAATTACCTTTGAAGCAAAACTCACACATTCTTCATGATAAACCATAACCCTAATATTACCATTAGATGTATAACTGGTTTGAATGAATGGATATATATCAATATAAGGTTTCCTGTATATTTTCAGATATCAATTCGAACCATTATTTAAGTTGGAACCAGTTATATTATTTAATTACAGTATGGTCTATTCATGCATTATTTCTATATTCATAGACACAGTGTACACCTATTTGTATTCAAAATACTAATTTACACGTCTTCAAAATACTGTCCCTAGAAATGGTGAAAGAAATACTCATGTCACCTGATCTACATATACATTTTATCACAGTAATATTCTGGAAACAAAAAGCAAATGTCACACTTATGATTGTACTAAAGCCTAAATGGAAATTGAACATGGATTACTAAAATCATCTATGTCCAGGTTGCCTATTGCTCTCAAATGTCGATCCTATTGGTGACTACATATTTGTTTCTTTCTAAGATTATATATTCAACCTCAAACCTGTTGACAATGTCTAATCCTATTACTCACCTTATACTTTGCCTGATTTCCTAATGTCTCTATTGATATATATTTTCCCCAGTTCATCATTGTGACTGCCTCTTAACATGTGCTGACATTTACATTCACTCTCTACATGAAACCCTATTGCTAAAGACCATTTTGTCCAAATCCTATACTCACTCATCTTTCTAAAACTAACGACTATCTTTCTAATCCTACCAACTATCCCTTTTTAACTGCATGTTCTCTTCGACATTCAATCATCCAAGGTACAATGTCCTATACCATTGTATATTGATTTATCTGAGACATCTGTGCAGAAATTAATTCAAAGCTAAGTATCCCAATCAAGGGCCCAATGCCCTTCTGGGCATCAAATCTTACCTAGATTTCTGTTTTCATATTTATATTTCAACTGTATATTTTGTAAATATCGCATGTTCCCATAACCATTATTCATCCTGCAGAATTATTCCTAACCCAATCGAACATGTTGTTAACCCTAACCATACACTGTTCCCTCAATCTAACTTTACAGAAGAGCAGGGAGAGAGTTGATCTTCCAATACTGGATTGTAGGGTATCTTCCATCTGATGAGAACCTCAAAGGTCCATGCAGAAATGATACGTGTAGAAGAAGAAGGCAGCTATGAAGGATCTGAGAGAGCAAAAGTCATTTTCAATGTTAAACAACCGGGTCAGGATGAAGAGATGTATCTGAATCAGCCTTTCTCTTCTTAATGTAGAGAAGATGGACCAAACCAGGCCTGTGAGAAGAGCTGTTCCCAGGTGCCTATTGTTGATATACCATTCTAACTTGTGAAACTGTCACAGGAAGTAGGGGCAGTCTCCATCTCCTGGGACCCTTAGAAGCAAATATCAGTACACACTTCCTTGGTGATGGAACACTCTGAACTTGGGATCCAGGAAGCCAGGCAGCCAGAGTCAGTCCCAGTCCCAGTCCCAGTGGTCTCAAATGTTTGGATTTACCAAGGACAGAGTCAGTCTTTGTTGGTACCTACTGAAGTGAGAATGGCCAAATGCCAGAAGACCTCTGAAGAGGAGCCTTTTCTGAGAAAGCAGGTAGTGGCTCAACCATGGCTCCTGACAACTTCACAGAGTTGGCGAAGGAGACCAGATCTGAGACAGAACAGGCCATTTTTGGGGAACATAGTATGGACCACCAGTCAGAGGACACTCAAGATATTCACCAACATACTTGGGGGAAGGAGGTGCCATTGTGGGTGTTGGTGTGAGTTTGTGGTTTTGTCTCTTTTCTGAGAATAGGTAGGAAAGACTGTTTGTTTGTTTGGACTGGAATGTTTCTAGAAAGTGGTTTGACAACGTGAGTGTTTCTATGTCTGTGCATTCCACTGTATCTGTGGTTGTAGACATTTGAAAAGCGAATGCATCAATGGTTGTGTCCTGTCTAGTAGAAAGCTTCCCAGCATTCATCCTGTACAATTTAAGAATGGAGAGAGGCTTGCCTTATGGATGGGCAACACCTACTATCTTCCTACGTTCTTGTTTTCTTCCTGAATACTGGCCACTCTCCAGAATAGCCTCATGGTTTGTTTTCCAAGATATGTACCACCTCCAAGGTCTGTGACATGGCCATGTACTGGATAGCTGAAGAGAATAGAAGCATCTCAGAAAACTCACATATCAGTGTGACCATTAAAGTCTCAGTGGAAAAACACTGCATTGGGCCTTTTGCTTACCTATTGATCTGTTGTCCTGAATGTCAGGAAGATCTTTGCCTCAGGCCACCCCTTTGTGAAGCAAGAAGAAAAGAGTTTTCAAATAAAAATGAATGGGCATCACTTGTGGCTCTTTGCTTAATTGCTTTGGAAAGAGAAGTGGCTGAATAAGCCTCTTTGCCCTGTGTGAGGCAGTGGCTTAGATTCTCAGCACCTGATGGATCTAAAGAAATTTTCCAAGTGTGCATGCAAAACGAAAATGGCCTAAAGAGCAGTCATTGTGGATGAAGTCTCTCGCCTTCCTCTGTAAGCTTCTTGACCTCCATCAAGTGAGAATAGGGATCCTTTGTGTCAAATCAGTTCTTCAAAGCCCTACAGAGGCTAGCACATAAGGGCTTGGGTTTTCTCATGACACCAATTCACATAAAGAATCTATACCAGACAGTCAGTAGGCCTCAAATTAGAGAAGCAGAGCAGTATTAAGAGCAGGACTATTTGATCACTATTGGTTCACAGGAAGGGAGTCCAGGCCACCCTGACTTTAGGCAAATGAGGGGCAAGGGAGTTTATTTGGAAAACTGTCTTGGGCTGTGCGCCTCATGGAAACCTCCAGCCAGAGGCTATGAAGAGTGTCTACGTGGAAGACGATGAGGGCCATTTGGGAGTGTTTTGGTTTTAACTGTGGTCATTTGTGTGGTGGTTGGAAGAGATGCCTAGGTCCAACTGGGCTTGAACTCTGGTGTGATTCCCCTTACAGACTGAGTTCAGGAACTGACCTCAGAGAAGTATTGCCATGAATTGTGTTGGAATTTTAGGAGACCACGCATGAGAGTTGCCTTTGGAAACTGAGATCAATGCCCATGGTGGCTTTCCACAGAGCATTGTCAATCTCTGCCAGGGCATCACATTATTTTATTCTGAAAGACTTGGCAGCCATTGTTGACAGTCAAAACACACATGGGCCTCACATTGTAGACCTCAATGGGCCTGGCTTCATGTGTCCTTTTGGCCACTCTTTGGGAAGCCTTGCCTCTGAGAGTTCTCCAGAGTTTCCTTGAAATGTGCTTCCTCAAACATTAATGGTTTCTGAATGAATTGAAACCCACAATTTCTCCAACTTCATCCTTGAAAAATGGCTAGATAAATACCATGAAATTTTTGAAATTTTCATGACCAGGTGGCACTGGAGAACCTTTCAATGTCCTCTTACTGATGAAATGTGTACCAGACAGTGCCTTGATTGACTGGGTTTCATGAAAATGATGTAGAACAGAGATGCCAGTATGTTGGAGCCTGCTGAGTAGTGGGCCCAGAGCTGTGGTGTGCAGGTGTGTGATAAAACATCTGTTTTCGGGGCATGTGTATCTGCCATTGACTTCCAAATGGCTTGTGGCTGACATTGTGGAGCCAGGAATCACTTATATGTCTGATAACTCTCCATATAAGGCATCTTGTTATATGGTGATGTTTCAGGACAATGTTCAGAATCAGGTGCTATGGTCAAGGGGACAAGCTATGTGGGATAGAAGCCTGGTTGATGCATACTCCTGCAGACTCTGACCTATCTCATGTGACAGAACTCCCTCCAGCACTGTGTCCCAGCTGAATTCCTTGTACTTTGTGAAGCAAATAACAAACTCCCAATGCAGCAGCAAGAAACACCACGAAAAGTGGAGGATGACCAAATGGCTTCACAGTCCACACGGGGAGTCACTTAGCCTTCAGTGGCCACAGTTTACCTACAAAGAGTGAATTCAGCACTGCTGCCTCATGTCCTTTGGAAAATAAGAAACCATGTCCTCCAAGTCACATAGATGCAGATCCAGCTTTGATGGTCTCATTAGAAAGAAAGCTAAAGCTCCTGACAACAACATATATGTCAAGTGCCCATCCTCATAGGCAGTTTCTAAGGAAGTCTTTAGGCTGGCAGAGCTCCATGTTTGATAGCGTTTACCTATTAGACCAGGATGCAAGAAAAGACCACTGACTCCAATTAAAATAAAGTTAAAGCAAGCTTATAATTTCCACTGTCCAGGTGGCCTCTCCCTCCCAAAACAGTGGGAACAAGACAGCCACCCAAATTTCCTACAGCCCAGGTTTATAACCCAGAATTTTACACTACAGGAGGGTTACAAATATCAGAACTCTGACAAGCATCACACTAATCGTAGTTTATATATATATATATATATATATATATATATATATATATATATATATATATATATATATATTTTTTTTTTTTTTTTTTTTTTTGCTGGCCCCAACATCAGAATTTATGAGGACCATTAGAGCCTCAGAGAGGGTCATTGTCTGGCCAGGGAAGGCCAATATTTATGAGGTGTCAATAAAGTTTCATAGAGGGCTGTTCCTGGTCAAAGTGACAGGCATGGGTGAGTTCAAGGCCACGGGCAGGCATTCCAAGCAGGTTCAGAATTTGGTGTAATTTATAGTTAAGCCAAAATTTTCTTTTCATGGCTTTTTGGCAAGATGGATCCAAATTTTAATAAAAGATCAGGTTGGGTCTATCATTCCCCCCTTTTCTAATGTGTCCCTTTCAAATTTTTGATAGGGTAGGGGAAGAGCACTGAGGGAATTTTAATACCTCAGGTAACAGTCTCCATATTTTTTAAACTCACACAAAACCAGTCTCCCTGATTTTACCTGACTTAATTAATTACTTAAAATGAAAGTCTATTTATTTTTGGCTCCATTGTTGTAAGAAGAGAGGTGTCACTCATTTTGGCTTCTTCTGAGCTGAGAGAGGGTGACATGAGGGGGCACAGCATGAGGGACATGAGTTGCCTTTTAGAAGTCAGTTCGGTTTGAAGTCTGGTTGTGGTAGAACAGTTTGTAAAGTAATCTGGGGATGGGTTCTTCTATGAGAGAAACAAAAACCTTGAGTACTGAATAAATGTTGCAGCAGCTGAAACATGTCACTGTAGTGATGTCCCCTCATCTGTCTTCAATATCCCCAGTTATCAGGACTTTCAACTTAATATTTAACTTTTAGTGTCACAGTTGTTTCACCCCATAAGATACAGTTTAATAATTTAATGTCATCTGATCTTGCAAATTCCTTTTACTAGTATGACCTCTGTGTGTAATAGAGAAACCTTTAATTCTGTTAGTCAGGGCTGGATAATCGTACTAGCAAACACCAAGCCTACCTGTGTAGGTTAGGAATATCTGTAGGCCTTAAACAAAAAAATTCTGCCTCTGGTAGCTCCTCTTGATAGTCTCTTTTTATACTCATCAGGCATTACTGTCTGAGAATCCTTCTTTGTAGCCTCCAATCTTACTTATTTTGGGAGGCTACCATAAAGTGTATACGTTAAAATATTATTATAACTATTATTATTTAAAATGCCCAGGAATGGCTGTATTTTGGGTTTATCTGTCTTTGCTAAGAGTTTAAGATGAAGCAGTAAAACTGACATTTGTTTCTATCTATTGTTAACAGTCAGCTGAGATTTTATGGGAGTCATTCCTGGGGAAACTTGAGAGCAGCTTCTCAGTTCTGCTAGTGCCATTTGCGCTAGGTGAGTGCAGGTCTTGCTTGACCATGTGGCTTCTCTCGGAAGCATCAGAAATATCTCCCTTCTCTGATGACTCTCTTCTTCGTAGAAAATGCACTGATTGGCTTTCTGTTCTCCAGTGGTCTCATTAATCTTCCTGATCAGGAGGTTATGTGGCTCAGAGTTGCAAAGTTCTTTAGAGAAGTCTCCTGTTCCCTGGATACAGACTGACTCAGAGGGCAAGAGCCAAATATTTGTTTTATTGTCCCTTTTCATTTAAATTAAATTTTAAATCCTAATCTTAAACATCCAGCAAATAAATTTTAAAAGCCTTATATTAAGAGTACTGTGCTTTAATGTCTATAATTTAAAATTATTTATCTTTTTATTATTTGGAATCTGTATTTTTCTGTCTTGTAGGTGATGACTTATTATCTTAAATTAACCAATGTTGTGTTCTAAAAGCAACTCTTTTGTGAAACACTAACAGGGAATCTTTAGTTAACTTATAAGGAAATTACAAAATAAAATTAACAAGAGTAAAAATACTTAGTTCGTGTAATAGCTACCCTGAATTTTTGGCTGAGTTATACATTATATCCCCTTTTTGAGATCCTAGTAATCTTGACAGAAAAACATAACTTTAAATTAAATAACATCTGACCTACTGCTTTCGTAGTTATTCTCACATGTTGTAAGATGAGACACAGAGCCTTATCTCAGGTAAGGCAGGGCTCTATATAAATCTTAAGTGTTTTAGTTCTAAAGCTGATCTTTGTTTTTTAAATATCATTTTAAACAGTTTACATAAATTGTTTGAGGTCACATGAACATTAGCTAACACCATATGATATCACATTTAAAACATGAATTAAAGAAATGCTGAAAGTTTTTAACCTTTACATAGATTAGGCGCTCATTAACTTAAAAATATATTTAAATTTTCCCCAATGTAAAAAGTAACATAAAACTTTACATATCTTATTGATAACAAGTAAATAAATCCTATATATATTTTTACCATACAACTTCAGAACACCAGCTTGATGTAATGCTCTTTTAAAGTTTCTACCTTACAGAATTGTATACCTGGTAGATATGAGCACATTAATAGCATCACAATGACATTGATGTTTTACATTAACCATGTTTAGCTTTTAAAGAAATGGCAGTACAGTGCTCTAAAATAACAGTTCTTATTTAATCAGTTGTTTAATTTTTATGGTTGCTTGCTCTAGAAAAATAAAACTTTATAAACACAATGTTATGGGTAAACTTTTGTTTTAAGAAATTTGTGTCGCTTTATCACATGACTGATTTTTGCAATCTTATACAGACTTTAGAACAAACTTATACAGACCTTACTAAATCAATCAGATATCTAACAAAAGTACTCATGAATGAGTAATCCCATATCAATTTTACTTCACTTATTTATCAAAATATTAGAGAAATGTATTGAACAGTGTAAACCATTTATTTGTTAAAGGAAAAGTCCTAGAACCAAGGCATATTAGACATATTATAGACATTAATATTTTATTAGATTTTTGAGCAGCTAGAAAAACTTGTAAGCTTAAATTTAAAGACATTAATTGTTATTTGCTTATCCAAATTTAAAGTGAACCATTTAAATCACGTGAATTAAAGATCTTTGAATCCACTTTTTAAAATTTGTTTTTATGAGTGCTTTTTTTTAATGATCGCTCCTTATATATGTTAATTTGTATATCACATATATGATATACGAACATATGGATATATAGACATACAACACATAACAAAAGTGTGCACAAATAATAATAGTAAGGCCTTGTAGCTTTTCGCAGGTGAAATCTCCATTGCAATGTTTCAAAACTCCACTGTTGTTCAAAGATAGAACTGATCAGAAAAATATTAACCTAGTTCTGTAGGATCAAAATAATGAGCTCAAAAAAAATACAGAATCTAAGGGAAAAAATGAGAGTCCTAGAAAAAATGACTGGCCAGTAATTAGTAAATACCATACGATTTACCTTTTTTTTCCCACTTAGACATCAGATCAGTCTCCTACTGATCTTGCAGGCTTCTTTCATTTACATTTCAACATAAGTCCTGGCTGAGTTCTGGAAGGAGCTGGGCAAAACTGCTATTCTGAGCTGACACCTCAGGCCTAAGGCACTTTAACCATAATTTTCAGGTGAGGATGTTGAAAATTATGATACAATTTTAAGATACAATTCACAAAATTTTATACCTTAACATCTTGTTTTGTCAACAGGTACCATACTATGATTTACTATCCTTGTCCAAATTAATGCACTGATACACACTGTGACATTTTCCCAGGCTACCCAATTAAAAATTGGTGAAAAAAAAAAGACTGAATGATTGGGAAGTTACTTGCCAACTTGGAAGTAGAATTCTTTAGTTTTCCATTTTAAGTATTTAAGTTCTCTGGCATGAATTACCTGAAATCATAAACTAAAATATTACCTAAACCCGACTTTTAACTGCAAGATTGTGCAATGCTTCAAAAACCCATTCAGATACCATATTGTTACAATAAAACATCATCCTTTAGACACACATTCAGCTAAGATCATTCCCAAGAAACAATTTATAATATCAACACATTATTGCACATGTCTTAAATGGCCAGAAACAAAGACAAAAGACAGACAGAAAGGAGCTCCAGACTATGGCTGACAGGACAGAAGCCTTTAAAACAGCAGATAAGAGAAAAATCTCCTACACCAGTGGCACGATAGATGTCCCCACAAGGGCATCAGATGTTTTCACAGAGGGGCAACCTGAAATGTAATATCAAAGGTCTCCATGGTGACTTTACTGCATTTAGTGTCTCCTTTTTCTTTTTCTCTTTTTTAAGAAGACAGAGGTGCCATAATACTTACAGTGCAGGGAAGGAAGGAGGGAATTCACTGAAGCAACAGGACTTCGGCAGCTGCTGGGAGTCCCTCAGTCCCGTCTTTTACTTACAGGATTAGCTCCTCTGGTTCGGTTCCACCCCAACCACGCTGAATCTCCTAACATTTCAGTAGTCAGCTCTCAAAAATTCCGGGGTCAGGCGGGGTATCAAAATTCGTAACTTAAATTTCGGTTCAGGACCTTGAAGCCAATTAATGCCAATTTAATATAACGACAGGGTTTGAGAAAAAGTAAAAGAGAGGTTTACTGCTTTGCTAACAAAGGAGAAAAACAGGGGACTCTGTCCAAAGTTGTGACTCTCTTGATCTGAAGGGACAAGGGGTTTTAAAGGAGTTTCACTTGTTAACCTGGAAGATACTCAGTTATTAGGTTCCCAGCAGGCATTTCCCTCTGCAGTGGGTGTGCTCCAGACAGCCAGATAGGGGTTTCTCTCATCCTGCTTAACAAAGGGGGGTATAGTGCATCACATTTCTTTAAAACACAGTCCAAAGGGGTGTCAGGCTTACATGCTTTATTACCCATTTTCAAGTCCAATATCCTTAAGTTTTTACCACAGAAATCACACAACAAAACGCACAAAAACAAACAAATAAAAAACATGTAGAACACAGAACAAAACACAAAAAAACCAGAAACTCGGCAAATAAACAGAAAACCAGAGGAGCAATGCAGCGTCTTGCTAAAGCTCCGGGGTAGGAGCTCCTGCGTGCCAGTCAGCACCTCTCGACACTTTCAGAGGTATTCCCTACAGAACAGAACAGAGGAAAGAAGAATTCCTATTACTGTCCCAGACAGGAGTATATGTGAGCCTTCCCAGGCCACCTCTCTGTCATCAGAAGAGTATTCCCTTAACCGGATATCAGATGTTATAAAGGCGCCTCTTACCTATGAAGGCCTCCTCCACCAGGTGCTTGATAATAGTTTTAGTGCGATGGTTGACTGCAGTGATCCACGGGCTGAAGGCTCATTCCAAGGCCTTGGAACATGGCTCTCCAGCCCGGAGTCCTGGAGGATAGGCCAGCTTCAGAATTTCCAGCAGTCTGGCTTTGTGATCTGGTCGGGTCATGTTCCTGGGGAACTCCAAAATGTTAGTCCAGGACACAAGAAAAGACCACTGACTCCAATTAAAATCAAATTAAGGCAAGCTTAATATTTCAACCAGCCGGGCTGCCTCTCCCTCTCAAAATGGCGGGAACAAGACAGCAACCCCACCTTTCCTACAGCCCAGCTTTATAGCCCAGAAAGTTACAAAAAAGGAGGGTTACAGAAAACAGAACTTTGACAAGCATCACACTAATTGTAGTTTACATTTTTTTTTTGGCCCCAGCATCAGAAATTATGAGGACCATTAGAGCCTCAGAGAGGGTCATTGTCTGGCCAGGGAAGGCGAATATTTATGAGGTGTCATTAAAGTTTCAGAGAGGGCTGTTATCTGGTCAGAGAGCCAGGCATGGGTGAGTTCAATACATGGTCAGGCATTCTAAGCAGGTTAAGAATTTGCAGTTATTTATAGTAAAGCAAAAATTATCTTTTCATGGCTTTGTGGCAAGATGGCTCACAATTTTAATGAAAGATCATGTTGGGTGATCAACCCTGTCCCTTACTTTTGGAAAATCCTCTACCACCTCCAAGGTTGTGAACACCTGAGCATTTTCCATTCCAGATATGTATTCACAGAATTTCTAACTCTTCTTCTCTAATTGTGTCTTACTTGGACCGAAGGTAATGTCAAGCCATTGTTCTGGATGAGAGTGGGAAGAATATTGTGCAGCACATAGTTGCATACACATTGCATTCACTTTCCAATTTTCCAATTGAAATACTGAATTCCTGACAATAACCCATACGCTTCTAGATGCTAACTACAAATACTAATATGATGGAGAAAAATAAACCAAACGGAATTGAAATACAAGCAGTTCAGAGGAGGCATGGTGTATATTGGACTTGCCTTTTGCAAGATAAACGGTAGGTGTTATAAATCTAGTCATTTTTTAATTGAAATTGTTTTATATGTGTATTAAAGTTAACAAATATGTGAATTCCTATCTCCCTTTCGCTGTAACCTATTCAGCACATTAATTTTTATATGCACATATAGAATCCTACCTGATATCACACGTACATTTTTGTGAGGTGCCTGACATTGCAGATACAAATTGTGAGAAGAGATCACTCCACCTAAACGCTGTTGAAACTGAAAATTCAAGCTAATGGTGAGCTTCCTAGTTGAATAACATTATACATAAATCCATGTTCAGTAAAATGAATATTTTTGGATATGTGGATGATATATATTTCATGGTGAAATTCGATTGGCATATATAATTCTACTTTTGAATGTCTTTGTTTGTGTGTGTGTTTGTATATATATATATATATATATATATACACAATATAAATCTCCAGATTTTTCAAAATATGAAATATATGTGTCTTATATACACTCCCTAAATTCATTCATGTTCATGTATGTGGATTAATATTCAACTTTTCACAAGATTATTCTCAGAAATATTTATCCACCTGAAATACATATTTGTTTTCTAGTACTGAAAACCAACTTCAGTGAAAGGTGCAAACAAATCCTATTATTTCTACATTAACTGAGCTAGTTTAACATCAATGCAAGTAGATTCCTATGGGACAAGATGTGTATTTTGACATTAATTATTATTCAACACTGGTACATTACTATTTCTTCAGTTTATACACATCATAGGATATATATTTCATCCACTACTTAGCAAATTTATAGGCATTTGTTTCACTTTCAATCACTTCTTGCTCCAGAACACATGTATTGCCCTATGTTTCTTGACTGGTCTTTTCATGAGACTTTTTTTCAAATACATTATTTTCGATTTCCATGATCAATTTTTAAGCAAAACTCACACGCCCTTCATGATAAAACATTATCCTAAGATGACCATTAGATATATAACTGGTTGGAATGATTGATTGTGTATCATTATAACATTTCTTATATATTTTCAGATATCCATTCAATCCATTATTTAAAGTGGATCCAGTTATATTATTTATTCCCAGTATGGTCTATTCATGTGTTATTGCTATATTCATAGACAGAGGGTATTACCATTTGTACCCCAATACAAATTTATATGTCTTCAAAATATTGCTCCTGGAAATGGTGGAAGAAATACTCATGTCACGTGATATACATATACATTTTATCACAGAAATATTCTGGACACAAAAAGCAAAGGTCACACTTTCAATTGTACCAAAGCCTAAATGGAAAGTGAGCATGGATTACTAAAAACATCCAGGTCCAGGTTGCCTAATGCTCTCAAATGTCAATCCTATTGGTGACTACATATTGGTTTCTTCCTAAGATTATATATTCAACCTCAAGCCTGTTGAAAATGTCTAATCCTATCACTCACTTTTTACCTTGCTTGATTTCCTAATGTCTTTATTGATATCTGCTTTCCCTCATATTTTTCCCAGTTCATCATTATGAGTGACTCTTCACATGTGCTGACATTTACACTCACTCTCTAACCGAAATCCTATTGCTAAAGAACTTTTTGTCCAAATCCTATACTCACTCTTCATTCTAAACCTAACGACTACCTTCCTCATCGTACTGAATATCGCTTTTTGACTGGATGTTCTCTTCAACATTCAATCATCCAAGGTACAAGGTCCTATGCCATTGTATATTGATTTATCTGAAACAACTGTGCAGCACATAACTCAAAGCTAAGTATACCACTTAAGGGTCCAATTCCCTTCTGGGCTTCAAATCTTTCCTAATTTTCTGCTTTCATACTTATATTTCACCTATATACTCTTGTAAATTTCGAAGGTTGCCAATACCATTATTCATCTCACAAAATGATTCGTAACCCAAATCAAACATGTTATTAACCCTAAACATACACTGTTCCCTCAATATAACTTACAGAATAGCAGGGACAGAGTTGGTCTTACAATATAGGAATGTAGGTGATCTTCCACCTTCTGAGAACCTCAAAGATCCATGGAGAAATGATCCTTGGAGAAGATTTATGCAGCTATGTAGGACCTGAGAGAGCAATAGAAATCTTCCATGGCAAACAACCTGGTCAGAATGAATTGATGGGTCTAAATCAGCCTCTCTCTTCTTATTGTAGAGAAGTTGGAAGAAACCAGGCCTGTGTGGAGAGCTGTTCCCGGGTGCCTAAGGTTGATATTCCATTCTAACTTCTGAATGTGTCACAGGATGTTGGGGCAGCCTCCATCTCATGGGAACCTTGGAAGCAACTGTTAGGACAAAGTGGTTTTCAAGGCAGTGACCTCATTCAGTTCCTGAAGGAAGTGACCTCTCCTCACTTCCTTGGTGATGGAATTCTCTGAACTTGGGATCCAGGAAGCCAGACACCCAGAGCCAGACCCAGTCCTAGTCCCATTGGGCTAACTTGTTTGCTTTTCCCAAGGACAGAGTCAGTCTTTCTTGGTACCTACTGATGTGAGGATGGTCAAATGCCAGCAGATCTCTGAAGAGGTACCTTCTCTGAGAAAGCAGGTAGTGGCTCACCGCTGTCTCCTGACAACTTCACAGAGTTGGCCAAGGAGACCAGATCTGAGACAGGACAGGCCATTTCGGGGGAACATAATATGGCCCACCAGTCAGAAGACACTCTGGATAGTCACAGACCTACTTGGGGGAAGGAGGTGGCTTTGCCATTGTGGGTGTGAGTTTGTGGTTTTTTTCTCATGTTCTGAGAATAGGTAGGAAAGGCATTTTTTTTGGTATGGAGTGGACTGTTTCAAGTAAGTCCTTTGACATTGTGAGGGTTTCTATGTCTGTGTATCCCACTGTATCCGTGGTTGTAGACATTAGAAAAGAGAATGCATCAATGGACTTGTTTTCTCTAGTAGAAAGCTTCCCCACATTAATACTGCCCAATTGATTAATGGACTTCACTTTGCCTTATGGATGGGCAACACCTACTGTCTTCTTAAGTTACTCTTTTCTTCGTGAATTCTGGCCACTCTACAGAATACGCTCATGGTTTTGTGTCCCAGATATGTAACACCACAAGGCTCTGTGACATGGCCATGTACTGGATAGCTGAAGAGAATGAGAGCATCTCAGAAAACTCAGATATCAGTGTGACCAGTAAAGTCTCAGTGAAGAAACCCTTCTTGGGCCATTTGCTTACTTCTGTTTCAATTACCCTGAATGTCAGGAAGGTCTTTGCCTCATGCCAACCCTTTGTGAAGCCTGAAGAAAACTGTTTTCATATGGAAATGAATGGGCTTCACCTGTGGCTTTTTGCTTAATTGCTTTGGAATGGGATGTGTCTGAATCAGTCTCTGGTCCTTGTGTGAGGCTGTGACTTAGATTCTCAGCACCCAATGGATCTAAAGAAAAATCCCATGTGCTTCCCAAACCGAAATGGCCAAAAGAGAAGTCATTGTGGATGAATTTTTTTGCCTTCTTGTTTTAGGTTCCTGACCTCCATCAAGTGAGAATAAGGATCCTTTTGATTAAATGAGTTCTTCAAATCCCTGCAGAGGCTAGCCCATATTTGCTTGGGTTTTCTCAAGACTCCAAATCACTTAAAGAATCCATACCTCACAGCCAGTAGGCCTCAAATTGGAGAAGCGGAACACTTTAACAGCAGGAATATTTGATCACTCCTGGTTCACAGGAGGAGTGTCCAGGCCACCATGATTTTAGGCAAATGAGGGGCAAGTGAGATTATTTTGGACACTTTCTTAGGCTGTGCCCCTCATAGAAATCTCCAGCCAGAGGTTATGATGAGTGTCTTTATGGAAGAAGATGAGGGCCCTGTGGGAGTGTTTTGATTTTAATTGTGGTCATTTTTGTGGTGGTTGGAAGGAATGACTGGGTCCACCTGGGCTTGAACTCTTGTGTGATTCCCCTTAGAGACTGAGTTCTGGAACTGAACTCAGAGAAGTATTGCCATGAATTGTGTTGGGATTTTAGAAGGCCATGCATGAGACTCACCCATGGAAACTGAGATCTAGGCCCAGGGTGTCTTGCCACAAAACAATGGGAATCTCAGGCAGGATATCACATTATTTTATTCTGAAAGATTGGCAGGTATAGTTGAGAGTCAAAACACACATGGACCTCACATTGTAGACCTCAATTTGCCTGGCTTCATGTGACCTTTTGGCAACTCTTTGAGAAGCCTTGCCTGTGAGTGTTCTCCAGAGCTTTCATTGAAATGAGCTTTCTCAACACTTAATGGTTCCTGAATGATTTGAAACCCACAGTGCCTCCAACTTAATCTTTGAAAAATGGCTAGATAAATACCATGAAATTTTTGAAATTCCCATGACCAGGTGGCACTGGAGAAACTTTGGAAGTCTTGTGGTTGATCATGTGTATACCAGAGAATGACTTCTTTTACTGGGTTTTATGTAAATGGTGTAGAACAGAGATGCCAGTAATTAGTATCCTGCTGAATAGTGGGCCTAGAGCAGTGGTGGGCAGGTGTGTGATAAAACACCATGGTGGGGCCATGTGGATCGGCCATTGACTTCCAAATGGATTATGACTGACATAGTGCAGAAATCAGACACTTATATGTAAAGGCATTTTTTATATGGAGAGGTTTCAGGGCAATGTTCAGAATCAGTTAACTATGGTTATTGGGGCAAGCTATGTGAGATAGAAGCATGGTTGGTGCATTCTCCTGCAGACCCAGACCCACCACACGTGACAGAACTCCCTCCAGCACTGTATCCTAGTAGAACTCCTTGTATTTGGTGAAGCAAATACCAAATTCCCAGTGCAGCAGCAAGAAACACCACGAAAAGTGGAGGATGACCAAATGTCTTCAGAGTCCACACGAGGAGACACTTAGCCTCCAGTGGCCACAGTTTACCTACAAAGAGAGAATTCAGCACTGGTGCCTCATGGTCATTGGAATATAAGAAACCATGTCTTCCAGGTCACATAGATGCAGACCCATCTTTGATGGTCTCACTACAAAGAAAGTTAAAGCTCATGACCACAACATATATTTCAAGTGCCCAACCTCAGAGACAGTTTCCCAAGAAGTCTTAGGCCAGCAGAGCTCCATGTTTGTGGAGTGTTTACCCTGTTCTTTACTTTTGGAAACTCCTCTACCACCTCCAAGGTTGTGAACTCCCGAGCATATTCCATTCCAGATATGTATTAACAGATTTTCACACTTTTCTACTCTAATTTTGTCTTACTTGGGGCCAAGCTAATATCAAGGCATTGTTCTGAATGTGAGTGGGAAGATTTTTGTGTAACACATATTTGCATACACATTCGATTCATTTTTCAATTTTCTATTTGAAATACTGAAGCCCTGAAACTAACACATACCCTACTATACTCTGACTTATAATTCTAATATGATGGTGAAAAATAACCCAAACAGAATAGAAATACAAGCAGTTCAGAGGAGGCATGGTGTATTTTTACAATTGGCTTTTGCATTATATAGTGTAGGAGTTATAAATCTAGTCAATTTTTTTTGTTGAAATAGTTCTACATGTGTTTTTAAAATTAAAAAATATGTGAATTCCTGTCTCCCTTTCTCTGTAGCCTATTCAGCACATGTATTTTTATATGCACATATAGAATTCTACCTGATACCACACGTACATACTTGTGAGGTAACTGAATTGGCAGATGCAAATTGTGCTAAAGGATCACTCCTCCTAAATGCTGTTGAAACTGAAAATTCAACCTATGGGTGAGCTTCCTAGTTGAATATCATTATACATTAATCCATGTTCAGTAAAATGAATATTTTTCGATCTGTGGATTATATATATTTCATGATGAATTTCGATTGGCATATATATTGCTACTTTTTTTTTCTTTTATTGGTTGCTCAAAACATTACAAATCTCTTGACATATAATATTTCTTACATTAGATTCAAGTGGCTTATGAACTCCCATTTTTAGCCCAAATAGAGATTACAGAATCACATCGGTTACACATCCACATTTTTACATAATGCCCTATTAGTTACTGTTGTATTCTGCTACCTTTCCTATACTCTACTATCTCCCCTCCCCTCCCTTCCTATCTTCTCTTTTTCCCCCATCTACTGTAATTCATTTCACTCCATGTTTATTTTCCGATTCCACTCACAACAATATGTAATTTTGTGTAACAATGAGGGTCTCCCTCCATTACCATGCAATTTCCCTTTTCTCTCACTTACCCTCCCACCTCATGTCTCTACTTAAAGTTAATCTTTTCTTCCTGCTATTGCTAACTGCTCTGTTCTTAGTTGCTCTCATTATATCAAAGAAGACATTTGGTATTTATTTTTTAGGGATTGGCTATCTTCACTAAGCATAATCTGCTCCAGTGCCATCCATTTTTCTGCAAATTTTATGATTTTGTCATTTGTTAGTGCTGCGTAATACTCCATAGTGTATAAATGCCACATTTTTTAATCCATTCATCTATTGAAGGGCATCTGGGTTGATCCACAGTGTATCAATTGTGAATTGTACTGCTATGAAAATTGATGTGGTAGTATCCCTATATTACTCTCTTTTAAGGTCTTCAGGGAATAGTCTGAGAAGGGCAATAGCTGAGTCAAATTGTGGTTCCATTCACAGCTTTCCCAGGAATCTCCATACTGCTTTCCTAATTGGCCACACCAGTTTACAGTCCCACCAGCAATGTACAAGGGTATCTTTTTCCCCACATCCTTGCCAGCACTTGTTGTTGTTTGATTTCATAATGGCTGCCAATTTACTGGAGTGAGATGGTATCTTAGGGTGATTTCGATTTGAATTTCTCTGACTGCTAGAAATGGTGAGCATTTTTTATGTACTTGTTGATTGATTGTATGTCCTCCTCTGAGAAGTGTCTGTTCAAGTCCTTGACCCATTTTTTTATTGGGTTATTTGTTATCTTATTGTCTAATTTTTTGAGTTCTTTGTATATTCTGGATATTAGGGCTCTATCTGAAGTGTGAGGAGTAAAAATTTGTTCCCATGATGTATGCTCCTTATTTACCTCTCTTATTCTTTCTCTTGCTGAGAAAAAACTTTTCAGTTTAAGTAGTCCCATTTGTTGATTCTTGTTATTAACTCTTGTGCTATGGGTGTCCTATAAAGGAATTTGGAGCCCAACCCCATAATATGTAGATCAGAGCCAACTTCTTCTTCTATCAGACACAGAGTCTCTGATTTGATATCTAGCACCTTGATCCACGAGTTAACTTTTGTGCATGGCGACAGAAAGGAATTCAGTATCATTTTGTTGCATATGGATTTCCATTTTTCCCAACAACATTTGTTGAAGATACTATATTTCCTCCATTGCATGCTTTTAGCTCCTTTATCAAATATAAGATAGTTGTAGCTTTTTGGATTAGTCTCTGTGTCCTCCATTCTGTACCATTGGTCCACCCGCCTGTTTTGGTACCAGTACCATGCTGTTTTTTTTGTTTTGTTTTGTTTTGTTTTGTTTTTTAAATTAATTTTATTGTAGGTTGTTCAAAACATTACATAGTTCTTGATATATCATATTTCACACTTTGATTCAAGTGGGATATGAGCTCCCATTTTTACCCCATATACAGATTGCAGAATCACATCAATTGCACAACCATTGATTTACATATTGCCATTCTGGTGACTGTTGTATTCTGCTGCCTTTCCTATCCTCTACTATCCCCCCTCCCCCTCCCCTCCCCTCTTCTCTCTCTACCCCCTCTACTATAATTCATTTCTCCCTCTTATATTTTTTCTCCTTTCCCCTCACTTCCTCTTGTATGTAATTTTCTATACCCCTGAGGGTCTCCTTCCATTTACATGCAATTTCCCTTCTCTCTCCCTTTCCCTCCCACCTCTCATCCCTGTTTAATGTTAATCTTCTTCTCATGCTCTTTGTCCCTACTCTGTTCTTAGTTACTCTCCTTATATCAAAGAAGACATTTGGCATTTCTTTTTAAGGGATTGGCTAGCTTCACTTAGCATAACCTGCTCTTATGCCATCCATTTCCCTCCAAATTCTATGATTTTGTCATTTCTTAATGCAGAGTAATACTCCATTGTGTATAAATGCCACATTTTTTTATCCATTCTTCTATTGAATGGCATCTAGGTTGGTTCCACAGTCTTGCTATTGTGAATTGTGCTGGTATGAACATGGATGTAGCAGTGTCCCTATAGTGTGCTCTTTTTAGGTCTTTAGGGAATAGACCGAGTAGGGGAATAGCTGGATCAAATGGTGGTTCCATTCCGAGCTTTCCAAGAAATCTCCATACTGCTTTCCAAATTGGGCGCACCTATTTGCAGTCCCACCAGTAATGTACAAGAGTACCCTTTTCCCGACATCCTCGCCAGCACTTGTTGTTGTTTGACTTCCTAATGGCTTCCAATCTTACTGGAGTGAGATGGTATCTTAGGGTGGTATTGATTTGCATTTCTCTGACTGCTAGAGATGGTGAGCATTTTTTCATATACTTGTTGATTGACTGTATGTCCTCCTCTGAGAAATTTCTGTTCAGGTCCTTGGCCCATTTTTTGATTGGGTTATTTGTTATCTCATTGTCTAATTTTTTTAGCTCTTTGTATATTCTGGATATTAGGGCTCTGTCTGAAGTGTGAGGAGTAAAGATTTGTTCCCAGGACGTAGGCTCAATATTTACCTCTCTTATTGTTTCTTTTGCTGAGAAAAAAACTTTTTAGTTTGAGTAAGTCCCATTTGTTGATTCTAGTTATTAACTCTTGTGCTATGGGTGTTCTATTGAGGAATTTGGAGCCCGACACCACAGTATGTAGATCATAGCCAACTTTTTCTTCTATCAGACGCCATGTCTCTGATTTGATATCAAGTTCCTTGATCCACTTTGAGTTAACTTTTGTGCATGGCGAGAGAAAGGGATTCAGTTTCATTTTGTTGCATATGGATTTCCAGTTTTCGCAACAACATTTGTTGAAGATGCTAGCCTTCTTCCATTGCATGCTTTAAGCCCCTTTATCGAATATAAGATAGTTGTAGTTTTGTGGATTGGTTTCTGTGTCCTCTATTCTGTACCATTGGTCCACCCGCCTGTTTTGGTACCAGTACCATTCTGTTTTTGTTACTATTGCTCTGTAGTATAGTTTGAAGTCTGGTATAGCTATACCGCCTGATTCACACTTCCTGCTTAGCAATGTTTTTGCTATTCTGGGCCTTTTATTTTTCCATATGAATTTCATGATTGCTTTCTCTATTTCTACAAGAAATTCCATTGGGATTTTGATTGGCATTGCATTAAACCTATTGAGAACTTTTGGTAATATCGCCATTTTGATGATGTTAGTTCTACCTATCCATGAACAGGGTATATTTTTCCATCTTCTAAGATCTTCTTCAATTCTCTCTTTAGGGTTATGTAGTTTTCATTGTATAAGTC
This sequence comes from Callospermophilus lateralis, assembly GCF_048772815.1. Classification (NCBI taxonomy): domain Eukaryota; kingdom Metazoa; phylum Chordata; class Mammalia; order Rodentia; family Sciuridae; genus Callospermophilus; species Callospermophilus lateralis. Next base: position 1,961,454 of record NW_027513145.1, read on the forward strand.
TTAAACCTCTTTTGTTAGGTTGATTCCCAAGTATTTTATTTTTTCTGAGGATATTGTGAATGGGGTGGTTGTCCTCATTTCCATTTCAGAGGATTTGTCGCTGATATACAGGAATGCCTTTGATTTATGCGTGTTGATTTTATATCCTGCCACTTTGGTGAATTCATTTATTAGCTCTAATAGTTTCTTTGTATACCCTTTTGGCTCTGCTAGGTATAGAATCATGTCATCTGCAAATAGTGATAATTTGAGTTCTTCTTGTCCAATTTTTATGCCTTTAATTTCTTTCGTCTGTCTAATTGCTCTGGCCAGTGATTCGAGAACTGTGTTGAACAGAAGTGGTGAGAGAGGGCATCCCTGTCTTGTTCCGGATTTTAGAGGGAATGCCTTCAGTTTTTCTCCATTCAGAATGATGCTAGCCTGAGGCTTAGCATAGATTGCTTTTACAATATTGAGGTATGTTTCTGTTATCTTTAGTTATTCTAGAGTTTTGAACATAAAGGGATGCTGTACTTTGTTGAATGCTTTCTTCGCATCTATCGAGATGATCATATGGTTCTTATTATTAAGCCTATTGATGTGGTGAATAACATTTATTGATTTCCGTATATTGAACCAACCTTGCATCCCAGGGATAAATCCTACCTGATCATGGTGCACAATTTTTTTGATATGTTTTTGTATCCGGTTCGCCAGAAGTTTATTGAGGATTTTTGCATCTAGGTTCATTAGAGATATTGGTCTGTAGTTTTCTTTCTTTGGAGTGTTTGTCTGGTTTAGGAATCAGGGTGATGTTGGCCTCTTAGAATGAATTTGGAAGTTCTCCCTCTTTTTCATTTTCCTGAAATAGCTTGAAAAGTATTGGTATTAGTTCCTCTTTAAAGGTTTTGTAAAACTCTGCTGTATACCCATCCGGTCCTGGGCTTTTCTTAGTTGGTAGTCTTTTGATGGTTTCTTCTATTTCCTCAATTGATATTCGTCTGTTTAGGTTGTCAATATCCTCCTGACTCAATCTGGGCAAATCATATGTTTTAAGAAATTTATCGATGCCTTCACTATCTTTTATTTTATTGGAGTATAAGGATTCAAAATAATTTCTGATAATCTACTGTATTTCTGAAGTGTCTGTTGTGATATTGCCTTTTTCATCCCGTATGCTAGTAATTTGAGTTCTCTCTCTTCTTCTCTTCAGTAGCGTGGCTAAGGGTCTGTCAATTTTATTTATATTTTCAAAGAACCAACTTTTAGTTTTGTCAGTTTTTTCAATTGTTTCTTTTGTTTCGATTTCATTAATTTCAGCTCTGATTTTAATTATTTCTTGTCTACTTTTTTGCCGTTGTTTTGCTCTTCTTTTTCTCGGACTTTGAGTTGAAGTATTAGATCATTTATTTGTTGGTTTTTTTCTTTTTTTAAGTAATGAACTCCAAGCAATAAATTTTCCTCTTAGAACTGCTTTCAATGTTTCCCATAGATTCCGATATGTTGTGTCTGTTTTCATTTATCTCTAAGAATTTTTCAATTTCCTCCTTGATGTCTTCTATAACCCATTGATCATTCAGTAACCTATTTTTCATTCTCCAAAGGATGCATGGTTTTTCCTTACTTCTTTTATCGTTGAATTTCAATTTCATTCCATTTTGTTCAGATAAGATGCATGGTATTATCTGTACTCCTTTATATTGTTTAAGATATGCCCTGTGACATAATATATGATCTATTTTTGAGAAGGATCCATGTGCTGCTGAGAAAAAAGTGTAACTGCTTGATCTTGGGTGGTATATTCTATATATGTCAATTAAGTCCAGGTTATTAATTATGTTATTGAGTTCTATAGTTTCTTTATTCAACTTTTCTTTGGAATATCTATCCAGTGGTGAGAGAGGTGTGTTGAAGTCTCCCAAAATTGTATGGCGGTCTATTAGACTCTTGAACTTGAGAAGAGTTTGTTTGATGAACATAGCTGCACCATTGTTTGGGGCATATATATTTATGATTGTGATGTCTTGTTGGTGTATGGTTCCCTTGAGCTGTATGTAGTGTCCCTCTTCATCCCTTTTGATTAACTTTGGCTTGAAATCTATTTTATATGATATGAGTATGGACACTCCTGCTTCTTTCCGAAGTCCATATGAGTGATATGATTTTTCCCAACCTTTCACCTTCAGTCTATGTATGTCTTTTCCTATCAAATGCGTCTCCTGAAGGCAGCATATTGTTGGGTCTTGTTTTGTGATCCATTCTACTAGCCTGTGTCTCTTAATTGGTGAGTTTAAGCCATTAACATTTAGGGTTATTATTGAGATATGGGTTGTTCTTCCAGCGATATCTGTTTATTTATGTTACTAAACATGGTTTGTTTTCCTCTTTGATTATCCCCCCCCTTTAACTGTACTCCCTCCCGCTGTTGGTTTTCATTGATATTTTCCATTTCCTCTTCCTGTAATATTTTGCCGAGGATGTTTTGAAGAGATGGTTTTCTAGCTGCAAATTCTTTTCACTTTTGTTTATCATGGAAGGTTTTAATTTCATCTTCCATACTGAAGCTTAATTTTGCTGGATACACAATTCTTGGTTGGAACCCATTTTCTTTCAGTGTTTGAATATGTTATTCCAGGATCTTCAGAGTCTGTGTTGAAAGATCAGCTGTTATCCTGATTGGTTTACCCCTAAATGTAATCTGCTTCCTTTCTCTTGTAGCTTTTAAAATTCTCTCCTTATTCTGTATGTTGGGCATCTTCATTATAATGTGTCTAGGTGTGGATCTCTTATGATTTTGCACATTCGGCATCCTGTAGGCTTCTAGGATTTGGGATTCTGTCTCATTCTTCAAGTATGGGAAGTTTTCTCGTATTATTTTGTTGAATAGATTGCTCATTCCTTTTGTTTGGACCTCTATACCTTCCTGTATCCCAATGACTCTTATGTTTGGTCTCTTTATGTTATCCCATATTCCTTGAATGTTCTGCTCATGGTTTCTTAACAGCTTTGCTGAGCTGTCTATGTTCTTCTCCAGTTGAAATACTTTGTCTTCGTTGTCTGATGTTCTATCTTCTAAGTGTTCTACTCTGCTGGTAGTATTCTCAATTGAGTTTTTAAGTTGGTTTATTGTTTCCTGCATTTCCAGGATTTCTGTTTTTTTTTTTTTTTTTTTTATAACCTCGATCTCCCTGTATAATTGATCTTTTGCTTCTTGGATTTGTTTATGTAATTCATTTTCGAAGTGGTTGAAGTGGTCTTTCATTGTCTGATTTTGCTGTCAAGTGTCTTCCTTGAGACTCTAGATTATCTGAAGCATGTATATCCTGAATTTTTTATCTGACATTCCATCTGCTGCAGATATTACCTCTTCTAAAGTTGAGTTGACCTGCATTGCTTGTGGTCCTTTCTTTCCTTGTCTTTTCATACTGATCGCGTTTATTTCTGCTTGGTGAAACTGTTGTGTTATTGATTTTTCCCCCTATATATTTATATTGCTCTTGTATAGTTGCAAAGTCTCCCTCACAGGCTTTGGCGGTGGTTCTGCCCCTCCTCCAATTGGGGCAATGTGCCTACCACCCCGGCAGGTCGCTGTGCCTGTACTTTCTTTGGGCCTGTTCTTTCGGTGGTCACAGGCCCGCCTACCTTGTAGGCGTGAGCAGCGGCTCTGCCCCTCCGCTCGCCACTAGGCCTGTTCTGTCTGTCATTTGCAGGTCTGTCTACCTAACAGGCACTGGTGGCGGCTCTGCCACTCCCCCAACCAGGGTGATGTGTCAGACGGGCCACTGGGCCTGTTTTGTCAGTGGTCACGGTACCGCCTACCTTGCAGGTGCGTGGGGCAGCTGTGCCCCTCCGCAGGTTGCTGGGCCTGACCTGCCGGTGGGTCGCAGATCATTCATTTTTTAGTTCTAGTAGTTTTTGTAGACCCTTTTGTGTCTTCTATGTATAGAATAATGTCACCCGAAAATAGTGATAATTTACGTTCTTATTTTCCTATTTTTATGCCTTTTATTTCTTTAGTGTGTCTAATTGCTCTGGCCAGTTTTTCGAGAACTATATGGAATAGAAGTGGTGAGAGAGGGTATCCCTGTCTTGTTCCAGATTTTAGAGGAAATGCCTTCAATTTTTCCCCATTCATAATGATGCTAGCCTGCGGCTTAGCATAGATAGCTTTTACAATGTCGAAGTAATTTCCTGTTATCCCTAGTTTTTCTAATGTTTTGAACATAAAGGGATGCTGTACTTTGTCAAATGCTTTTTTTGCTTCTATCAAGATGATCATATGGTTCTTATCTTTAAGTCTATTGATATGGTGAATAACATTTATTGATTTCCGTATATTGAACCATCGTTGCATCCCAGGTATGAATCCTACTTGATCATGGTGCATAATTTTTTTGATGTGCCTTTGTATTCGATTCGCCAGAATTTTATTGAGGATTTTTGCATGTAGGTTCATCAGATATATTGGTCTGTAGTTTTCTTTCTTTGAGGTGTCTTTTTCTGATTTCGGAATCAGCGTGATGTTGGCCTCATAGAATGAATTTGGCAGAGCTCCCTCTTTTTCTCTATCCTGAAATAACTTGAAAAGTATTGGTAGTAAATCTTCTTTAAATGTTTTGTAAAACTCCGCTGTATAGCCATCCGTTCCTGGGCTTTTCTTGGTTTGTAGTCTTTTGATTGCTTCTTCTGTTTCATCCATTGACATTGGTCTGTTTAAATTGTGTGTATCCTCCTGAATCAGTCTGGGCAAATCATATGACTTAAGAAATTTATCGATGTCTTCACTATATTCTATTTTATTGGAATATAGGTTTTCCAAATAATTTCTAATTGTCTTCTGTATTTCGGAAGCATCTGTTGTAATATTGCCTTTTTCATCCCATATGTTAGTAATTTGAATTCTCTCTCTTCTTCTCGTCATTAGCATGGCTATGGGTCTGTTGAACATATTTATTTTTTCGAAGAACCACCTTTCAGTTTTGTTAATTTTTTCAATAGTTTCTTTTGTTTCAATTTCGTTGATTTCAGCTCTGATTTTAATTATTTCTTGCCTTCTGCTACAATTTCTGTTGTTTTGCTCTTCCTTTTCTAGGGCTTTGAGTTGAAGTGTGAGCTCATTTATTGGTTCGTTTTTACTTTTCTTCAGGAATGACCTCCAGGCAATGAATTTCCCTCTTAAAACTGCTTTCATTGTGTCCCACAGATTCCGATATGTTGCGTCTGTATTTTCATGTATCTCTAAGAATTTTTTGATTTCCTCCTTTATATCTTCCGTAACCCACTCACTGATCATTCAGTAACATATTGTTCATTTTCCATGTGATGTAGGATTTTTTCTTCCTTTTTTATCATTGGTTTCCAGTTTCATTCCATTATGATCAGAAAAAATTCATGGTATTATCTCCACACCTTTATATTTACTGAGGGTTGCCCTATGGCATAATATATGGTCTATTTTTGAGAAGGATCCACGTGCTACTGAGAAAAAAGTATATCCACTTGATGATGGTTGATATATTCTATATATGTCAGTTACATGTAGGTTATTGATTGTGATATTGAGTTCTATACTTTCTTTATTCAACTTTTGTTTGGAGGATCTGTCCAATTGTGAGAGAGGTGTGTTGAAGTCACCCATAATTATTGTGTTGTAGTCTATTTCATTCTGGAACTTGAAGAGAATTTGTTTTTTGAACATTGCAGCACCATTATTTGGTGCATAAATATTGATAATTTTTATGTCTTGTTGGTGAATGGTTCCTTTTAACAGTATATAATGTCCTTTCTTATCCCTTTTGATTAAATTAGTCTTGAAGTCGATTTTATTCGATATGAGGATGGCCACCCCTGCTTGCTTACGCGGACCATTGCATGGTATATTTTTTTCAAAACTTGCACCTTCATCCTGTGTATGTCTTTTCCATTCAGATGTGTCTCCTAGAGGCAACATATTGTTGGATTCGTTTTTAATCCAAGTTACCAGCCTATGTCGCATTATTGGAGAGTTTAAGCCATTAACATTTAGAGTCACTATTGATTTATGGTTTGTACTGCCACCCATGATTGATGATTCATCTTTTTTTTTAATTTGGTTTGATTCTCCATGATTAGCTTTTCCCCCACCCTCTGTCATTACTGAGGCACTTCCCACTGATGGTTTTGGTTGTTGATTTTCATTTCTTCTTCGTGTATTGTTTTGCTCAAGATGCTTTGCAATGCTGGTTTTCTGGCTACAAATTCTTTTAGCTTTTGTTTATCTTGAAATATTTTTATTTCATTGTCGTACCTGCAGCTTAATTTTGCTGGATACAGAATTCTTGGTTGGCATTCATTGTCTTTCAGTGTTTGAAATACGTTGTTCCAGGATCTTCTCGCTTTCAGCGACTTTGATGAAAAATCCGTTCTCAACCTTATTGGTTTACCCCTTAATGTAATCTGCCTCCTTTCTCTTAGAGCTTTTAATATTTTCTCTTTGTTTTGTATATTGGATATCTTCATAACAATGTGTCTTGGTGTTGGTCTACTGTGATTTTGTGTGCTCGGTGTCCTGTAAGCATGTCCAATTTGTATATCCGTTTACTTTGTATTTCTGGAAATATTTCTGTAATTATATCATTCAATAGATTACTCATTTCCTTGGTTTGAATCTGTGTACCTATCCAGATGACTCATAAATTTGTTTTTTTATGTTATCCAATATCTCTTGGATGTTTTACTCATGATTTTTTACCAGCCTTTCTGTGTTGGCTAGATTCATTTCAAGATGATATATTTTGTCTTCATTATCTGACATTCTGTCTTCTACTTGCTCCACAGTGTTAATGATACTCTCAATTGACTTTTTAATTTGGTTTATCATTTCCTTCATTTCTAGAATTATTGTTTGATTTTTTTATAATCTCTATCTACTGATAAAGATTCATAACTTCTTCTTTTATCTGTTTATGTAATTCATTTTCAATGTGTTCTTTCACTGTTTGGATTTGCTGTCTCGTATCCTCTTTAAGTTTCCATTCCATCTGTCTAAGGTATTCCTTGAGTTCTTTATATGACCATTTTTCTGATGACTATAGGTCCTCCTGAATATTTAGGCTGTCTTTCATTGTTTGTACTTATTTTCTTCCTTGATTTTTTGTGCTGCTCATGTTACTTCTTGCTCTGTTTGACTGCTGAGTTACTGTTTACTCTTATAAATTTATTTGATGCTTGGGAGGAAAGATATTAGAAGGAAAGGGAAGAAGTCACTAAAGAGAATGAGAGAAGGCAGGTAGAATTAAAGGAAGGGGAAATAAGAAAATTGAAAAGAAATGATAAGACAAAAGAAAAAAATAGAAAAGAAAGAAAGAAAGAAAAAAATATTTAAAAATAATGATCATTTAAAAAATGAAAATTAAAATTTAAAATAATAATAATAATAATAAAATAAAAATATTTAAAAAATGAAAACATTTTAAAACGTTAAAGTACAACAACAGCAAAAAAATGAATTCACATAAAGAATCTAAACCCCACACTCAGTAGGCCTCAAGTTGGAGAAGCAGAGCAGAATTAACGGCAGGCCTATTTTTTCACTTCAGTTTCACAGGAAGGGAGTCCAGGCCACGCTGATTTTAGGCAAATGAGGGGCAAGGGAGCTTATTTTGAACACGGACGTGGGCTGTGTACCTCATGGAAACCTCCAGCCGGAGGTTATTATGAGTGTCTACATGGAAGAAGATGAGGGCCATGTTGGGGTGTTTTGGTTTTAACTGTGAACATTTGTATGGTGGTAGGAAGAGAAGACTGGGTCCACCTGGGCTTGAACTCTTGTGTGATTCAACATAGAGACTGAGATCTGGAATTGATCTCAGAGAAGTGTTGCCATGAATTGTGTTGGGATTTTAGAAGGCCATGCATGAGAGTCACCCTTGGAAAGTGAGATCTAGGCCCAAGGTGGCTTTCCACAGAGCAAAGGGAATCTCAGCCAGGATATCACATGATTTTATTCTGAAAGACTTGGCAGCCATAGTTGAGAGTCAAAGGCTCATGGACCTCACATTGTAGACCTCAATGGGCCTGGCTTCATGTGACCTTTTGGCCATCTTTTGGGAAGCCTTGCCTGTGAGAGTTCTTCAGAGCTTTCATTGAAATGAGCTTACTCAACATTTAATGGTTAATGAATGAATTGAAACCCACAGTGCCTCCAACTTCATCCTTGAAAATTGGCCAGATAAAAACCATGAAATTTTTGAAATTCCCAATACTAGGTGTCCCAGGAGAACCTTTGGATGTCCTCTAGCTGATAATGAGAATACAAGACATTGCCTTTATTGACTGGTTTTCATGAAAATGGTGTATAACAGAGATGCCAGTAAGTTGGAGCCTGCTGAGTAGTGTTCCTAGAGCCATGGTGGGCAGGTGTGTGATAAAAAATCTCTGGTGTGGCCATGTTTATCTGCCATTGGTGTCCAAATAGCTTGTGACTGACATTTTGCAGCCAGTAGACCCTTATATGTAAAAGCATCTTGTTATATGGAGAGGTTTCAGGGCAATGTTCAGAATCAGGTTGTTATGGTCAATGGAGCAAGCTATGTGGGATAGAAGCCTGGTTGGTGCATTCTCCAACAGAACCCGACCTGACAGAACTCCCTACAGTACTGTGTCCCAGGTGAATGCTTTTTATTTTATGAAGCAAATACCACACTCCTAGTGCAACAGCAAGAAACACCATGAAAAGTGGAGGATGACCAAATGGCTTCACAGTCCACATGAGGAGACACTTGCCCTCAGTGGCCACAGTTTACCTACACAGAGAAAATTCAGCACTGCTGCCTCATCTTCATTGGAAAATAAGAACCCATGTCATCCATGTCACATAGATGCAGACCCAGCTTTGATGGTCTCACTACAAAGGAAGCTAATGCTCCTGACAACAAAATATATTTCAAGTGCCCAACCTCAGAGGTAGTTTCTCCAGATGTTAGGCTGGCAGAGCTTCATGTTTGTGGAGTGTTTACCCTGTCCCTTACTTTTGGAAACTTTTCTACCACCTCCAAATTTGTGAACTCGTGAGCATTTTCTATTCCAGATATGTATTCACAGATTTTCTAACTCTTCTCCTCTAATTGTGTCTTACATGGGGCGAAGGTAATGCCAAGGCATTGTTCTGAATGAGAGTGGGAAGATTTTTGTGTAGCACATATTTGCATACACATTGGATACATTTTCCAATTTTCCATTCGAAATACTGAATCCCTGACACTAACAAATTCCCTTCTAGACTTTTACTTATAATCTTAATATGATGCAGAAAAATAACCCAGACAAAATAGAAATACAAGAGGTTCACAGGAGGCATGGTGTATAGTTGGACTTGCGTTTCGTATGATAAATGGTAGGTGTTATAAATCTAGCCAATTTTAATTGAAATAGTTCTCCATGTGTTTTAAAAGTTAACAAATATGTGAATAAATGTCTCCCTTTCTCTGAAGCCTATTCAGCACATGTATTTTTTAGGTTCACATATAGTTATAAATCTAGTCAATTTTTAATAGAAAAAATTCTCCTTGAGTTTTTAAAGTTAACAAACATGAGAATTCTTGTATCCCTTTCTCTTTAGCCTATTCACACTTGTATATTTATATGCATATATAGAATCCTACCAGGTATCACACGTACATTTTTGTGAAGTGGCTGACTTGGCAGATACAAATTGTAAGAAAAGATCACTCCTACTAAACGCTGTTGGAACTGAAAATTCAACATATGGGTCAGCATTCTAGTTGAACAACATAAATTGATGTTCAGGAAAATGAATATTTTTGGATCTGTGGATGATATATATTTCATGGTGAATTTCAATTGGCATACATAATGCTACTTTTTAATGTCTGTGTGTGTGTGTTTGTGTGTGTGTGTGTATATATATATATATATATATATATATATATATATATATATATATATATTCACTCTCCAGATTTTTCAAAATATGAAATGTATTTGTCTTATTATGCACTCCCTAAATTCATTCATATTTATGTATGTGGATTTATAATCAACTTTTCACAAGTTTATTCTCAGAAATATTCATCCACCTGAAATACATATTCGTTTCCTAGTACTGAAAACTAACTTCAGGGGTCATATGATGACAGCGAAAGGAGTGCATCAACCCCATGTACAGCGTCACTGTGCAGGAGAATGACCAATTTCCAGCAAAATTTGGGTGCTCCAAAACCTAGTGGAAGTATTTCCATCTCACGAGGATCAGCTACGGGGCTCAAACGTGAGTGATTTGTCCGCATGGAGCGTCATGCTGCTTATTCAGCAAATCACCCTGCGGCTAGAGTCTGTGGCGCGTGCTGGGAAGCAATGAGATAGCAACACAAATATTCAGTGGTGCGGATTCTGTGGGCTCCTGCCAGCTGTACAATCACTGTGCTCATTGCTGAATTCTGGGTTTGAGACCAGGGAAATACGCGGTCTAATTCGGCTTTCCACACCAGTCAGACCACAGAGGAAGCCAGGGGCCACCATCTTGGAGAGCTGACGTCACCATTCCTGTTTTCAACTGATAGCAGCTCATTCAGCTATAGAACAGGTAATCTCAGGCTACCATTCGCCTGTGTCTCGGAGACAAATTACTCAGGCCTGCTCCTATCAGAACATACACCAAGCCCAGAACGGCCGAATTCTGGCTCCTGGAACTGATCAGGCCCAGGGCTAAAGAACCCGCGGAAACTGCTTCTCGGTCTAGGTCTTGCTGAATACTGTGGAGGTAAATACCTACCGAGCCTTCATAGGCAGTGGCAACAGGATTGAGATGGGGCTTGTGAGGGCCGATCAGGACTCACCCATTGCTTTGGTCATCCGGCAAAGGGAACGAAATGCTGCCATTCGCATGGGATACCAACATGTTAGAGATCTGAAGTCATCACAAAGTGGCGGAGGAGATAACTTCATCGATACCAGCGGTGAGAGAAACAGTTGGTCTCCTGGTAAAAAAAGTGAGTCACAAACACCCGAGTCTCTCTCACTTTGTCTTCAAGCCAGAGGGACAGAGCAGAGCCGCCGCCCATGCCCGGCACTGGCCCAGCGACCTGCAGGCGTGGTAGTCTCGTCATCCCAATTGGAGTAGGGACAGAGCAGAGCTACCGCCCGTGCCCGGAACAGGCCCATCGACCAGCAGGCGTGGTAGTCACGTCACCCCAATTGGAGTAGGTGCAGAGCAGAGCCACCGCCTATGCCCAGAACAGGCCCAACGACCCGCCAGTGTGGTAGACACGGCACCCCTTTTGGAGTAGTGGCAGAGCAGAACCTTCTCCCACGCCCAGTACAAGCCCAGCGGCCCACCAGCGTGGTTGTTAGGTCACCCCAATAGGAATAGGGGCAGAGCAGAGCCACCGCCCATGCCCAGAACAGGCCCATCGACCCGCCGGCGAGGTAGTCACATCACCCCAATTGGAGTAGGCAGAGCAGAGCCATCGCCCGTGCCTGAAACCGGCCCAGCGACCTGCCGGCATGCTAGTCACGACACCCCAATTGGAGTAGGGGCAGAGCAGAGCGACCAACCTCGCCCACAACGTAGGCAACCGAACAGCAAAACAGGCCCAGTGGGCTGCCGGCACGGCAGACACATAACCCCATTTGGAGTAGGGGCAGAGCAGATCCACTGCCCGTGCCCACAAAATAGACAGACCTGCGACCGACCAGCGAACAGGCCCAGCGTCCTGCCGGCATGGTAGACACGTCATCCCAATTGGAGTAAGGGCAGAGTAGAGCTGCCGCCCACGCCTGCAAGGTAGGCAGACCTGCAATGGATCAGCAGAACAGGCCGAGGCGTCCGCGGGCGTTGTAGACACGTCACACCAAATGGAGGAGAAGCAGAGCAGAGCCCCCGCCCACACCCGCATTGTAGACAGACCTGCGACCAACCAGCAGAACAGGCCCAGCAGCCCGTCAGCGTGGTAGATAGATCACCCCAATTGGAGGAGCAGAACAGCCGCCCCCCGCTCCTTCAAGGGAGACTTTTCAACTATACAAGAGCAATATAAATATATAGGGGGAAAATTTCAAAAACACAACAGTTTCAACAAGCAGAGAGAAACGCGAGCAGTATGAAAAGACAAGGAAATAAAGGACCACAAGCAATGCAGGTCAACACAATCTTAGAAGAGGTAATAGCTGCATCAGATGGAATGTCAGATAAAGAATTCAGGATACTCATTCTTTAGATGATCTGGAGTCTCAAGGAAGACATTAGACAACAAAATCAGACAATTAAAGATAACTTTGACAATGAATTACATAAACAAATCCAAGAAGCAAAAGATCAACTATGTAGGGACATAGAGGTTGTAAAAACAAACAAACAGAAATCCTAGAATTGCAGGAAGCAATAAACCAACTTAAAAACTCAATTGAGAATACTACCAGCAGAGTAGAACACTTAGAACATAGAACATCAGACAATGAAGACAAAGTATTTCAACTTGAAAAGAACATAGACAGCTCAGCAAGACTGTTAAGAAACCAAGAACAGAACATCCAAGAAATATGGGATAACATAAAGAGGCCAAACTTAAGAGTCATTGGGATACAGGAAGGTATAGAGGTCCAAACCTAAGGAATGAGCAACCTATTCCTTGAAATAATACGAGAAAACTTCCCAGACTTGATAAATAAAACAGAATCCCAAGTCCTAGAAGCCTACAGAACGCCGAATGTGCAAAATCATAAGAGAGCCACAACTAGACACATTATAATGAAGATGCCCAACAAACAGAAAAAGGAGAGAATTTTAAAAGCTACAAGAGAAAGGAAGCAGATTACATTAGGGGTAAACCAATCAGGATAACAGCTGATCTTTCAACACAGACTCTGAAAGCTAGAAGATCCAGGAATAACATATTTCAAACACTGAAAGAAAATGGGTTCCAACCAGGAATTGTGTATCCAGCGAAATTAAGCTTCAGGATGGAAGATGAAATTAAAACCTTCCATGATAAACAAAAGTGAAAAGAATTTGCAGCTAGAAAACCATCTCTACAAAACATCTTCGGCAAAACATTGCAGGAAGAGGAAATGGAAAATAACAATGAAAACCAACAGTGGGAGGTAGGAGATTAAAGGGGGGAAAATAATCAAAGAGGAAAACAAACCATGTTTAGTAACATAAATAAACAAATATGGCCTGAAGAACAACCCATATCTCAATAATAACCCTAAATGTTAATCGCTTAAACTCACCAATGAAGACACACTGGCTAGTAGAATTGAACAAAAAACAAGACCCAACAATATGCTGCCTACAGGGGACGCATTTGATAGGAAAATGCATACATAGACTGACAGTGAAAGTTTGGGAAAAATCATATCACTCATATGGACTTCGGAAACAAGCAGGAGAGTCCATACTCATATCAAATAAAATAGATTTTAAGCCAAAGTTAATCAAAAGGGATAAAGAGAGACACTACATACTGCTCAGGGGAACCATACACCAACAAGACACAGCAATCGTTAATATATATGCCCCAAACAATGGCGCAGCTATGTTCATCAAAGAAACTCTTCTTAATTTCAATAGTGTAATAGACCACAATACAGTAATCATGGCAGCCATGAACACACCTCTCTCACCACTGGACAGATCTTCCAAACAAAAGTTGAATAAGGAAACTATAGAACTCAATAACACAATTAATAACATAGACTTATTTGAGATATGTAGAATATAACACCCAAAATCAAGCAGTTACCTTTTTTCTCAGCAGCACATGTATCCTTCTAAAAAATAGATCATATATTATGTCACAGGGCAACTCTTAGACAATATAAAGGAGTACAGATAATACCATGCATATTATCTGATCATAATGGAATGAAACTAAAAATCAATGATAAAAGAAGGAAGAAAAAATCATGCTTCACTTGGAGAATGAACAATAGGTTACTGAGTGATCAATGGGTTATAGAAGACATCAAGGAGGAAATTTAAAAATTCTTAAAGATAAATGAAAATGCAGACACAACATATCGGAATCTATGGGACACATTGAAAGCAGTTCGAAGAGGAAAATTCATTGCTTGGAGTTCATTCCTTAAAAAAAGAAACAACCAACAAATAAATGATCTCATACTTCATCTCAAAATCCTAGAAAAAGAAGATGAAAGCAACAGCAAATGAAGTAGAAGGCAAGAAATAATTAAAATCAAAGCTGAAATTAATGAAATTGAAACAAAAGAAACAATTGAAAAACTTGACAAAAGTAGAAGTTGGTTCTTTGAAAAAATAAATAAAATTGACAGACCTTTAGCCATGATAACAAAGAGAAGAAGAGAGAGAACTCAAATTACTAGCATAAGGGATTAAAAAAGGAAATATCACAACAGATATTTCAGAAATACAGAAGATAATCAGAAATTATTTTAAATCCTTATACTCCAATCAAATAGAAGACAGTGAAGGCATCGATAAATTTCTTAAGTCATATGATCTGCCCATATTGAGTCAGGAGGATATAGCAACATAAACAGACCAATATCAATTGAGGAAATAGAAGAAACCATCAAAACACTACCAACTTAGAAAAGCCCAGGACCGTATGGGTATACAGCAGAGTTTAACAAAACCTTTAAAGAGGAATGAATACCAATATTTTTCAAGGTATTTCAGGAAAGTGAAAAAGAGGGAGATCTTCCAAATTCATTCTATGAGGCCAACATCACCCTGATTATCACAGCAGACAAAGACACTTCAAAGAAAGAAAACTACAGACCAATATCTCTAATGAACCTACATGAAAAAATCCTCAATAAAATTCTGGCGAATTGGATACAAAAACATATCAAAAAAATTGTGAATCCTGATCAAGTAGGATTCATCCATGTGATGCAAGGCTTGTTCAATATACGGAAATCAATAAATGTTATTCACCACATCAATACACTTAAATATAAGAACCATATGATCATCTCGATAGATGCAAAAAAAGCATTCAATAAAGTACAGCATTCTGTTATGTTCAACACTCTAAAAAAACTAGTGATAAGAGGAACATACCTCAATATTGTAAAAGCAATCTATGCTAAGCCTCAGGCTAGCATCATTCTGAATGGAGAAAAATTGAAGGCATTCTCTCTAAAATCTGGAACAAGACGGGGATGCCCTCTCTCACCACTTCTGTTCAACATAGTACTCGAAACACTGGCCAGAGCAATTAGACAGACGAAAGAAATAAAAGGCATAAAAATTGGAAAAGAAGTACTTAAATTATCACTATTGCAGATCACATGATTCTATTTCTAGCAGGCCCAAAAGGGTCTACAAAGAAACTAATGGAGCTAATAAATGAATTCAGCAAAGTGGCAAGATATAAAATCAACATGCATAAATCAAAGGCATTCCTGCATATCATCGACAAATCTTCTGAAATGGAAATGAGGACAACCACTCCATACACAATATCCTAAAAAAAATAATAATAATTAGGAATCAACCTAACAAAAGATGTGAAAGTCTTATACAATGAAAACTACAGAACTCTAAAGAGAGAAATAGAAGAAGATCTTAGAAGATGAAAAAATATATCATGTTCATGGATAGGCAGAACTAACATCATCAAAATGGTGATATTGAAACCGCTGTTGACGGGTGACGAGTTCTTGCTTCCCCAATGTTGAAGAATAACACCAAAGAAGCACGCCGAGGCAAGGTCAGAATAGAAATCAGAAGTTTATTAAAGGACAGCAGAAAAGACTTCTCCCGGAGGAAGAAGGGGACCCAAGAGGTGGAATCCGTGGAAGGGCTGTTCTTTCCCCTTTTTATAGTTCTTTCAGTGATGGAATGTATGTTGAAGGCCCGAGGGGTGGGACACAGGTGGGCTTAATTATCACCTTTTGGGATGGGCTATCTCCAAGTCTGTTGGGGCTGTTTCCTGGGCTCCATTAACATTTCTTTGAGGTGGACTTTGGCCTAGGGCCTTTTCAGGACTTCATTAACATTCCATGAGTTGTCCTGCGTTTTCCCTGAGTCATTCCCAGCATGGCCTCCATTTTAGATTTCACTCGATATTAGACCCGATTTACCTGACTACACTGACTACCTAACTTTAAATCTGGCTTCATTCTCCCCTCTAATTTGGGAACTCCTTACTGCTGTAAGGAAGGGGGCAAAGAAAATCTCTCTGGCTTCTTCAGGCTGAAAAGGGACGGTGTGGGGCAAGCAGTTTGGAGTCCCCCTTTAAAAATCGGGTCTATCGAATGGGTCCATGATAGAAGTCTGATTGAGAAGTAATAGATTGGAAGGCCATTAGTGATGGGTTGTTTATAAGAGAAACAAGAATTCATTAGTACTGGAACCAGATTGATGCAGCAATAAATCCCATAGCACAGGAATATGCCAATGAGTATGATGGCAAAGACAAAGACTAACAATATTTTCCACCAGGAAGTACCAAGAACCAGGAGCCAAGATATTGTTTCCATGACAAAGTCGCTGAGAACATGGCTTCTATCTGAGCATGTAAATCTTTAAGGATATTTGTCACATTGCCAGAATTGTCAGGGATGTAAACACAACATTTAACTTTTAGGGTTACAGATGTCCTTTTCCTTAAGATACAGTTTAATAACTTAATGTCATCTGACTTGCAAAATCCTTTTACTAGTATGACCTCTCTGTCTAATAGAGAAATAACCATACTAGCAAATAAAGGCCTTGAACTAAAAACTACTCTGGCAGTTCCGTTTGATAGTTATCAGGCATTCCTGTCTGCGAATCTTTTGAAGCCTCCAGTTTACTTATTTATGGAAGTTACATTTAACTATTATTTTATTTAAAATGCCCAGGAATAGCTGTGTTTTGGCTTTGACTGTCTTTGCTAAGTGTTTAAGATGAAGCAAGTCAAACTGACTTTTGTTTCTATCTATTGTTAACAGTCAGCTGAGTTTCCTTGGGAGTCCTCGGGAACTTACAGCAGCTTCTCAGATCTGCTAGTGCCATTTGCGTTAGGATGGGTCCAGGCCTTGCTTGACCATGTGGCTTCACTCGAAAGCATCAGGCATGTCTCCCTTTTCTGATGACCCTCCTCTTCACAGCAAATGCACTGATTGGCTTTCTGTCCTCCACTGGTCTCATTAATCTCCCTGATCGGGAGGTTATGTGGCCTAGAGTTGCAAAGCTCTTTGGAAAAGTCCCCTATTCCCTGACTCAGACTGACTCAGAGGGCAAGAGCCAAATTTTTAATTTTAAAACTTAATCTTAAACATCCAGCAAATAAGTTTTAACAGCCTTATATTAAGAGCACTGGGCTTTAATGTCTATCTCTCTATCCTGTAGGTGATAACTCCTTATCTTACAAAACCCAGGTTGTGAGTTCTTAAATCAGTACCTCTGCAAAACATTAACAGGCAATCTTTAAGCCATTTTGAAAACTACAAGATAAAATTATCAAGAGTAAAAACATATTTAGTTCATGTAATAGCTACCTTGAATTTTGGTGGAGTTATACATTATATCCCCTGTTTGAGATCCTAGTAATCTTGACAAAAAACAACTTTTGGGCACAACTTTAAATGTACTGAAATCTAGCCTACTTCTTTCATAGTCACTTTCACATGCAGTGAGATGGGACACAGAGCCTTATCTCAAGTAAGCTGGGGCTCTTCATAGATCTTAAATACTATAGTTC
Organism: Callospermophilus lateralis; assembly: GCF_048772815.1. NCBI lineage: Eukaryota > Metazoa > Chordata > Mammalia > Rodentia > Sciuridae > Callospermophilus > Callospermophilus lateralis. The sequence goes on from NW_027513145.1 coordinate 1,979,108, forward strand.
TGAAACTGATCTTTGCTTTTTAAACATTATTTTACAAAGCCTACATAAATTGTTGTGAACTTGAGCAAACACAACATAATATCACATCTAAAACATGAATTAAAGAAAGGTTGAAAACTTTTAACCTTTTGTAGAAAAGTAGTAAAGTACTTTTGTGTTTTACAATAAAACCTTTACACAGATTAAGCCCTCATTAACTTAAAAATACACTTGTTGTATCTCAGTGTAAAAAGGTAACATAGAACTGTACATATCTTATTGATAACAAGCCCAGTTATAGAGCACAAATGATATAAATAAATCTCCAACATGTTTTTCTTTTAAGCCTAAAATTACCATACAACTTTAGAACATAGCTTGATATAATGCTCTTTCTAAAGCTTCTACCTAACAGACTTGTATACCTGGAAGATGTGAACACATTAATAGCACCAATTACATTGATGTTTTTATATTAACCAAGTTTAGCTTTTAAAGAGATAACATAGCACAATTCTCTAAAACAATAGCACTTGTTTAACCAGCTGTTTAATTTCTTTAAGATTACTTGCTCAAAAACTTACACTTATAAGCAACTTACACAGACCTTCTTATATCATTTACTTAAACCCTCTTAATTACTTAATCATATAGACTCTTATCCAGAAACACATTTTCCCTCTATGAAATCCATACCTAGTTTTTCTTTTTTATCTGTTAACCTCTTTCTGCTCACATTTTGAAACAATACTTGTAAATTTTGAATTTAATCAGATTATTTTATAGACATCAACATTTTGTTAGGTTTTATTTTTGAACACCTAGAAAAACTTATATGCTTAATTTTAAAGACATCTTTACTTTCATCTGTTTACCTAATTTAAATTGAGCCATTTGAATCAGGTGAATCAAAGATATTTGGATCCATTTTTAAAATTTTTCATGAGCGCTCCTCATCTGTCAATTGTTATATCACTGCATGATATATGAACATACATACACACATACAGACATACAACACGTAACACAAGTGTAACACAACACAATAGTAAAAGCCTTGTTGCTTTCTCAGGTGAAATCTCATTGCAATGTTTAAAAACTCCATAGTTGATCAAAAATAGAACTTATCAGAAAAATGTTAACTTGTCTGTAGGATCAAAATCATGAGCTCAAAAATAATACAAAAATCTAAGAAAAAGCAAAACACCTAGAAAAAAAATTGACCGGCCTGTAATTACTCTTTGGTTTAATCTAGTTTGAGTTCCCATAAAAAGACACTTTTACCCCTTTTTTTTTTCCTTGGGTCTCAGATCTGTCTCCTACTGAGTGCTCCAGGCTTCTTCTATTTGCATATCAGCTTAAGTCCTAGCTGAGGTCTGGGAGAAACTGGGAAAACTGGAATTTTGAGCACAAACCTCATGCCTAAGGCATTTTAACCATAAGTCACAATTTCCAGGTTTGGATGTTGAAAATTATAATACAAGTTTAAGATACAATTTATAAAATTTCATACCTTTACATTTTCCTACACTAGAAAAACTTGCTCACACAAAACTGAAAATAGGATCTTGCTTAATAATATAAAGCTACCATCAGAAGAGATCCCTTCAGGATCATTAAGCCACTTTCTTTGTTCTGAAGTTTCTAAAGTAGTATTAAGTTACATTAAATCACCTGAAAAAATTTTAAAAGAGAACTACACACTACCATGTATATCCAAAATTAAGCTTTAAAAATTTCCAAGACTGTTGCTATTCAATGTTATTTCAATAAGCCAGACCAACGTCCCAATCCAACATTTTCTTTTCCTGAATCTTACACACTAAGGGGAACAGATACCAAATCATAATTTACTATCCTTGCCCAAATTAATGCACTGGTACACCTAGTGAAATCTTTTCAGGCTACCTAGTTCAAAATTGATGAAAAAATAAGACTGAATGATTGGGAGTTACTTGCCAACTTGGAAGTAGAGTTCTTTTAATTTTCTATCCTAAGTATCTAAGTTCTCTGGCATGAATTATCTGAAATCAAACTAAACAATTACCTAACCCTAACTTTTACTGCAAGATTGTGCAATGCTTCAAACTCATTTAGATACCAGATGTTACAATGAAACATCATCTTTTAGACACACATTTAGCCTAGATTATCCCCAAGAAACAATCAGACAACTAGATAAGAAAATATCTCTCCAGGTTTTGAACTTCCATTTAATTATGACTCCTATCAGTGGCAGCATAGATTTCCCCATGAGTGGACCAGATGTTTTCACATAGGGGCAACTATAGGTGTAAAATTAAGGGCCTCAGTGTGACTGACTTTACTGCATTCAGGTGGAGTAATCCATACAGCGCAGGGAAGGAATGAGGAAATTCCCCAGAGCGAAGATGGCTCTGGCAGCTGCTGAGAAATCCTCAGTTTCCCCTTTACTTATAGGATTAGCACCTTTGGATAGACCCAATCCCAGGCAATCTGGCATATCTCCTAACTTTTCCAGTAGAGTCAGTTTTTATCTGCCTTAGGTCTTGAAGGGGGAAGAGGGTATGTACTTTGATAGGCTGAAATTTCTCTCTTGATTTTTTCTCAGTGAGTCCAAGATTTTCTCTCTTCATAGCAGATATCATAGCTAAGTCTACTTTACACTGTTGGCATAATTTAGGATTTTCCCTTAGAGCAACGAAAATATGAACATACAGCACCTCACACCATTTCCTTTTTGTAACTTCCCAATTTTTCAATACGCAGGCTAGTGGTGCACCTGGCGTATTTGAGAGAGAGAAGCTCCCGTCTGAGTGAGAAGAAAACAGGACTCAGGCGCCCACGCTGCGCCAGAGAAAACTGTTCTCATTAGGGACGTCTCCCTAGGTTTGAGCTTCCTAAACGGTCCAGAAAACCCGTCTCTCACCTTGCTTTGCCAAGGGGTTTCTGGTCCCCTTTAGCAAAGTGCTAGGGTCTCAGTTTGCCTGTGCCAGAGACCCTGGGAGGATTCAGACTTAAGGGCATTACTGTATCCTCCTGGCCACTAAAAACCCATTGGAAAAGAGAAACATGTTCTCTTTTGTTGCCTTTGCTCTGTAGACTAGCAGATTACCTGAGGAGTTGATTCTAAAAATGCCTCTCTAGCAGCTTAAAGAGAACACAGCCCATTTTAAACATTGGGCGGTAAAACAGACTATTGGAAGTTAACTATGCACCTTAGGGAACCTGGGAAGATTTTACTAATTATCTCATGCCTTTCTCAGTCTCAACCCGAATTGCTAACATTTCTGACCTGTGAAGGAAGGGGAGCATCCAGGAGGGATTGCATGCGGGGTTTGGAGTGTTGCGTAGCCCATACGGAGGCAAATGTGATTGGGGCTTTCCCTCAGTGCCATTCATCTACCGATCACCCTAGATACCCCTGGGGGCTGTCGGGAGGAGGCTCAAGAGAAAGGAACCTTAAGAATCGTCTGAGAGTAGCCCAGACCGGAATTCCGCAGTTGTTCCAAACTCCTTCCCCCACCTCCACTCATCCGAGGCAGATCGGGATTCGGGACACCGTGTACTCACGCCAATTGCTCTCCGGGCCCAGACAGAAAAGTTGGAAGCGGCTTTGGCAGAACCCAACATGCCTGCTCTGTATTGAACAGGTGATTAAGAGCTGCCTAGGCCGAGAAACCTCTCACCCGAGTCTTGAAGAGTGGCGGCTGCACTAGTTGCGTTTAAGTAGCCGACGGGTGCCCACCTTACCCTCCAGAGAGAAAGAGAGAGAAAGATGCACCTCAAACAGACATGGGGTGCGTGCACTTACCTCAGTGTAGAATCTCGGTATGGGACCTCCAATATGAAACCGCTGTTGACGGGTGACGAGTTCTTGCTTCCCCAATGTTGAAGAATAACACCAAAGAAGCACGCCGAGGCAAGGTCAGAATAGAAATCAGAAGTTTATTAAAGGACAGCAGAAAAGACTTCTCCCGGAGGAAGAAGGGGACCCAAGAGGTGGAATCCGTGGAAGGGCTGTTCTTTCCCCTTTTTATAGTTCTTTCAGTGATGTAATGTAGGTTGGAGGCCCGAGGGGTGGGACACAGGTGGGCTTAATTATCACCTTTTGGGATGGGCTATCTCCAAGTCTGTTGGGGCTGTTTCCTGGGCTCCATTAACATTTCTTTGAGGTGGACTTTGGCCTAGGGCCTTTTCAGGACTTCATTAACATTCCATGAGTTGTCCTGCGTTTTCCCTGAGTCATTCCCAGCATGGCCTCCATTTTAGATTTCACTTGATATTAGACCCGATTTACCTGACTACACTGACTACCTAACTTTAAATCTGGCTTCAATATTACCAAAAGTTCTCAATAGGTTTAATGCAATGCCAATCAAAATCCAAACAGCATTTCTTCTAGAAATAGAGAAAGCAATCATGGAATTCATATGGAAAAATAAAAGACACAGAATAACAAAAACAATACTAAGCAGGAAGTGTGAATCAGGCGGCATAGCGATACCAGACTTCAACCTACACTACAGAGCAATAGTAACAAAAATAGCATGGTACTGCTACCAAAACAGGAGGGTGGACCAATGGTTCAGAATAGAGGACACAGAAACCAAGCCAGGAAACTACAACTATCTTACATTTGTTCGAGGGGCTAAAAGCATGCAATGAAGGAAAATAGCATCTGCAAAAAATGGTGCTGGGAAAACTTGGAATCCATATGTATCAAAATGGAACTGAATCCCTTTCTCTCTCCATGCACAAAAGTTAACTCAAAATGGATCAAGGAGCTTGATATCAAATCAGAGACATGGCGTCTGATAGAAGAAAACTTTGGCTATGATCTACATACTGTGGGGTCGGGCTCCAAATTCCTCAATAGGACACCCATAGCACAAGAGTTAATAACTAGAATCAACAAATGGGACTTACTCAAACTAAAAAGTTTTTTCTCAGCAAAAGGAACAATAAGAGAGGTAAATAGGGAGCCTAAGTCCTGGGAACAAATCTTTACTCCTCACACTTCAGATAGAGCCCTAATATTCAGAGTATACAAAGAACTCAAAAAAATAGACAATAAGATAACAAATAACCCAATAAACAAATGGGCCAAGAACCAGAACAGACACTTCTCAGAGAAGAACATACAATCAAAAAACAAGTACATGAAAAAATTCTCACCATCCCCAGCAGACAGAGAAATGCAAATCAAAACCACCCTAAGATACCATCTCATTCCAGTAACATTGGCAGCCATTATGAAGTCAAACAACAACAAGTGCTGGTGAGGATGTGGAGAAACAGGTACACTTGTACATTATTGGAGGCACTGCTAATTGGTGCAGCCAATTTGTAAAGCATTATGGAGATTTCTTGGAAAGCTGGGAATGGAACTACCATTTGACCCAGCTATTCCTCTTCTCGTTCTATTCCCTAAAGACCTTGAAAGAGCATGCTACAGGGACACTCCTACATTGATGTTCATAGCAGCACAATTCACAATAGCAAGACTGTGGAACCAACCTAGTTGCCGTTCAATGAAGAATGGATAAAAAAAATGTGGCATTTATACACAATGGAGTATTACTCTGCTTTAAAAAAATGACAAAATCATAGAATTTGGAGGGAAATGGATGGCATTAGAGCAGATTATGCTAAGTGAAGCTAGCCAATCCCTAAAAAACAAATGCCAAATGCCTTCTTTGATAAAAGGAGAGTAACTACGAACAGAGTAGGGATGAAGAGCATGAGAAGAAGATTAATATTAAATAGGGATGAGAGGTGGGAGAGAAAGGGAGAGAGAAGGGAAATTGCATGGAAATGGAAGGAGACCCTCAGGGTTATATAAAATTACATAAAAGAGGATGTGAGGGGAAAGGGAAAAATAATACAAAAAGGGAGAAATTTATTACAGTAGAGGGGGTAGAGAGAGAAGAGGGGAAGATAGGGGAGGGGAGGAGGGATAGTAGAGGATAGGAAAGGCAGCAGAATACAATAGACACTAGAATGGCAATGTGTAAATCAATTGATGTGTAACTGATGTGATTCTGCAATCTGTATACGGGGTAAAAATGGGAGTTCATAACCCACTTGAATCAAAGTGTGAAATATGATATATCAAGAAATATGTAATGTTTAGAACAACCATAAAAAAATTAAAAAAAAAAAGAAAACTAACTTCGGTGAATGAGGCACGAAAATCCTAATATTTCTACAGTAACTGACCAAGTTTAACATCAATGCAAGTAGATTCCAATGGGACATGATGTGTATTTTTACGTTAATTTTAATTCAAAACTGATACATTACAATTTCATCAGTTTATGCACATCATAGGATATATATTTCATAAACAATTTAGCAAATTTATAGGCATTTGTTTCACTTTCAATCACTTCCTGCTTCAAAACACATGTATTCCTCCATATTTCTTGACTGGTCTTTGCATGAGAATTCTTTCCAAACACATTATTTTCGATTTCCATAATCACTTTTGAAGCAAACTTCACACACTCTTCATGATAAACCAAAACACTAATATTACCATTAGATGTATAACTGGTTGGAATGAATGAATGTATATCAATATAAAATTTATTGTATATTTTCAGATATCAAATCAATCCATTATTTAAAGTTGGAACCAGTTATATTATTTATTCACTGTATGGTGTATTCATGCTTAATCTCTATATTCATGGACACAGGGTACACTCTTTGTACCCCCAATACTAATTTTATGTCTTCAATATATTGCTCCCAGAAATGGTGGTAGAAATACTCATGTCACCTGATCTACATATACATTTTATCACAGTAATATTCTGGACAAAAAATGTAAAGGTCACACTTATGATTGTACCAAAGACTAAATGGAAAGAGATCATGGATTACTAAAAACATCCATGTCCAGGTTGCCTAATGCTCTCAAATGTCAATCCTATTGGTTACTACATATTTGTTTCTTCCTAAGTTTATATATTCAAACTCAACCCTGGTGAAAATGTCTACTCCTATTACTCACTTAATACTTTGCCTGATTTCATAATGTCTCTATTGATATCTGCTTTTCTACATATTTTCCCAATTTCATCATAGTGACTGACTCTTCATATGTGCTGACATTTACATTCACTCTCTAACTGAAACCCTATAGCTAAAGAATTTTTAGTCCCAATCCTACGCTCATTCTTCTTCCTAAACCTACCGACCATCTTCCTAATCCTACCGACTATCCCCTTGGATTGGATGTTCTTTTCTACATTCAAACATCCAAGGTACAAGGTTCTATGCCATTGTATATCAAATTGTCTGAGACATCTTTGCAGAATATAATTCAAAACTAAGTATCCCAATTAAGGGCCCAATGCCCTTCTGGGTTTCAAATCATACCTAGATTTCTGTTTTCATACTTATATTTCACCTTGATATTCTTGTAAATATCGCAGGTTCCCAATACCATTATTTATCGCACAGAATGATTGCTAACCCAAATCGAACCTGTTATTAACCCTAAACATACACTGTTCCCTCAATCTCATTTTACAGAAGAGCAGGGATAGAGTCGTTCTTACAATACAGGAAAGTAGGGGACATTCCACCTGCTGAGAACCTCAAAGGTCCATTCAAAATGATACCTGGAGAAGATGTAGGCAGCTATGAAGGACCTGAGAGAGCAAAAGTCATCTTCCATGACAAACCACCTGGCCAGGATGAAGGATGTGTCTGAATCAGCCTCTCTCTTTTTATTGTAGAGAAGATGGACCAAACCAGGCCTCTGTGGAGAGCTGCTGCTGGGAGCCTATGGTTGACATACCATTCTACCTTGTGAAAGTGTCACAGGAAGTAGGGGCAGCCTCCATCTCATAGGACACTTGGAAGCAACTGTTAGGAGAAAGTGGTCGCCAAGGCAGTGACCTCATTCAGTTCCAAAGAAAGTGACATACCTCATTTCCTTGGTGATGGAACTCTCTGAACTTTGTATCCAAGAATCCAGGCACCCCGAGGCAGCCCCAGTCCCAGTGGGCTCACTTGTTTGGATTTACCAAGGACAGAGTCAGTCTTTCTTGGTACCTACTGATGTGAGGATGGCCAAATGCCAGGAGAGCTCTGAAGAGGGAACTTTCCAGAAGAAGCAGGTAGTGGCTCATCCCTTTTTCTTGACAACTTCACAGAGTTGGCCAAGGAAACCAGATCTGAGAGAGGTCAGGCCATGTTCTGAGAATAGGTAGGAAAGTTGGTTTGTTTGGTTTGGAGTGGATTGTTTTTAGTAAGTCGTTTGACCAGGCGAGTGTTTCTATGTCTGTGTATCCCACTGTGTCCGTTGTTGTAGACATTAGAAAAGAGAATGCATTAATGAATGCGTCCAGTCTAGTATAAATCTTCCCATAATTCATCCTGCCCAATTTATGAATGGACTGCAGCTTGTCTTATCGAGAGGCAACACCTTCTATCTTCCTAAGTTCCTGTTTTCTTCCTGAATTCTGGCCACTCTCCAGAATAGGCTCATGGTTTTGTGTCCAAGATATGTACCACTCCAAGCTCTGTGACATGGTCATGTACTGGATAGCTGAAGAGAATGGCCAGCCTTTCAGAAAACTCAGATATCAGTGTGAACAGGAACGTCTCAGTGGAAAAACCCTGCTTTGGGCCTTTTGCTTACCTATTGTTCTGTTGCACTGAATGTCAGGAAAGACTTTGTCTCAGGCCACCCCTTTGTGAAGCCTGAAGAAAAGAGTTTTCAAATGGAAATGAATGGGCATCACCTGTGGCTCTTTGTTTAATTGCTTTGGAAAGGGATGTGGCTGAATTAGCCTCTTGGCCTTGTGTGTGGCTGTGACTTACATTCTCAGCACCTGATGGATCTAAAGAATGATCCCATGTGTGCATCAAAAACCATAATGGCAAAAAGATCAGTCATTGTGGATGAAGTCTCTTGCCTTCCTCTGTTAGGTTCCTGACCTCCGTCAAGTGAGAAAATGGATTCTTTGGGTCAAATGAGTTCCTCAAAGCCCTGCAGAGGTGCTTGCAGTTTCGCATGACTCCAAATCACAAAGAATCTATACCTGAAAATCAGTAGGCCTCACATTGGAGAAACAGAGCATTATTAATGACAGGCTTATTTGATCACTCCTGGTTCACAGGAAGGGTGTCCAGGCCACGTTGACTTTAGGCAAATGAGGGGCAAGTGAGCTTATTTTGGACACTTTCTTGGGCTTCGCCCCTCATGAATATCTTCAGCCAGACATTACGATGAATGACAATATGTAAGAAGATGAGGGCCATGTGGGACTGTTTTTGTTTTAATTTTGGTCATTTGTGTGGCAGTTGGAAGAAATGACTGGGTCCACCTGGGCTTGAACTCTGGTGTGATTCCCCTTAGAGACTGAGTTGTGGAACTGACCTTAGAGAAGTATTGCATTGAATTTTGTTTGGATTTTAGGAGGCCACGCATAAGAGTCACCCTTGGAACTGAGATCTAGGCCCAGGGTTGCTTTCCACAGATTTTTCAGTTCCTGAAAGAAGTGACCTCACCTCACTTTCTTGGTGATGGAACTCTCTGATCTTGGGATCCAGGAATTCAGGCACAAAAGCCAGGGCCAGTTCCAGTCTGAGTGGTCTCATTTGTTTGGATTTACCAAGGACAGAGTCAGTCTTTCCTGGTACCTACTAATGTGAGGATGGCCAAATGGCAGGAAATCTCTGAAGAGGGGCCTTTCCTGAGAAAGCAGGTAGTGGCTCACAGCTGGCTCCTGACAATTTCATAGAGTTGGCCATGGAGTCCAAATCGGAGACAGGAGTGGCCATTTCAGGGGAACATAGTATGGCCCAAAAGTCAGAGGACACTCCAGATAGTCAAAGACCTACTTGGCGGAAGGAGGTGCCTTTGTAGGTTTGGTTGTGGGTTTGTGGTTTTGTCTCATATTCTGAGAATAGGCAAGGAAGGCGGTTTGTTTGGTTTGGAGTGAACTGTTTCTAGTAAGTCGTTTGGCAAGGCGAGTGTTTCTATGTCTGGGTATCCCACTGTTATCCATGGTTGTAGACTATAGAAAAGATATTGGATCAATGGATGTGTCCTGTTTAGTAGAAACCTTCCCAGAATTCATCCTGCACAATTTATGAATGGACTGCGGCTTGCCTTATCAATTGGCTACACCTGCTATCTTCCTAAGTTCCACTTTTCTTCCTGAATTCTGGCCACTCTCCAGAATAGGCTCATGGTTTTTTGTGCAAGATATATACCACCTCCAAGCTCTGTGACATGGCCATGTACTGGATAGCTGAAGGGAATGGCGAGAATCGCAGAAAACTCAGAAATCACTGTGACCATTAAAGTCTCAGTGGAGAAACCCTGCTTTTGGCCTTTTGGTTACCTATTGTTCTGTTGCCCTGAATGTCAGGAAGGTCTTTGCCTTAGGCCACCCCTTTGTGAAGCCTGAAGAAAACAGTTTTCAAATGGAAATGAATGGGCATCACCTGTGGCTCTTTGCTTAATTGCTTTGAAAAAGATGTGTCTCATTCAGACCATTGGCCCTGTGTGAGGCTGTTGCTTAGTTTCTCATTATCTGATGGATCTAAAGAAAGATTCCATGTGTAAATCCAAAACCAAAGTGGCAAAAAGAGCAGTCATTGTGGATGAAGTTTCTCGTCTTCCTCTGTAAGGTTCATGACCTCCATCACATAAGAATAGGGATCCTTTGTGTCAAATAAGTTCCTCAAAGCCCTGCAGATTCTATCCCATAGGTGCTTGGGTTTTATCATGACTCCAGTTCACATAAAGAATCTAAAACCCACAGTCAGTAGTCCTCAAATTGGAGAAGCGGAGCAGTATTAATGGCAGGCCTATTTGATCACATCTGGTTCACAGGAAGGGTGTACAGGCCACCCTGAGTTTAGTCAAATTAAGGGGCAAGGGAGCTTATTTTTGACACTGGCTTGGGCGGAGCCCCTTATGGAAACCTCCAGCCAAAAGTTATGATGAGTGTCTATATGGAAGAAGATGTGGGTCATGTGGGAGTGTTTTGGTTTTAATTGTGGTCATTTGGGTGGCGGTTGGAAGTGACGACTGGGTCCACCTGGGCTTGAACTCTGGTGTGATTCCCCTTAGATACTGAGTTGTGGTACTGACCTCAGAGAAATATTGCCATGAATTCTGTTGGGATTTTAGGAGGCCACGCATGAGATTTGCCCTTGGAAACTGAGATCTAGGCCCAGGTTGGCTTTGCACAGAGCACTGGGAATCTCAGCCAGGGTATCACATAATTTTATTCTGAAAGGCTTGGCAGCCATAGTTGAGAGTCAAAACACACATGGACCTCACATGGTAGACCTCAATGCGCCTAGCTTCATGTGATCATTGGCCACTCTTTGGGAAGCCTTGCTTATGAGAGTTCTCCAGAGCTTTCATTGAAATGAGCATCCTCACCATTTAATGGTTCCTGAATGAAGTGAAACCCACAGTGCCTTCAACTTCATCCTTGAAAACTGGCTAGATAAATACCGTGAAATTTTTTTAAATTCCCATGACCAGGTGGCACTGGAGAACCTTTGGATATCCTGTTGCTGACTATGAGTATACCAGACAGTGCCTGATGGACTGGGTTTCAAGAAAATGGTGTAGAGCAGAGATGCCAGAAATTTGGAGCCTGCTGAGTAGTGGGCATAGAGCTGCAGTCGGCAGGTGTGTGATAAATCATCTGTGGTGGGGCCATGTGGATCTTCCATTGGCTTCCAAATTGCTTGAGACTGACATGGTGCAGCGAGCAGACCCTTATATGTAAAGGCGTATTTTTATTTGGAGAGGTTTCAGGGCAATGTTCAGAATCACGTTGCTATGGTCAAGAGGCAAGCTATTTGGAATAGAACCTTGGTGGGTGCATTCTCCTGCAGACCCTGACGCACCACACGTGAGAAACTCCCTCCAACACTTTGTCCCAGTTGGACTCCTTGTATTTTGTGAAGAAAATACCAAACTACCAGTGCAGCATCAAGAAACACCACAAAATGTGGAGGATGACCAAATGGCTTCACAGTCCACACAGGGAGACACTTAGCCCCCAGTGACCACAGTTTACCTACAAAGATTGAATTCAGCACTGCTGACTCAAGTTCATTGGAACATAAGAAACCATGTCCTCCAGGTCACATAGATGCAGACCCAGCTTTGATGCTCTCATTACAAAGGAATCTAAACCTCCTGACAACAACATATATTTCAAGTGCCCAACCTCAGAGGCAGTTTCTGAAGAAGTCTTTAGGCCAGCAGAGCTCCATATTTGTGGAGTGTTTACCCTGTCCCTTACTTTAGTAAACTACTCTACCACCTCCAAGGTTGTGAAATTTTGAGCATATTAAATTCCAGCTATGTATTCCCAGATTTTCGAACTCTTCTCCTCTAATGATGTATTAATTGGGGCGAGGGTAATGTCAAGGCATTGTTCTGGATGAGAGTGAAATAATTCTCCATGTGTTTTTTTTTTTTGAATTATTTTATTTCATATTATTATTTTATTTTTTTAGTTGGGTGTTCAAAACATTACAAAGCTCTTGACATATTATATTTCATACATTAGATTCAACTGGGTTATGAACTCCCATTTTTATCCCAAATACGGATTGCAGAATCATATCTGTTACACATCCGCATTTTTATAATGCCCTATTAGTAACTGTTGTATTCTGCTACATTTTCTATCCTCTACTATCCCTGCTCCTCTCCCATCTTCTCTCTCTACCCCATCTACTGTAATACATTTATATCTTTGTTTATTTTCCCATTCCCCTCACAACCTCTTATATGTAATTTTGTGTAACAATGAGGGTCTCCCTCCATTACCATGAAATTTCCTTTATCTCTCTCTTTCCGCCCCCCACCTCATGTCTCTGTTTAATGTTGATCTTTTCTTCCTGCTCTTCCTCCCTGCTCTGTTGTTAGTTGCTCTCATTATATCAAAGAAGACATTTTTATTTGTTTTTTAGGGTTTGGCTAGCTTCACTAAGCATAATCTGCCCTAGTGCCATCCATTTCCCTGCAAATTCAATGATTTTGTCATTTTTTAATGATGCATAATACTCAATGGTGTATAAATGCCACATTTTTTTATCCATTCATCTACTGAAGGGCATCTGGGTTGGTTCCACAGTCTAGCAATTTTGAATTGTGCTGCTATGAACATCGATGTGGCAGTATCCCTGTAATATGCTCTTTTAAGGTCTTCAGGGAATAGTCTGAGAAGGGCAATAGCTGGGTCAAATGGTGGTTCCATTCCCAGCTTTCCCAGGAATCTCCATACTGCTTTTCAGATTTGCCACAACAGTTTGCAGTCCCACCAGCAATGTACAAGAGTACCCTATTCTCCACATCCTCGCCAGCACTTGTTGTTGTTTGACTTCATAATGGCTGCCAATCTTACTAGAGTAGGATGGTATCTTAGGGTTGTTTTAATTTGCATTTCTCTGACTGCTAGAGATGGTGAGCATTTTTTCATGTACTTATTGATTGATTGTATGTCCTCCTCTGAGAAGTGTTGGTTCAGGTCCATGGTCCATTTATTGATTGGGTTACTTATCATCTTATTGTCTAATTTTTTGAGTTCTTGGTATACTCTGGATATTAGGGCTCTATCTGAAGTGTGAGGAGTAAAAATTTGTTCCCATGATTTAGGCTCCCTATTTACCTCTCTCATTTTTTATCCTGCTGAGAAAAAATACTTTTCAGTTTAAGTAAGTCCCATTTGATGATTGTTGTTATTAACTCTTCTGCTATGGGTGTCCTGTTAAGGAATTTGGAGCCCGACCCCACATTATGTAGATCAGAGCCAACTTTTTCTTCTATCAGATGCAGAGTCTCTTTTTTGATATCTAGCTCCTTGATCCACTTTGAGTTAACTTTTGTGCATGGCAAGAGGAGGGGATTCGGTTTCATTTTGTTGCATATGGATTTCCATTTTTTACAACACCATTTGTTGAAGATGCTATATTTCCTCCATTGCATGCTTTTAGCTCCTTTATCAAATATAGCATAGTTGTAGCTTTCTGAATTAGTCTTTGTGTTCTCTATTCTGTACCATTGGTCAACCCGCCTGTTTTGGTACCAGTGCCATGCTGTTTTTGTTACTATTGCTCTGTAGTATAGTTTTAAGTCTGGTATCGCTATACAGCCTGATTCACACTTCCTGCTAGAATTGCTTTTGCTATTCTGGGTCTTATATTTTTCCATATGAATTCCATGATTGCTTTATCTATTTCTACAAGAAATGCCTTTGGGATTTTGATTGGCATTGCATTAAGCCTATAGAAAACTTTTGGTAATTTCGCCATTTTGATGATGTTAGTTCTGCCTATCCAGGAACAGGGTATATTTTTCCATCTTCTAAGATCTTCTTCTACTTCTCTTTTTAGGGTTCTGTAGTTTTCATTGTATAAGTCATTCACCTTTTTTGTTAGGTTGATTTTCAAGTATTTAATTTTTTTTGAGGATATTGTGAATGGAGTGTTTTTCCTCATTTCTGTTTCAGAAGATTTGTCGCTGATATACAGAAATGCCTTTGATATATGCGTTTTCATTGTATATCCTGCCACTTTGCTGAATTCATTTATTAGTTCTAGTAGTTTTTTTTTTTGTAGACCCTTTTGGGTTTTCTATGTATAGAATCATGTCACCAGGAAATAGTGATAATTTACGTTCTTATTTTCCTATTTTTATGCCTTTGATTTCTTTCATCTGTCTAATTGCTCTGGCCAGTGTTTCGAGAACTATATTGAATAGAATTGGTGACAGAGGGCATCCCTGTCTTGTTCCAGATTTTAGAGGGAATGCCTTCAATTTTTCTCCATTCATAATGATGCCAGCCTGAGACTTAGCATAGATAGCTTTTACAATGTCGAGGTTAGTTCCTGTTATCCCTATTTTTCTAATGTTTTGAACATAAAGGGATGCTGTACTTGGTCGAATGCTTTCTGCGTCTATCGAGATGATCATATGGTTCTTATCTTTAAGTCTATTGATGTGATGAATAACATTTATTGATTTTCGTATATTGAACCATCGTTGCATCCCAGGGATGAATCCTACTTGATCCTGGTGAAAAATTTTTTTGATGTGCCTTTGTATTCGATTAGGCAGATTTTTATTGAGGATTTTTGCATGTAGGTTAATCAGATATATTGGTCTGTAGTTCTCTTTCTTTGAGGTGTCTTTTTCTGGTTTTGGAATTAGGGTGATGTTGGCCTCATAAAATGAATTTGGCAGAGCTCCCTCTTTTTCTATTTCCTGAAATAACTTGAAAAGTATTGGTATTAATTCTTCTTTAAAGGTTTTGTAAAACTCCGCTGTATAGCCATCCGTTCCTGGGCTTTTCTTGGTTGGTAGTCTTTTGATTGCTTCTTCTATTTCATCCATTGATATTGGTCGGTTTAAATTGTGTGTATCCTCCTGACTCAGTTTGGGCAAATCATATGACTTAAGAAATTTATCGATGTCTTCACTATTTTCTATTTTATTGGAATAATAGTTTTCAAAATAATTTCTAATTGTCTTCTGTATTTCTGTAGCATCTGTTGTGATATTGCCTTTTTCATCCCATGTGTTAGTAATTTGAGTTCTTTCTCTTCTTTTCATCTTTAGCATGGCTAAGGGTCTGTTGATCTTATTTATTTTTTCGAAGAACAAACTTTTAGTTTTGTTAATTTTTTCAATAGTTTCTTTTGTTTCATTTCGTTGATTTCCACTCTGATTTTAATAATTTCTTGCCTTCTGCTAAATTTGCTGTTGTTTTGCTCTTCCTTTTGTAGGGCTTTGAGATGAAGTGTGAGCTCACTTATTTGTTGGTTTTTCCTTTTTTTCAGGAATGACCTCCAGGAGATGAATTTCCCTCTTAAAACTGCTTTCATTGTGTCCCATAGATTCCGATATGTTGTGTCTGTAATTTCATTTATCTCTAAGAATTTTTTGATTTCCTCCTTTATGTCTTCTGTAACCCATTGATCATTGAGTAACATATTGTTCATTTTCCATGTGATGTAGAATTTTTTCTTCCTTCTTTTAACATTGATTTCCAGTTTCATTCCATTATGATCAGATAAAATGCATGGTATTATCTCCACACCTTTATATTTACTGAGGGTTGCCCTATGGCATCATATATGGTCTATTTTTGAGAAGGATCCATGCGCTGCTGAGAAAAAAAGTATATCCACTTGATGATGGTTGATATATTCTATATATGTCAGTTACATGTAGGTTATTGATTGTGATATTGAGTTCTATACATTCTTTATTCAACTTTTGTTTGGAGGATCTGTCCAATGATGATAGATGTGTGTTGAAGTCACCCATAATTATTGTGTTGTGGTCGATTTCATTCTGGAGTTTGAGGAGAATTTGTTTCATGAACAACGTAGCACCATTATTTAGTGCATAAATATTGATAATTGTTATGTCTTGTTGGTGAATGGTTCCTTTTAACAGTATATAATGTCCTTCCTTATCCCGTTTGATTAACTTAGTCTTGAAGTCGATTTTATTTGATATGAGGATGTCCACCCCTGCTTGCTTATGTGGATAAGTGTGCATGGTGTATTTTTTCCCAACCTTTCACCTTCAGCCTGTGTGTCTTTGCATTTCAGATGTGTCTCCTGGAGGCAACATATTGTTGGATTTGTTTATTTAATCCAAGTTACCAGCCTATGTCGCTTTATTGGAGACTTTAAGCCATTTACATTCAGAGTTACTATTGATGTATGGTTTGTATGCCAGCCATGTTTGATTATTTATATATTTTTTTTAATTTAGTTTGTTTCTCCATGATAAGCTTTCACCCTGCCTTTGTCATTACCAAGGTACTTGCCACTGATGGTTTTGGTTGTTGTTTTTCATTTCTTTCTTGTGTAGTGTTTTGCTCAAGACGCTTTGCAATGCTTGTTTTCTGGCTTCAAATTCTTTTAGCTTTTGTTTATCATGAAAGATTTTTATTTCGTTGTTGGACCTGATGGTTAATTATGCTGGATACATAATTCTTGGTTGGCATCCATTGTCTTTCAGTGTTTGATATACGTTTTTCCAGGATATTCTCGCTTTCAGTGTCTGTGATGAAATATCCGTTGTTAACCTTATTTGTTTACCACTGAATGTATTCTGCCTCCATTCTCTTGTAGATTTATTATTTTCTCTTTGTTCTGTATATTGGATATCTTCATAACAATGTGTCTTGGCATTGGTCTACTGTGATTTTGTGTGCTCTTGTCCTGTATGCATCTACAACTTGTATATCCATTTCCTTTTTTTATTTCTGGAAAGTTTTCTGTAATTATTTCATTCAGCAGTTTTCTCATTCCCTTGGTTTCAGTCTCTGTACCTTCCTCTATCCTGATGACTCATAAGTGTGTTTTTTTTTATGTTATCCCAAATCTCTTGGATGTTTTTCTTGTGATTTTTTTGCCAGCCTTTCTGAGTTGGCTGGACTTGTTTCAAGATGATATCCCTTGTCTTCATTATCTGACGTTTTGGCTTCTACTTGCTCCACTCTGTTAGTGATACTCTCAATGGAGTTCTTAATTTGGTTTATCATTTCCTTCATTTCTAGAATTATTGTTTGATTTTTTTATAATCTCTATCCACTTATAAAGATGCTTAACTTTTTCTTTTATCTGTTTATGTAATTCATTTTCAATGTTTTCTTTTACTGTTTGGATTTTCTGTCTCGTATCCTCTTTAAGTTTCCATTCCATCTGTCTAAAGTATTCCTTGAGTTCTTTATATGACCATTTTTCTGATGACTCTAGGTCCTCCTGAATATTTAGGGTGTCCTTCGTTGTTTGTACTCCTTTTCTTCCTTGCTTGTTTATGCTGCTCATGTTACTTCTTGTTCTGTTTGACTGCTGAGTTACTGTTTACTCTTATAAATTTATTTGATGCTTGGGAGGAAAGATTTTAGAAGGGAAGGGAAAAAGTCACTAAAGAGAATGAGACTAGCCAGGTAGAATGCAAGGAATGGGAAATAAGAAAATTGAAAAGAAATGAAAAGACAATAGAAAAAATAGAAAATAAAGAAAGAAAATGATTTTTTTAAAAAAAATGAGAATGATAATATAAAATTACAATTAAAATTTTAAAAAATAATAATAACAAAATAAAAAACTAAAAAAATTAAAAACATTTTAAAAAAGTTAAAGAACAGCAACAAAAAAATGAAAATAAAAGAAAACAAAAAAAACAAAACAAAAACAAAAAATAACAAATTAATATAATAATAATAATAATAATAATAATAATAAATGCAGTCATAGATTGCAATAAACTTCTTTTCCAGTAGGTAGAGCTGTGCCCACTGGGCCAAGCTTCTCCTTTCAATCGGTGGGAACCAATCACTGTGCAGCAGCTCATCCTCCCACACTGGGTGGGTGTCCAATCCTGAGTGCCTAGGGCCTTCTTTTGTGTTTCCTCAAGCCAGGCCCCGCTCACCTGTGACACTCACCACAATACTGGCTACATGCCAGGTCTGCTGCTCCTAGGAGCCATGTTTTCATGAACGCCTGGGCACACTCTCCCTGTTTGTCTCCCTCAGACCCTAAGTTTGTAGAGCTTAGGCCTGAGAACCCCCAGCGAATTTTCTTGCACTCCGGAAGCCATGCCCCCGGAAGCTGGAGCAAGAGACTTCAGTTTTCAGCACTGGTGGGAGCGGTGGCCAGGAGGTCTGCACCACGAGTCCCGTGCCACTCCTAATTCCCTCGGTCTGGATATCACTCTCAAGGGAGAGCTGGGAGGGGCTCTTAAGATTTCCCCACAATTTCGCAAATTTATAGGAATTTGTTTCACTTTCAATCACTTCCTGCTTCAGGACACAGGTATTCTTCCATGTTTCTTGACAGGTCTTTTCATGAGACTTCTTTCAAGACACATTACTTTCAATTTCCATAATCACTTTTGAAGCAAAACTCACATAAACTTTATGATAAATTATAACTCTGATATTACCATTAGATGTATAACTGGTTGGAATTAATGATTGCATACCAATATAGGATTTCTTATATATTTTCAGATAAAAATTCAATCCATTATTTAAAGTGAAAAGAGTTATATTATTTATTCACAGTATGGTCTATTCATGCATTATCTCTATATTCATAGACGCAGTGTACACTTCTTTATACCCCCAATACTAATTTATACGTCTTCAAAATGTTGCTCCCTGAAATGGTGGAAGAAATACTCATGTCACCTGATCTACTTATACATTTAATCACAGAAATATTCGGAACACAAAATGCAATGGTCACACTTATGTTTGTACCAAAGCCTAAATGGAAAGTAAACATGGATTACTAAAAACATCCATGTCCATGTTGCCTAATGCTCTCAAATGTCAATCTTATTGGTGACTACATATTTGTTTCTTCTTAAGATTATATATGCAAACTCAACCCTACTGAAAATGTCTAATCCTATCCCTCACTTTATACATTGCCTGATTTCATTATGGCTCTATTTCTATCTGTTTCCTACATATTTTCCCCAGTTCATCATTGTGACTGACTCTTCACATGTGCTGACATTTACATTCACACTCTAATCGATAACCAATTGCTAATAAACTTTTGTTCCTAATCCTATACTCATTCTTTTTGTAAACCTACCGACTATCTTCCTAATCCGACCGACTATCCTTTTTTGACTGGATGTTCTCTTCTACATTCAATCAAGCAAGGTACAAGGTCTTATGCCATTGTATATTGATCTATCTGAGACCTATGTGCAGAATGTAATTCAATGCTAAGTATCACAATCAAGGGTCCAATGCCCTTCTGGGCTTCAAATGTTACCTAGATTTCTGGTTTCACACTTATATTTCACATATATATTCTGGTAAATATCGCAGTTTTAAATACCATTATTCATTCTGCAGGATGATTCCTAAACTAAATCCAACATGTTATTGACCCAAAACATACACTGTTCCCTCAATCTAACTTTACAGAAGAGCAGGGACAAAGTTGGTCTTACAATACAGGAATGTAGGGGATCTTCCACCTGCTGAGAACCTCAAAGGTCCATGCAGACATGATCCCTGGAAAAGAGGTAGGCAGCTATGAAGGACCTGAGAGAGCAAAAGTCATCTTCCATGGCAAACAACCTTGTCAGGATGAAGGGGTGTGTCTGAATCAGCCACTTTCTTCTTAATGTAGAGAAGATGGACCAAACAAGGTCTGTGTGGAGAGCTGTTCCCGTGTGCCTATGGTTGATATACCATTCTAACTTGTGACAGTGTCACAGGAAGTAGGGGCAGCCTCCATCTCATGGGACCCTTGGAAGCAACTATTAGGACAAAGTGTTTGCCAAGGCATTGACCTATTCAGTTCCTGAAGGAAGTGACCTACCTTACTTCTTTGGTGATGGAACTCTCTGAACTTGGGATCCAGGAAGCCAGGCATCCAGAGCCAGTCCCAGTCCCAGTCCCAGTGGGCTCACTTGTTTAGTTTTACCAATGACAGATTCTGTCTTTCTTGGTACCTACTGATGTGAGGATGGCCAAATGCCAGGAGAGCTTTGAAGACGGGCCTTTCCTTAGTAAGTAGGTAGTGGCTCACCGCTGGCTCCTAACAACTTCACAGAGTTGGCCAAGGAGACCAGATCTGACACAGTACAGGCCATTTCGGGGGAACATAGTAGGGCCCGCCAGTCAGAGGACACTCTGGATATTCACAGACTTACTTGGGGAAGGAGGTGCCTTTGTGTTTGTGGGTGTGAGTTTGTGGTTTTGTCTCATTTTCTTAGAATAGGTAGGAAAGCTGGTATGTCTGGTTTGCAGTGGACTGTTTCTAGATAGTCGTTTGACAAGGCAAGTGTTTCTATGTCTGTGTATAACACTGTGTCCGTGGTTGTAGACATTAGAAAAGAGAATGCATCAATGAATGTGTCCTGTCTAGTAGAAAGCTTCCCAGCATTCATCCTGCCCAATTTATGACTACACTGCAGGTTGCCTTATCGATGGGCAACACCTAATATCTTTCTAAGTTTCAGATTTCTTCCTGAATTCTGACCAATCTGCAGAATTGTCTCATGGTTTTGTGTCCAAGATAGGTACCACCCCAAGCTCTGTCACATGGCCATGTACTGAATAGCTGAAGGTAATGGCGAGCATCTTAGAAAACTCAGATATCAGTGTGACCAGGTAAGTCTCAGTGGAGAAACCATGCTTTGTGCCTTTTGCTTACCTATTTTTCTGTTTCACTGAATGACAGGAAGGTCTTTGCCTCAGGCCACCCCATTGTGAAGCATGAAAAAAACAGTTTTCATATGGAAATGATTGGGCATCACCTGTGGCTCTTTGCTTAATTGCTTTGAAAGGGATATGTCTGAATCAGCCTCTTGGCCCTGTGTGAGACTGTGGCTTAGATTCTCATCACCTGATGGATCTAAAGAAAGATCCCATGTGTGCATCCAAAACCAAAATGGCAAAATTCAGTCATTGTGGATGATGTCTCTCTCCTTCCTCTATTAGGTTGCAGACAATCATCAAGTGAGTATAGGGATCCTTTGGGTCAAATAAGTTTTTCAAAGCCATGCAGAGGTGCGTGGGTTTTCTCATGATTCCACTTCACATAAAGAATCTAAACCCCAAGTCAGTAGGCCTCAAATTGGAGAAGTAGAGCAGTTGTAATGGCAGGCCTATTTGATCACTCCTGGTTCACAGGAATGGTGTCCAGGCCACCCTGACTTTAGGCAAATGAGGGCCAAGGGAGCTTATTTTGGACACTCTCTTGCACTGTACCCCTCATGGAAATCTGCAGCCAGAGGTTATAATGAGGGTCTATGTGGAAGAAGATGAGGGCCATGTGGGAATGTTTTGGTTTTAATTTTGGTCATTTGTGTGGCAGTTGGAAGGGATGACTGGGTCCACCTCGGCTTGTACTGTGGTGTAATACTCCTTAGAGACTGAGTTGTAGAACTGACCTCAGAGAAGTATTGCCATGAATTGTGTGGGGATGTTAGGAGGCCACGCATGAGAGTCACCCTTGGAAACTGAGATCTAGGCCAAGGGTGGCTTTCCACAGAACACTGAGAATCTCAGCCAGGATATCACATGATTTTATTCTGAAAAACTTGGCAGCCATAGTTGAGAGTCAAAACACACATGGACCTCACATTGTAGACCTCAATGGTCCTGGCTTCATGTGACCTTTTGGCCACTATTTGGGATGCCTTGCCTGTGATTGTTCTCCAGACCTTTAATTGAAATGAGCTTCCTTAACATTTAATGGTTCCTGAATGAATTGAAACCCACAGTGACTACAACTTCTTCCTTGAATAATGGCTAGATGAATACCATGAAATTTTTGAAATTTCCATGACCAGGTGGCACTGGAAAACCTTTGGATGTCCTGATGCTGATCATGAGTATACCAGACAGTTCCTTGATTGACAGGGTTTCATGAAAATGGTGAAGAGTTGCCAGTTAGTTGGCGCCTGCTGATTAGTGGGCCTAGAGCATTGGTGGGCAGATGTGTGACAAATCATCTGTGGTGGGGCCACGTGGATCTGCCATTGTCTTCCAAATGGCTTGTGACTGATATGGTTACAGCCAACAGACCCAATAGGTAAAGGCATCTTGTTATATGGAGAGGTTTCAGGAAAATGTTCAGAATCAGGTTGCTATGGTCAAGGGGGCAAGCTATGTGGGATAGAAGCCTGGTTATTGCATTCTCCTGCAAACCCTCACCCACCACACGTGACAGAACTCCCTCCAGCAATATGTCCCAATTGAACTCCTTTATTTCGTGAAGCAAATACCAAACTCCCAATGCAGCAGCAAGAAACACCACTAAAAGTGGAGGATGAACAAATGTCTTCCCAGTTAACACAGGGAGAAACTTAGCCCCAGTGTCCACAGTTTAGCTACAAAAAAAGAATTCAGCACTGCTGCCACATGTTCAATGAAAAATAAGAAACCATGTCTTACAGGTCACATATATGCAGAACCAGCTTTGATGGTCTCTCTACAAAAGAACTAAATCTCCTGAAAACAACATATATTTCAAGTGCCCAACCTCAGAGGCAGTTTCTCAAGAATTCTTTCAGCCAGCAGAGCTCCATGTTTGAGGAGTGTTTACCTTTTGCCTTAATATTTTGAACTCTGCTACCACCTCCAAGGTTGTGAACTCCTTAGCATATCCCATTCCAGATATGTATTCACAGATTTTCTAACTCTTCTCCTCTAACTGTGTCTTACTTTGGTAAAAGATAATGTCAAGGCATTGTTCTGGATGAGAGTGGGAAGATTTTTGGGTAGCACATATTTGCATAGACATTGGATTCATTTTTCAATTTTCCTTCAAAACACTGAATCTCTGACCCTAACCAATTCCCAACTAGACTCTGACTACTAATCCTAATATGATGGAGAAAAATAACAAAAAACAGAAAAGAAGTACAAGCAGTTCAGAGGAGGCAAGGTGTATACTTGGACTTGCCTTTTGCATAATATAGGGTAGGAGTTATAAATCTTGCAAATTTTTTTTTGAAATAGTTCTCCATGTGTTCTGTTCTCAATAGTTCTCCACATATTCACAAATATGTGAATTCCTTTCTCCCTTTCTCTGTAGCCTATTAAGCACATGTATTTTTATATGCACATATAGATTTCTACCTGGTACCACACGTACATTCTTGTGAGGTGTTTGACTTGGCAGATACAAATTGTGAGAAGAGATCACTCCTCATAAATGCTGTTGGAACTGAAATTTAAAACTATGGGTGAACTTTCTAGTTGAACAACATTATACATAAATCCATGTTCAGTATAATGCATATTTTTGGATCTGTGGATGATATATATTTCATGATGAATTTTGATTGGCATATATATTGCTAGTTTTTAATCTCTCTCTCTCTCTCTCTCTCTCTCTCTCTCTCTATATATATATATATATATATATATATATATATATATATATATATATATATATATATATACTCTCCAGATTTTTCAAAATATGTAACATATGTGACTTATTATACACTCCCTAAATTCATTCATATTCATTTATGTGGATTTATAATCAACTTTTCACAAGATTATTTTCTAAAATATTCATCCACCTGAAATTCATATTTGTTTCCTAGTACTGACAACTAACTTCAGTGAATGGTGTATACAAATCTTAATATTTCTACAGTAACTGACCCAGTTTAACATCAATGCAAGTAGATTCCTATGGGACATGATATATATTTTGACATTCATATTTATTCAACAATGGGACATTATTATTTCTTCAGTTTATGCACATCATAGTATATATATTTCATCCAAAATTTCAAAAATATATAGGAATTTGTTTCACTTTCAATCACTTCCTGCTTCTGAACACATGTATTCCTCCATGTTTCTTTACTGGTCTTTTCATGAGACTTCTTTCCAAACACATTATTTTCGATTTCCAAAATCAATTTTGAAGCAAAACTCACACACTCTTCATGAAAATCCTAATAGTAATATTATCATTGATGTATAACTGGTTGTAATGAATGTCTGTATATCAATATTTGATTTCCTGTATACTTTCAGATATCAATTCAATCCATTATTTATAGTGGAATGAGTATATGTTTTATTCAGAGTATGTTCTATTCATGCATTATCTGTATATTCATAGAAACAGGGTACACCTCTTTGTACCCCCAATACTAATTTATACGTCTTCAAAATATTGCTCCCAGAAATGGTGGAAGATATACTCATGTCACCTGATCTACATATATATTTTATCACAGTAATATTATGGACACAAAATGCAAAGGTCACACTTATGATTGTACCAAAGACTAAATGGAAAGTGAGCATGGATTAGTAATAACATCCATGTCCAGGTTGCCTAATGCTCTCAAATGTCAATCCAATTGGTGACTACATATTTGTTTCTTGCTAAGATTATATATTCAACCTCAACCCTGTTGAAAATGTCTAATCCTATAACTCACATTATACTTTGCCTGATTTCCTTTTGCCTCAATTGATATTTACTTTCCTACATATTTTCCCCAGTTCATCATTGTGAATGACTCTTCACATGTTCTGACATTTACATTCACTCTCTACCCGAAACCCTATTGCTAAAAACTTTTGGTCCAAATCCTATACTCACTCTTCTTTCTAAACCTACTGACTATCTTCCTAATCCTACTGACTATCCCTTTTTGACTGCATGTTCTCTTCAACATTCAATCATCCAAGGTAAAGGTCCTATGCCATTGTATAGCGATTAATCAGAGACATCTGTGCAGAACATAATTCAAAGCTAAGTATCCTACCCAAGGGCCCAATACACTTCTGGGCTTCAAAACTTACATAGATTTGGGTTTTCAAACTTATATTTCACCTTTATATTCTTTTAAATATCGCAGGTTCCCAATAACATTATTCATCATGCAGAATGATTCCTAACTGAAATCGAACCTGTTATTAACCCTAACCATGCGCTGTTCCCTCAATCTAACTTTACAGAGGAGCAGGGACAGAGTTGGTCTTACAATACAGGAATGTAGGGGATCTTCCACCTGCTGAGAACCTCAAAGGTCAATGCAGGAATGATCCTTGGAGAAGTTGTAGGCAGCAATGTAGTACCAAGAAGAGCAAAAGTCTTCTGACATGATAAAGAACCTGGACAGGATGAACAGATGTGTCTGAATCAGCCTCTCTCTTCTTAATGTAGAGAAGATGGACCAAAGCAGGCCTGAATGGAAAGATGTTCCCCGGTGCATATGGTTGATATACCATTCTAACTTGTGACAGTGTCACAGAAAGTAGGAACAGCCTCCATCTCATGGGACCCTTGGCAGCAACTGTTAGGACAAAGTGGTTGCCAAGGGAGTGACCTCATTCATTTCATGAAGAAAGTGACTTCACCTAACTTACTTGGTGATGGAACTCTCTGAACTTGGGATCCAGGAAGCCAGGCATTCAGAGCCAGTCCCAGTCACAGTCCCAGTGGGATCACATGTTTGGTTTTACCAAGGGCAGAGAGTCTTTTTTTGGTTCCTACTGATGTGAGAATGGCCAAATGCCAGGACAGCTCTGAAGAGGGTCCTTTCCTAAGAAAGCAGGTAGTTGGTCATTGCTGGTTCCTGACAACTTCACAGATTTGGCCACGGAGACCAGATCTGAGACAGCGCAGGCCAGTTCGGGGTAACAATATGGTCCACAGTCAGAGAACACTCCGGATAATCACAGACATATTGGGGGAAGGAAGTGCCTTTGTGGGTGTGGGTGTGAGTTTGTGGTTTTGTCTCATGTTCTGAGAATAGGTAGGAAAGGCGGTTTGTTTGGTTTGGAGTGGACTGTTTCTAAAAAGTCGTTTGACAAGGTGAGTGTTTCTATATCTGTGTATCTCACTGTGTCCGTGGTTGTATACATGAGAAAAGAGAATGCATCAATGGATATGTCCTGTCTTGAAGAAAGTTTTCCAGCATTCATTCTACCCAATTTATGACTGGACTGCAGGTTGCCTTATGGATGGGCAAACCCTACTATCGTCCTAAGTTCTTGTTTTCTTCCTAAATTTTGGCCACTACCCAGAATAGGCTCATGGTTTTGTGTTCAAGATATGTAACACCTCCAAGCTCTGTGACATGGCCATGTACTGGATAGCTGAATGGAATGGCGAGCATCTCAGGAAACTCGGATATCAGTGTTACCAGGAAAGACTCAGTGGAGAAACACTGTTTTGGGCCTTCTGCTTACCTATTTTTCTGTTGCCCTGAATGTCAGGAAGGTCCTTACCTCAGGCCACTCCTTTTTGAAGCCTGAAGTAAACAGTTTTTAAATGCAAATGAATGGGCATCACCTGTGGTGCTTTGCTTAATTGCTTTGAAAGGGATGTGTCTGAATCAGCCTGCTTGGCTCTGGGTCAGGCTATGGATTAGATTCTCAGCACCTGATGGATATAAAGAAAGTTCCCATGTGTGTATTGAAAACAAAAATGGTAAAAATATCAGTCATTGTGGATGAAGTTTCCTGCCTTCCTCTGTTAGGTTCCTGACCTCCATCAAGTGAGAATAGGATCCTCTGGGTCAAATGAGTTCTTTGAACTCCTGCAGAAGTGCTTGGGTTCTCCCGTGATGCCAAATCACATAAAGAATCTATACCTGACAGTCAGTAGGCCTCAAATTGGAGAAGCAGAGCAGTATTAAAGGCAGGCCTATTTGATCACTCCTGGTTCACAGGAAGGATGTCAAGGCCACCCTCACTTTAGGCAAATGACGGGCAAGGGTGCATATTTTGGACATTGTCTTGGGCTGCGCTCCTCATGGAAACCTCCAGCAAGAGTTTATGATAAGTGTCTATATGGAAGAAGATGAGGGTCATGTGGGAGTGTTTTGGTTTCAATTGTGGTCATTTGTGTGGCGGTTGGAAGAGATGACTGGGTCCACATGGGCTTGAACTCTGGTGTGATTCTCCTTCGAGACTGAGTTCTGGAACTGACTTCAGAGAAGTATTGCCATTAATTGTGTTGGGATTGTAGGAGGCCACGCATGAGAGTCACCCTTGAAACCTGAGATTGGGGCCTGGGTGGCTTTCCACAGAGCACTGAGAATCTCAGCCAGGATATCACATGATTTTATTCTGAAAGACTTGGCAGCCATAGTTAAGAGTCAAAACACACATGGACCTCACATTTTAGACCTCAATGGGCCTGTCTGCATGTGACATTTTGACCACTCTTTGGGAAGCCTTGCCTGTGAGAGTTCTCCAGAGATTTAATTGAAATGAGCTTCCTCACCATTTCATGGTTCTTGGATGAATGGAAACCCCAAAGTGCCTCCAACTTCATTCTTGAACAATGGATAGATAAATACCATAAAATTTTTGAAATTCCCAATGACCAGGTGGCACTGCAGAACCATTGGATGTCCTATTGCTGCTCATTAGTGTACAAGACAGTGCCTTGATTGACTGGATTTCTTGAAAATGGTGTAGAACAGAGATGCCAGTAAGTTGGAGCCCGCTGAGTAGTGAGCCTAGAGCAGTGGTGTGCAGTTGTCTGATAATATATTTGTGGTGTGGCCATGTGGGAGTGTCATTGGCTTCCAAATGGCTTGTGACTGACTTGGTTCAGCCAGCAGAAAATTATATGAAAAGGCATCTGGTTATATGGACAGGTTTCAGGGCAATGTTCAGAATCAGGTTGCTATGGTCAAGGGAGCAAGCAATGTGGGATAGAAGCCTGGTTGGTGCATTCTCCTGAAGACCCTGACACACCACACCTTACAGGACTCCCACCAGCACTGTGACCCATTTGAAATCCTTGTATGTTGTGAAGCAAATACAAAACACCCAGTGCAGCAGCAAGAAACACCACGAAAATTGGAGGATGACCAAATGGCTTCAAACTCCACACAGGGAGACACTTAGCCCCCAGTGGCCACAGTTTATCTACAAAGAGAGAATTCATCACTGCTTCCTCATGTTCATTAGAAAATAAGAAACCATATCCTCCAGGTCACATAGATGCAGACCCAGCTTTGATGGTCTCCGTACACAGGGAGCTAAAGCTTCTGACAACAACATATGCTTCAAGTGCCCAACCTCAGAGGCAGTTTCTCAAGAAGTCTTAATGCCAGCATAGCTCCATGTTTGTGAAGTGTTTACACTGTCCCTTACTTTTGGAAACTCCTCTACCACCTCCTGAACATTTTCCATTCCAGGTATGTATTCACAGATTTTCTAACTCTTCTTCTCTAATTGTGTCTTACTAGGGGCGAAGATATTGTCAAGGCATTGTTCTGGATGAAAGTGGGAATTTTTTGTAGCACATATTTGCATACACATTGGATTCATTTTCCTATTTTCCATTTGAAATACTTAATAACTGACACTAACCCATACCCTAATAGACTCTTACTACTAATCCTAATATAATGGAGTAAAATAACCCAAACAGAATAGAAATACAAGCATTTCAAAGGAGGCATGGTGTATAGTTAGACTTGGCTTTTGCATGATAAAGTGTAGGTGTTATAAATCTAGTTAATTTTTAATTGAAATAGTTCCATGTGTACTTAAAGTTAACAAACATGTGAATTCCTGTCACCCTTTCTCTGTAGCCTATTCAGCACATGTATTTTTATATGCACATATAGAATTCTACCTGGTACCACAGGTACATTCTTGTGAGGTGGCTGACTTGGCAGATAGAAATTGTGAGAATAGATCACTCCGCCTAAACGCTGTTGAAACTGAAATTTCAAACTATGGGTGAGCTTCCTAGTTGAACAACATTATACATAAATCCATGTTCAGTAAAATGAATATTTTTGGATCTGTGAATGATATATATTTCATGGTGAATTTCGATTGGCATATGTATTGCTAATTTTTAATGTCTGTGTGTGTGTATATATATATATATATATATATATATATATATATATATATACACACACTCTAATTTTTTTTAAAATATAAAATATATGTGTCTTATTATACACTCCCTAAATTCATTCATATTCATGTATGTGGATTTAGAGTTAACATTTCACAAGATTATTCACGGAAATATTCATCCACCTGAAATACGTATTTTTTTCCTAGAAATGAAAACTAACTTCAGTGAATGGTGGATACAAATCCTAATATTTCTACAATAATTGATCCAGTTTCTCATCAATGCAAGTAGATTCCTATGGGACATGATATGTATTTTGATGTTCATTCTTATTCACCACTGGTATGTTACAATTCCTTCAGTTTATGCACATTATAGGATATATATGTCATCCATAGGTTAGCAAAATTATAGGCATTTGTTTCACTTTCAATCATTTTATGCTTTAGAACACATGTAATCCTCCATGTTTCTTGACTGGTTTGTTTAGGAGACTTCATTCCAAACATATTATTGTCGATTTCCATAATCATATTTGAAGCAAATCTCACACACCCTTCATGATAAACTATAACCCTAATATTACTATTAGATGTATAACTGGTTGGAATGAATGATTGTATATCAATATAAGATTTCTTATATATTTTCAGATATCAAATAAATCCATTATTTAAAGTGGAACCAGTTATATTATTTATTCACACTATTGTCTATTCATGCATTGTCTCTATATTCATAGACACAGGGTACACCTCTTTGTAAACCCAATACTAATTTATACGTCTTCAAAATTTTGCTCCCAGTAATGGTGGAAGAAATACTCACGTCATCTGATCTACATATACATTTTATCACAGTAATATTCTGGACACAAAAAGAAAAGGTCACACTTATGTTTGCACCAAAGCCTAAATGGAAAGTGAACATGGATTACTAAAACCATCCATGTCAAGTTTGGCTAATGCTCTCAAAAGTCAATCCTATTTGTGACAACATATTTGTTTCTTGCTAAGATTATATATTCAAACTCAACCCTGTTGAAAATATCAAATCCTATCTCTCACTTTATACTTTTCCTGATTTCATAATGTCTCTATTTATATCAGCTTTCCTACATACTTTCCACAGTTCATCATTGTGACTGACTCTTCAATTGTGCTGACATTTACATTCACACTCTAATCCAAACCCTATTACTAAGGAACTTTTGTTCCAAATCCTATACTCACTCTTCTTCTTAAACCTACTGACTATCTTCCTAATCCTACCCATTATCCCTTTTTGACTGGATGTTCTCTTATACATTCAACAATCCAAGGTACAGGGTCTAATGCCATTGTATATCGATCTATCTCAGACATCTGTGCAGAACATAATTCAACGCTAAGTATCACAATCAAGGGCCCATCCCCGTTCTGCGCTTCAAATCTTACTTAGATTTCTGTTTTCATACATATATTTCACCTATATATACTTATAAATGTCGCAGGTTCCCAGTACCATTATTCATCCAGCAGAATGATTCCTAATTCAAATTGAACATATTATTAACCCTAACCATACACTGTTCCCTCAATCTAACTTTACAGAAGAGCAGGGACAGAGTTGGTCTTACAATACAGGAATATAGGGGATCTTCCACCTCCTGAGAACCTCAAGGTCCATGCAGAAATGATCCCTGGAGAAGATGTAAACAACTATGAAGGACCTGAGAGAGCAAAAGTCAGCATCCATGGCAAACAACCTGGTCAGGATGAAGGGTTGTTTATGAATCAGCCTCTCTCTTCTTAATGTAGAGAAGATGGACCAAACCAGGTTGGTGTGGAGAGCTGTTCCTAGGTGCCTATGGTTGATATACCATTCTACCTTGTGAAAGTGTCACAGAAAGTAGGGGCAGCCTCCATCTCATGGTAGTCTTGGAAGCAACTGTTAGGACAAAGTGGTTACCAAGGCAGTGATCTGATTCAGTTCCTTAAGGAAGTGACCTCACCTCACTTCTTTGTTGATGGAACTCTCTGAACTTGGTATCCAAGAAGCCAGGCACCAAGAGTCAGTCCCAGTCCCAGTGGTCTCACTTGTTAGGATTTACCAAGGACAGAGTCAGTCATTCTTGGTACCTACTGATGTGAGGACAGCCAAAACCAGGAAAGCTCTGAAGAGGGGCTTTTCCTGAGAAAGTAGGTAGTGGCTCACTGCTGGCTCCTGACAACTTCACAGAGTTGGCCAAGGAGACCAGATCTGAGACAGGACAGGCCATTTCATTGGAACATAGTATGGCCCACCAGTCAGAGGACACTCCAGATAGTCACAGACCTACTTGGGGGAAGGATGTGTTTTTGTGGCAGTGGGTGTGGGTTTGTGGTTTTGTCTCATATTCCGAGAATAGGTAGGAATGGCGGTTTGTTTGGTTTGGAGGGAACTGTTTCTAGTAAGTCATTTGACAAGGCGAGTGTTTCTATGTCTGTTTATACCACTGTGTCCCTGGTTGTAGACATTAGAAAAGAAAATGCATCACTGGGTGAGTCCTGTCTAGTAGAAAGCTTCTCAGCTTTCTTCCTGCCCAATTCATGAATGGACTGCGGCTTGACTTATCGATGGGGAACACCTGCTAACTTCTTAAGTTCCTGTTTTCTTCCTGAATTGTGTGCACTCTCCAGAATAGGCTCATGGTTTTGTGTCCAAGATATGTACCACCTCAAATCTCTGTGACATGGCCATGTACTGGATAGCTGAAGGGAATGGCGAGCATCTCAGAAAGCTCAGATATCAGTGTGACCAGGAATGCCTCAGTGGAAAACCCTGCTTTGGACATTTTGCTTAGCTATTCTTCTGTTGCCCTGAAAGTCAGGAAGGTCTTTGCATCAGGTGGGTCATGTGGGAGTGTTTTGGTTTTAATTGTGGTCATTTTTGTGGCCGTTGGAAGAGATGACTATGTCCACCTGGGCTTGAACACTTATGTGATTCCCCTTAGAGACTGAGTTCTGGAACTGACCTCAAAGAAGTATTGCCATGTATTGTGTTGGGATTTTAGGAGGCCACGCATGAGAGTCGCCCTTGGAAACTGAGATCTAGGCCCAGGGAGGCTTTCGGAAGAGCACTGGAAATTTCAGGAAGGACATCACATGATTTTATTCTTAAAGACTTGGAAGCCATCGTTGCAAGTCAAAACACACATGTACCTCACATTGTAGACCTCAAATGCCTGGCTTAATGTGACCTTTTAGCCTGTCTTTGGGAAGCCTTGCCTGTTAGAATTCTCCAGAGCTTTCATTGAAATGAGCTTCTTCTCCATTTAATGGTTCCTGAATGAATTGAAACCCACAGTGCCTTCAACTTCATCCATGAAAAATGCCTAGATAAATATCATTAAAGTTTCGAAATTCCCATCACCTGGTGGCACTGGAGAACCTTTGAGTGTCCTATTGCTGATCATGAGTGTACCAGACAGTGCCTTGATTGCCTGGGTTTCATGAAAATGGTATAGAACAGAGATGCCAGTAACTTGGAGCCTGATGAGTAGTCGGCCTAGAGCAGTGGTGTGCAGGTGTGTGTTAAAACATCTGTGGTGGGGTGATGTGGATATGCCATTGGCTTCCAAATGCCTTGTGACTGATATGGTGCAGCCCCCATACCCTTGTATGTAAAGGCATCTTGTTATATGGAGAGGTTGCAGGGCAATGTTTAGAATCAGATTGCTATGGTCAAGGGGGCAAGCTATGTGGGATATAAGCCAGGTTGGTGCATTCTCCTGCAGACCCTTACCCACCACACGTGACAGAACTCCCTCCATCACTGTGTCCCAGTTGAACTTCTCATATTTTGTGAAGCAAATTCCAAACTCCCAGTGCAGCTGCAAGAAACACCATGAAAAGTGGAGGATGACCAAACGGCTTCACAGTCCACACTGGAAGACACTTAGCCTCCAGTGGCAACAGTTTACCTATAAAGAGAGAATTCAGCCCTGCTGCCTCATGTTCATAGGAAAAAAAGAAACAATGTCCTCCAGGTCATATAGATGCAGACCCAGCTTTGATGGTCTCACTACAAAGGAAGCTAAAGCTCCTGTCATCAACATATATTTCAGGTGCCCAACCTCAGAGGCAGTTTTTCAAGAAGTCTTTAGGCCAGCAGAGCTCCATGTTTTGGGAGTTTTTACCCTGTCCCTTACTTTTTGAAACTCCTCTACAACCTCGAAGGTTGTGAACTCCTGAGCATTTTCCATTACCGATATGTATTTACAGATTTTCTAACTCTTCTCCTCTATTTGTGTCTTACTTGGGGTGAAGGAAATGTCAAGGCATTGTTCTGAATGAGAGTTGGAAGATTTTTGGGTAGCACATATTTGCCTACACATTGGATTCATTTTCCAATTTTCCATTCGAAATACTGAACCCCTGACTGTCAAGGGTAGAAGGAATTCTTTTTCAAAGAACAGCCTGACACTTAAAAGAAACAGCCCCCAGGAGACATCCTGTCTGGAAGACATCCTGTAGCCATATGTGTCCCTGAGACATCCTGTGACCATCTTTCTTCCAGAAACATCCTGAAGTTATCTCACCTTGTGAAGACATCCAGGAACTGCTGATAAGAGAGCTTTCCCAAATCCAGCATATTAATACCCATGTGTGAACAATAAAATTTTGCAGCTTGATCAGAACTCCTGTGTTGCTCTCATCTCTCGTGTCTCTTGTCCCTTCATTCCTCACTATATAGGTTCGCTGCCCACGTTGATGTGTCCTGCCGGCTGGGACATCTGGTGCCCAGACTGGGGCTCAAGCCTTTGACTGAGGGGGAACCCCTTCCTCCTGGAAGACTTGGTCAAGAGGAGCTCGCGATCGCCTCAGCAGACACCACCCGGAGACATATCCAGGAGAAGGGTGGGAATGATGCACGGTGAGTGACCCACCATGTGACAAGCAGTATCGTCACATGATTTGTTTATTTCAGGCCTCAAGGAGTCCTTCAAGACATGGGGGGGCACATGTTAAGAAAAAGGACTTAAAATTTTTCTTTACATACATAGGAGAATTGTGTCTATGGTTTCCTCTTGAAGGGACCATTGATGGCAAAAATGGCTTAGAGTAGGAGACTGTTTAAAAGATTATTATGAATCATTTGGCCCAGAAAAAATGCCAGTTCCCAACTTTTCTTACTGGAACTTAATTAATGAAATTCTTAAAAGTTTTCGCTTTGACAATGGTACCTTACAACTTGTCAGGATTGGGGAAGAGATTATGCAAAAGACCTCTCGTCCCTCCTCTGCATGCCCATCATTAGTATAGACATAGACCCTTCTCAGTCTTCCCAGGACCCTGAGAACCTTCCTGGTCCCCCTCAAAATACGACCCTAATTAATAACGCTCCAATGATTAAAAACCACCTTTATCCAGTTTTAAATCCCAGAGACACATTGACCCCTGGGAAGGACGCTATCTTGGAGAAGGAAGCAGCTCTCTACCATTCAGAAGACCCGCGACTTCTCAGGAACCTGCCACAGCCTATAGGATTTACACATTCACCTCCCTCCTATATCCCTCCTGCCTTTTGTGCTCTGGCCCTTCAGGGGCCAAGTGCCCCCCCAGATATTTTTTCCCTACTTCCCCTGCCTAACCTCTCTCCCTTGCCAGCATTCTTCCAACATAGACGGGAACAGATGAAACTTTTAAAAGAATTAAATTCCCTTGACTCTGAGCTCTCTTCATTAGCCTTAGCTATGGAGTCAATGCAAGCTGGCCCACAGCGGTCTAATACAAAGGCGAAGCCACTCCATCGGCCTGTTCTCACCTTCCCAGTCACCACCAGTCAGATAGATAAGCCTGCCCAGGCTGAGGTCAAAGACTTCGATGAGGAACAAGAGGAGGAAGCGGGGGAAATGGATCAAGGAGATCAGGACTCAGAGGATGAGGAGTTCACCCCTGGGCAGGAAGGAACCCAGAGTCTACAAAAAATTAAGCCTATCTTTTCTTGAAAAACTTAATAAGGCATGTGCTCACTATGGCCCCACTGTGCCCTACACGTTGGCTTTATTAGAAATCCACAGCGCAAAATGGCTTACTCCCAATGATTGGAAATTTTTAGACCAAGCTACCTTCAGTGCCGAAGACTTCCTGATATGGAATGCAGATTTCGAAGAGCAATGTCGGGAAACTGCTCAAATAATTTTAACTAAGGCCTCCTCTGAATCTGGGACTTAAGTTTAGCTAGTGGGCAATGCGCCTTTTGACACTAAAAATAACAGGCACGTTTCCCTCTTGGACTCTTGGCGCAGACTCAGATGGCTGGTTTACCTGTTTGGTGACACCTCCCTCAAAAGGCCTTGGCTACCACTTCCCTGGCAAAAATTTGACAAGTGCCCGATGAGCCTTATAGGTAGTTTGTTCCCCGGCTTAACCTAGCTGCGGAATGCTTGCATGAACCAAGCGAAGGTGAAAGCACCTATGTAAAACATCTTGCCTTTGAAAATGCCAACCCAGCATGTCAGAATGTTCTTCAACCACATAAGGATAAAGGGAAACTTCCTGAATTTATTAGACTCTGTGCAGGCGTGGGTGCAGCCCATGCCATGGGTCTCGCTTTAGGGGCCGCCTTTACCAAGGCGTTTCACAATCCTGGCTCACGTACTTGCTTTACTTGTAAACAACCTGGCCATTTTGCATGTGGGTGTCCGACAGGTAAACAAAGCCTAGGAATAGCATCTCCTCAAACTGGGGCTTAACCGCCCCCAGCTACCCTTTTCCATAGAAGTGGTAAAGGTCATCACTGGGGCAGTGAGTGTAGATCTAAGACAAATGCCCTCAGACAGCCTATTTCTTCCTGCTTCTCGGGAAACTCCCTGCGGGGCCAGCCCCTGGCGACAACATCCCCCAGGACAAACACAGGAGCAATAAGGTTTGTTCCCTCCCAAACGTCCAACCTACCACAAAATCCTTCTCCACAATTGCCTCCCTCCAACTAGCCACCCCAGGCAGCGCAAAATTGGACCTCTCTGCCGCCACAGTTACAATATTAGACTCAATGCAAGGGCCCCAGATAATACCCACTGGAATTATGGGTCCCCCTTCATCTCATACATGTGCCCTTATTCTTGGAAGAGCCTCCAATACCATACAAGGTGTTCAGGTGTTCGCTGGCATTAATGATAATGATTTCACTGGAGAAATAAAAATACTGGCCACTGCTATTAATGGAGTTGCCGCCATCCCAGCAGGAACAAGACTTGCACAATTAATTCTCCTTCCCTTGGATTCAGGAGGCATTTCCAACACCCAAACCTACCTCGGGGGGCTGCCTTCTTGGGCTTCTCTGATGTGTATTGGGTTCAACCCATTTCTCACAATAGACCCACCCTTACCTTACTTACTGAAGAAAAGGAATTCCAAGGAGTTCTAGATATTGGAGCTGATGCCGCAATTATTTCTCAAAAATACTAGCCATCAGGTTGGCCCCTCACTCCATCCTTGACTGACCTTAAAGGGATAGGAAAATAAAAAAATCCTCTGGTCAGCTCTCGGTCTATTAGCTGCACTGATAAAGATGGTAATAAGTCAACTGTCACTCCTTTCGTTGATTCTGACCTCCCTGTTAACGTATAGGGTGGAGATATTTTGAGTGATTGGAAGTTATTCTCGCCAGTCCCAATTCCATGGTGACTCATCAAATGCTTCCTATGAATTTTGTTCCTGGTACAGGCCTGGGGATACTGAAACAAGAACTGGTGGAGCCTATACAACCCATACAAAAAACAAATACATGTGGACTTGTGTATTCAGATTTTTCGTATCGGTCCCTGACCCTCCTGTACCCCATGCAGATAAAATTATTTGGGAGACTCAGACTCCTGTGTTGGTGGATCAGTGGCCCCTTACCCAAGAAAAATTGGAGGCTGCCTCCACGTTAGTGCAGGAACAGCTGGCAGCCGGCCATGTAAAGCTCTCAACCTCACCATAGATTACTCCTATTTTTATTATCAAGAAAAAATCAGGCAAGTGGCGCCTTTTACAATATTTGTGTGCCATTAATAAAGTTATGTGCCCGATGGGAGCACTACAGCCAGGCATTCCCACACCAGTGGCGATTCCAAAAAACTATTGTAAAATGGTTATTGACTTAAAAGATTGCTTTTTTTACCATTCCTTTAAATCCTGAGGATAGACCCTATGTTGCCATTAGTCTCCCTCGCATTAATTTTCAGGGCCCTATGCAGAGATTTCAATGGAAGGTTCTTCCCCAAGGTATGGCCAACAGCCCTAGTCTTTGTCAAAAATACGTTGCTCAAGCAGTAGACCCTGTGAGAGAGTGATGACCACAAAATTTTATTTTACATTATATGGATGATTTGTTAATTGCTGCACCTAATACCCATGACCTTAATAATTGTTTCTTGGACTTTTACAAAACCTCACTACCTTGGGACTACAGATAGCTCCAGATAAGTTTCAAACAAAGGACCCTTATACCTATTTGGGCCTTAAACTTCAAGATAATCAGATCCAAATTCCTAAAATACAACTATGTGTGGACCATCTTCACACCCTTAATGATTTTCAAATATTACTGGGGGATATTCAATTGCTAGAAACATATTTAAAATTACCCACTTGTGTACTTTTGCCCCTTAATGATATTTTGATAGGTGATTCCCACCCCTCCTCCTCTCAAAAGCTTACTCCTGAGGCATGACATGCATTAAACCAAGCCACAGAAGCCATTGCCCAAAAGTTTGTTACACAAATTTCTTATAACCTTCCTCTGGTTCTGGTTATTTTCCACACTCCTCATACACCCACAGGAATATTTTGGCAGCGAGATCCACATTTTAAAAATAAAGGCTGCCCCTTGCTTTTGGTCCTTGTACCCACCACATCCTCCAAGGTTATTACTGTTTATCTTGCTCAGGTAGCTTCTCTTATTTTTAAAGGTCGTTTGCTTTCTCGACAACATTTTGGCAAAGACCCTGATAATATTTTAATTCCATATCCTAAGGACCAAATCCTTAATACAATTTTTACTACAGACATGGATGAATGGGGTATTGCCCTATCAGGCTTTTTGGGAACAATTCAAAACCACATCGCCAATGACCCCCTTTTAAATTCTGTCCAGTTACATCCATTTATTTTTCCCAAAATTACTCAAAAGGCTCCCATTCCTCAAGCCCTTACCGTCTTTACAGACGCTTCCAGTAATGGCCGTGCAGTCTTTGTTGTCAATAACAAGCCTACCACCTTTGATACTGTCTTTCAGTCAGCTCAGTTTGTGGAATTGTTCGCCATAAAACAAGTTTTTATAAAGTTTTTTGATAATCTTGTTAATATTTATACAGACGGTGCCTACATTGCTCATTCTGTGCCCCTGCTGGAGATTTCACCCACCATTAAGGCTTCTTCCAATTCCCCCTTTCTGTTTCACCAGCTTCAGCAGCTAATTCAGGCCAGAAAACATCCATTTTCCTTAGGACACATCATGACACACTCTGACCTTCTGAGCCCTCTAAAACAAGGTAATGCCCAAGCTGATGCAGCAACATGTTCCATCTTTCCAATTTTTGTTGGCTCCATTCAAAGGGCCATGGAGTTACACAATCTTCACCATCTAAATTCCCAGAGCCATCGATTACTTTGGAAAATTACCAGGCAACATGCATGAGAAATAGTAAAAGCATGCCCTGGTTGCACTGTCTCCCTCCCCATTCAACACTTGGGAGTTAACCCCCGAGGATTACTGCCCAATCAGATTTAGCAAATGGATGTTATTCATTTTCCTGAATTTTGGAAAACCAAATATATATACGTTTCTATAGATACCTTCAGCGGCTTTATTTTTGCATCACCACATTCTGGAGAGGCTACCAAAGATGTCCTTTCTAATCTTGTTTCAGCCTTTTTCATAATGGGTAAACCAATACATATTAAAACAGATAAATGTCCTGCATATACCAGTGCCAAGTTTAAACAGTTTTGTGCTACCTTTCAATTTTGTCATACTACTGAAATTCCATACAACCCTCAGGGCCAAGGCATGTGGAACTTTCCCAGCTTACCTAAAAGACTTGGCTATCCCGTCTTAAGGCTTCCGCCCTTGTATTTACCACTCCCAGGGATCGCCTTAACCATGCATTATTTGCCCTTATTTTTCTTACCCTAGACAGTGAAGGCCATTTGGCCACAGACAGACACTGGCATCCTTCATCCAATTCTGTTCGCACACCTGTTATGTGGTGCAATCCCATTACAAATAAATGAAAACGCCCACATCCTATCCTCATCAGGGGATGAGGCTCAGCTTGTGTTTTGGACCAAGAGCAAGCATCCCTAAGATGGTTACCAGAATGCCTGGTTAAACAGGTAAATTACTTACCTCAACCCAGGGACGGAGGCCCTCCCCCTGAGGACAAATTTTCCTCCATTTCAGATACAGCCAACAATCTTTGCGAGGATCCTGCTTAAGGCACTTCTGCTGAACAGGTTTGAACACGGAGGCCTTGGACCTCCACCTTCCAACATCATGGAGTACCTTTTTGCCCCCCCCCCGTGAATGCAAGGGAGGATTTTGGACTGAGGCTCCCACTAGTTGGACCCAGACTGCTGACTGCATGACTAAGGTGACTTACCTCCGTGCCGAGGTTGACCATAATCTCGGAGGAGTTCATCAGCGTAAATGGGTATGCGTTAACAAGCCAAAGATTATTCTCCCTAGTACAAGTAAAGCTCTCCAAAATTGTTCTGCAACTTGTACGCATACCCAGGGGATGCATGTCTCTTGTAATGCGTCGGCTTCAATTTGTGTTAATCAACAGGGAGAACAATTTTTTGAAGCCTCCATAACTAAAATTCATGCAGCAGGGGGACCACTATTCATTATACCCCCATTCTCCTTGACCATGGAGAAGATGGCAAATACACCAAGCTACAGTCAGCTGGGTGCCAAGGCACTGTCGGAAAACCTTCCTACTGGCCCATTAAGGCCCCTACAGGGGTCTCTGATGGTGGAGGACCCACTTATTCTGTCAAGCATCCTCAGATAATCAAACTTTTGAAACCCCAAATCCCTGAGCTCACATATCATCCCTTAATGTAGCCTAAATCCCAGTTCACAGGTTTAGATACCAATACATTAGATATTTTGCAAACTACATTCTCCTAGCTTAATAATTCGAACCCCACCCTTGCTGGTGATTGCTGGCTCTGCATGACAACAGGGGCAATCATGCCTATGGCAGTTCCTATTAATTCTATCATGGACAATGATAATACATGCCAACCCGGATTTCCCTTTAAAGTACAGCCTATAGGCACTTTTACATTATGTCTTTTAGGCACGATGCAGAATAATACCTATGATATTGATGTTGGACTTACTTCCTTTGGAAATTGCTCAACAGTATAAAATTATTCCTCACCCACCCCATCTCTTTGTCCCTCCAATGGCACAGTTTTTATGTGTGGAGGAAACTCGGCCTTCCCAGGCTACCAGCGAATTGGACCATTGATTGTGTTCTTGCTTTATTACTCCCTGATATAACTATTGTCCCAGGAGATGAACCTCTACCAATTTCTAGCCTAGACACTTTAGTCAAAAGACATAGGTGGGCAATACAGGCTTTACCACTCATTGCCAGCCTTGGAATAACAGCTGCTGTGGGCACAGGTACAGTGGCTTAGGCACGGCTATTCACTCTTACCATCGCCTGTCTCAACAACTTATAAATTATGTACAAACTTTATCAGGAACCATTAAAGATTTGCAGGACCAAATAGATTCCCTGGCAGAAGTGTTTCTTCAAAACAGACGAGGCTTAGATTTGCTGACAGCTAACCAGGGAGGTATTTGCTTAGCCTTAGGGGAACGATGCTGCTTTTATGCCAATAAATCAGGCATAGTACGCATTAAAATTAAGCAGATTCAAGAAGATCTAGAAAAGAGACAAAGGGAACTATTTGAAAATCCCCTCTGGACTGGGCATAATGGATTTCTACCCTACCTTCTTCCCCTATTAGTCCCTTTGTTGGGTATACTTTTAATGGTGTCCATAGGCCCCTGCATTATAAACAGGCTGGTATAATTTATTAAAGAACAGATTAATATTTTGGCCTCTAAGCCCATACAGGTCCACTATCATGGTCTGGAGATGGAAGACAGCACTGCCAACATTTAAAATAATGTTCAACCCTTCTCACATGCTTATTAAGTTTACATCCCCACAGATCTCTCTTTCTTACAAAAAACTATAAGTAACAGCTCTGAGCAACCATCTTCTACCCTTGCAATAAGGGTTCGTTCTCCATGGGCCCCTCCGCTTGGGGGAGGACACACCCTTGGAATGAGGACGTTAGGCCATAATAACGGAGGGTCCAGGAAGGACTGCAGGAGGATGGATCCACGGATCCCCAAACACAAGACCTCTGAATGACACGCTCTGGTGCATGGCGGTTGGCATGCTATCCCCTCAAAGACGTCTCCTCCAAAAACATGCCAAAGCCAACATAAAATCTCCTAGGAAAGATGCTCACTCAAATCAGGAGATATTCTAAGGCATCCTAGAGAAACAGAGCCACTATCACCCCCTAAATCCATGGCCTGTAAGGTATGGTCTAATATTTTATATAAGAAAAGGGGAGATGTCAGGGGCTAGAAGGAAGTTCTCCTTCAAAAAATAGACTGACACAAGAAACAGCCCCCTGGGACACAACCTGCCTGGGAGACATCCCACAGTCATCTATCTCCTTTTGACATCCGGCTACCATCTGTCTTCCTGAAACATCCTGAGGTTATCTCACCCTGTGAAGACATCCAGCAACTGCCGATAAGAGAGCTTTCCCATCCGCAGCATATAAATACCCTCTGAGAATAATAAAATTTTGCAGCATGATCAGAACTCCTGTCTTGCTGTCATCTCTCGTGTCTCTTGTCCCTTCATTCCTCCCAAACTAGGATCGACACCCAAGTTGATGTGTCCTGCCAGCCGGGCCATCTGACACTAACCCATACCTCCTAGACTCTGATGACAAATCCTAATATGATGGAGAAAAATAACCCAAACAGAATAGAAATATAAGCAGTTCAGAGGAGGCATGGTGTATAGTTGCACTTGCCTTTTGCATGATATAGGGTACGTGTTATAAATCTAGTTAATTTTTAATTGAAATAGTTCTCCATGTGTTTTTAAAGTTAACAAATATGTGAATTCCTTTCTCCCTTTCTCTGTAGCCGATTCAGCACATGTATTTTTATATGCACATATAGAATCCTACCTGGTATCAGACGTACATTCTTGTGAGGTGGCTGACTTGGAAGATACAAATTGTGAGAAGAGATCACTCCTCCTAAACGCTGTTGGAACAGAAAATTCAACCTATGGGTGAGGCTCCTAGTAGAACAACATTATACATAAATCCATGTTCACTAAAATAAATATTTTTGCATGTATGGATGATATATATTTCATGATGAATTTCGATTGGCATATATATTGCTACATTTTATTGTCTGGGTGTGTGTGTGTTGTGTGTGTGTGTGTGTGTGTGTGTGTGTGTATACACTATCCAAATATTTCAAAATATGAAATGTATGTGTCTTACATATACTACCTAAATTCATTCATGTTCATGTATGTGGATTTATAATCAACTTTTCACAATATTATTCTCAGAAATATTCATCCACCTGAATTACATATTTGTTTCCTAGTACTGAAAACTAACTTCAGTGAGTGGTGCATACAATCCTAATATTTCTACAGTAACTGACCCAGTTTAACATCAATGCAACTAGATTCCTCTTGGATATGATGTCTATTTTGAAGTTCATTTTATTCAACACTGGTACATTACTATTTGTTCAGTTTATACACATCATAGGATATATATTTCATCAACAACTTCAATAATTCATAGGATTTTGATTCACTTTCAATCATTTCCTGATTCAGAACACATGTATTCCTCCAGGTTACTTGACTGTTTTTTCATGAGACTTCTTTCCAAACGCTTTTTTTTCAATTTCCATAATCATTTTGAAGAAAAACTGACACACTCTTCATGATAAACCATAATCCTAATATTACCATTAGATGTATTTCTTGTTGGAATGAATGATTGCATATAAATATACGATTTCCTGTTTATTTTCAGATATCAATTCAATCCAATATTTAAAGTTGGAACAAGTTATAATATTTAATCACAGTATCGTCTATTCATAAATTATCTCTATATTCATAGACACAGAGTAAATCTCTTTGTAACCCCAATACTAATTTTTCATCTTCAAAATGTTGCTCCCAGAAATGGTGGAAGAAATACTCATGTCACCTAATGTACATATACATTTTATCACAGTAATATTCTGGACACAAAAAGAAGAGGTCACACTTATGATTGTATCAAAGCCTAAATGGAAAGTGAGCATAGATTACTGAAAACATTCATGTCCAGTGTGCCTAATGCTCTCAAATGTCAATCCTATTGGTGACTACATATTTGTTTCTTCGTAAGACTATATTTTGAACCTCAACCCTGTTGCAAATGTCTAATCCTATCACTCAATTTATACTTTGCCTGATTTCCTAATGTCTCTATTGATGTCTGCTTACCTAAATATTTTCCCCAGTTCACCATTGTGACTGACCCTTCACGTGTGCTGACATTTACATTCACTCTCTACCCAATACACTATTGCTAAAGAACTTTTGGTCCAAATCCTGTACTCAGTCTTCTTCTGAAACTTATCGAATATCTTCCTAATCCTACCGACTATCCCTGTTCTAGTGGATGTTCACTTCTACATTCAATCATCCAAGGTACAAGGTCCTATGCCATTGATTATCAATTTATCTGAAACACCTGTGCAGAACGTATATCAAAGCTAAGTATCCCAATCAATAGTGCAATGCCCTTTTGGGCTTCAAATCTTACCTAGATTTTTGTTTTCATACTTATATTTCACCTATATATTCTTATAAATATCACAGGTTCCCAATACCATTATTCATCAATTAGAATAATTCCTAACCCAAATCGAACCTGTTATTAACCCTAACCATACACTGTTCCCTCAATCTAACTTTACAGAAGAGCAGGGACCAAGTTGGTCTTACAATACAGGAATGTAGAGAATCTTCCACCTGTTGTAAAACTCAAAGGTCCATGAAGAAGTGATCCCTGGAGAACACGTAGGCAGCCATGAAGGACCTGAGAGAGCAAACGTCATCTTCCATTGCAAACAACCTGGTCAGGATGAAGGGTTGTGTCTGAATCAGCCTCTCTGTTCATAATGTAGAGAAGATTGACACAAACAGTCCTGTTTGGAGAGCTGTTCCTGGGTACCTATGGTTGATATAGCACTCTAACTTGTGAAAGTGTCACAGGGAGTAGGAACAGCCTAGATCTCATGGGACCCTTGGAAGCAACTATTAGTACAAAGTGGTTGCCAAAGCAGTGACCTCATTCAGTTCCTGAAGGAAGTGACCTCACCTCACTTCATTGGTCATGGAACTTTCTGTACTT
The DNA here is from genome assembly GCF_048772815.1 of Callospermophilus lateralis. NCBI lineage: Eukaryota > Metazoa > Chordata > Mammalia > Rodentia > Sciuridae > Callospermophilus > Callospermophilus lateralis. The sequence goes on from NW_027513145.1 coordinate 2,023,951, forward strand.
GGGATCCAGGAAGCAAGGTACCAAGAGCCTGTCCCAGTCCCAGTCCCAGTGGGCTCACTTGTTTGGATTTACCAAGGACAGAGTCAGTCTTTCATGGTACCTACAGATATGAGGATGGCCAACTTCCATGAAAACTCAGAAGAGGGGCATTTCCTGAGAAAGCAGATAGTGGCTCACCGCTGGCTCCTGACAAGTTCACAGAGTTGGTGATTTCCGGGGATCAAAAGTTGGCCCACCAGTCAGAAGACACTCTGGATAGTCACAGACATACTTTGTAGAAGGTGGTGCCTCTGTGGTTGTCGGTGTGGGTTTGTGGTTTTTGTCTCATGTTCTGAGAATAGGTAGGAAAGGCGGTTTGTTTGATTTGGAGTGAACTGTTTATAGTAAGTCGTTTGGCAAGCAAGTGTTTCTATGTCTGTGTATCCCACTGTGTCCATGGTTTTAGACATTAGAAAACAGAATGCATCAATTGTTGTGTCCTGTCTAGTAGAAAGCTTCCCAGCATTCATCCTGACGAATTTATGAATGGATTTCAGCTTGCCTTATCGATGAGCAACATGTGGTATCTTCCAAAATTCCTGCATTCTTCATGAATTCTGGCTACTCTCCAGAATAGGCTCATGGTTTTGTGTCCAAGATATGTAGCAGTTCCAAGCCCTGTGACATGGCCATGTACTGGATAGCTGAAGGGAATGTCGAGCATCTCAGAAAACTCAGATATAAGTGTGACCATGATAGTCTCAGTGGAGAAACCCTGCTTTGGGCCTTTTGCTTACCTATTGTTCTGTTGCCCTGAATGTCAGGAAGGTCTTTGCCTCAAGACATCCGTTTGTGAAGCCTGAAGAAAACAGGTTCAAATGGAAATGAATGGACATCACCTGTGGATCTTTGCTTATTCCTTTGGAATTGGAAGTGTCTGAATCAGCCTCTTGGCCCTGTGTGAGGCCGTGGTTTAGATTCTCAATCCCTGAAGAATCTAAAGAAACATCACATGTGTGCATCCAAAACAATAATGGCCAAAAGTGGAGTTATTGTGGATGAAGTCTCTCCCCATTCTCTGTGAGGTTCCTGACCTCCATCAAGTTAGAATAGGGATCCTTTGGGCCAAATCATTTCTTCAAATCCCTAAAGAGGCTTGCCCATTATTGCTTGAGTTTTCCCTTGACTACAATTCACATAAAGAATCCAAACTGCACAGTCAATACTCCTCAAATTGGAGAAGCTGAGAAGTATTAACAGCAGGCCTATTTGAACACTCCTGGTTCACAATAGTGGTGTCCAGGCCACCCTGAAATTAGGCAAATTAGGGGCAAGAGATATTATTTAGGAGACTGTCTTGGGCTTCGCCCCTCGTGGAAACTTCCAGCGATAGGTTATGATGAGTGTCTATATAAAAGAACATGAGGGCCATGTGGGAGTGTTTTGGTTTTAATTGTGGTTGTTAGTGTGGTGGTTGGAAGAGATGACTGGGTCCACCTTGACATGAACTCTGGTGTTTTTCCCGTTAGAGACTGAGTTCTGGAACTGACCTCAGAAAAGTATTGCCACTAATTGTGTTGGGATTTTAGGAGGCCATGCATGAGAGTCGCCCTTGGAAACTGAGATCAAGGCCCAGGGTGGCTTTCAACAGAACACTGGGAATCACAGCCAAGATATGACATAATTTTCTTCTGAAAGACTTGGCAGCCATAGTTGAGAGTCAAAAGACACATGGACCTCACATTGTAGAACTCAATGGGCCTGGCTTCATTTGACCTTTTGGCTATTCTTTGGGAAGCATTACCTGTGAGATTTCTCCAGAGCTTTCATTGAAATGAGCTTCGTCAACATTAATGGTTCTGGAATGAACTGAAACTCACAGTGCCTCCAACTTCATTGTTGAAATATGGCTAGAAAAATACCATGAAATTTTTAAAATTTCCATGACCAGCTGGCATAGGAGAACCTTTGGATGTCCTGTTGCTGATCATGAGTATAACAGACAGTGCCTTGATTGACTGGTTTTAATGAAAATTGTGTAAAACAGAGATGCCAATAAGTTGGAGCCTGATGATTAGTGGGCCTAGAGCAGTGGTAGGCAGGTGTGTGATAAAACATCTGTAGTGGGGCCATGTGGATCTGCCATTGGCTTCCAAATGGCGTGTGACTGACATGATGCAGCCAGCAGTCCCTTCTAAGTAAAGGCATGTTGTTATATGGAGAGGTTTCAGGGCAATGTTCAGAATCGATTTGCTATGGTCAATGGGGCAAGCTATGTGATATAGAAGCATGGTTGGTGCATTCTCCTGCAGAAATTGAAATACCACACGTGACAGAACTCCCTCCTGCACTGTGTCCCAGTTGAACTCCGTGTATTTCATGAAGCAAATACCAAACTCCCATTGTAGCAGCAAGAAACACCATGAAAATTGGAGGATGAACAAATGGCTTCACAGTCCACACAGGGAGACACTTAGAACCAAGTGGCCACAGTTTACCTACAAATATCAAATACAGGACTGCTGTCTCATGTTCATTGGAAAATAAGAAACTATGTTTTACAGGTCACATAGGTGCAGACCCAGCTTTGATGATCTCAGTACAAAGGAAGCTAAAGCTCCTGATAACAACATATGTTTCAAGTGCCCAACCTCAGAGGCAATTTCTCAAGAAATCTTTAGGCCAGCAGAGCTCCATGTTTTTGGAGTGTCCACCCTGTCCCTTACTTTTGGAAACTCCTCTACCACCTCCAAGGTAGTGAACTCCTTAGCATTTTCCATTCCAGATAAGTATTCACTGATTTTCTAACTCTTCTCCTCTCACTATGTCTTACTTGGGGCGAAGATAATGTCAAGCCATTGTTCTGGAGGAGTGGGAAGATTTTGTGTAGCACATATTTGCATACACATTGGATTCATTTTCCAATTTTCCATTCGAAATACTGAATCCCTGACTCTAACCCCTACCCTACTAGACTCTGACTAGTAATCGTAATATGATAGAGAATAAAAACCCAAACAGAATAGAAATACAAGCAGTTCAGAGGAGGCATGGTGTATAGTTGGAATTGCCTTTTGCATTATATAGGGTAGGAGTTATAAATCTAGTCAATTTTTTGTTGAAATAGTTCTCCGTGTGTTTTGAAAGTTAACAAATATGTGAATTCCTGTCTCCATTTCTCTGTAGCCTATACAGCACATGTAATTTTATATGCACATATAGAATCGTACCTGGTATCACACGTACATTTTTGTGAGGTGACTGACTTGGCAAATACAAATTGTGAGAAGAGATCACTCCTCCTAAATTCTGTTGGGACTGAAAATTCAACCTATGGGTAAGCCTCCTAGTTGAACAAAATTATACATAAATCCATGTTCAGTATATAAATATTTTTGGGTCTGTGGATGATATGTATTTCATGATGAATTTCGATTGGCATATATATTGCTAGTTTTTAATGTCTGTGTGTGTGTGTGTGTGTGTGTATATATATATATATATATATATATATATATATATATATATACTCTCCAGATTTTTCAAAATATGAAATATTTGTGTCTTATTTTGCACTCCCTAAATTCATTCATATTCATGTATGTGGATTTATAATCCACTTTTTAAAAAATTATTCTCAGAAATATTCATCCACCTGAAATATATATTTTTTCCTAGTACTGAAACAGTTTTCAGTAAATGGTGCATCCAAATCCTAATATTTCGGCATTGCAAGATGGCTGTGAAGACAGTGTATCACACCCAGTGTACCCTGCCACTGCGCAGGTGAATAACGAGTTAGAGCGATGAAAAACTATCTTGTTAGGATCTTACAGGAAAATGGGTGTTTACCGAAACCTAGAAGAATGATTTCCACCACCGAGGTCCGGTAATTGAGTCTCAAACACAAGCCACTTGTGCAACCGGAGATCCATTCTGATTGATCCGCGTGACCTGCCCCGTGTCTACAAATGGTGAGGCACCACCGAGAAGCGACCAGCAAGCAGGGAGAAACGTTGCTGCGGATTCTGTGGAATCCTGCTGGCTGAGCATCCACTGAGCCCCCAGCTGAATTCGGGATTTCAGACGGGGAAGTTAGCAGTACATTTCTATCCCCCAAAGCGGAAACTCCACAAAGGAAACCAACAGCCACCATCTTAGAGAGCTGAAGTAACCACCACCACTCCCTGACAGATTGCAACAATAAAACAGGTGTCTGTTTCTCAGCTCATCTCACATACAGAGGGGAATTCGTATAAAATCTCTCCTAGGCTTTTGGGGGAGGGATAATCAGAGCAAGTCTGCATAAAGACTGGGGGGAAACTAGAGGCACCTGACCTTCATCTCCCCTTCCCATCAGCAGCAAAAATGAAACTTGTCTAGCCAGTGCGGGGCAATGGGCAAGCGAAAAAAATTAAAACAATAGAGTTCCAGGGTTCCCAATAGACACCCTCCCCACCCAACAAACGGCAGACCCAGAGAACAGTTTGAGCTGCCGAGAAGCATCACTCAGGAGAAATCTGGTCTAGCAGGAGAAATCAGGACTAGCAGGATAAACCAGGGGACTAGAGGCCAGGCCCTCCTGACTGGTTGGCTGGAGAACGCCGGCCCGCTGCCAGTGTGACTAGGCAACTGGAGACCACCTTCCTGCCGGCGCCAGCCCACCTGCTGACGCTATGTCTTGACGGCTGGAGAACGCGCGCCTGCCGGCGACCGAACGCGCAACTGTGTGGCTAGAGATCACCCACCCGCCGAAGACAGCCCACCCGCTGCCCGCGCTACTGGGTGGCTGGAGACTGCCGGCCTGCCCGCGACCGGGAGCTGAAACCAACCAGAGACAATCCAGTCCACCCCCCCAATTCAGACACTCCGGCAAAAAGCCCACCACAGCAGAGAGGTGACATCACTGGCGCTCGGCCATCAGAATTCCTTAACAGCGGAATCCACTTAAGCAGGCATAGTCTACCAACACAAAGGAGAGAAAACAGAGATATATAAACCCATAACAAATCTATAGAAGAGAGCAGAAACACAGCAATCAAATAGAGCTGGAAAATAACGTGAACATCATGAAAAAACAAGGGAAAAAAAGGTGTACAAACAATGAAGGACAACTTAATACTACAGGAGAACCTAGAAGCATCAGAAACAGGGATAGGGAAAAAACTTAAGTCATACCTAACTCAGATGGAAAGGAATAATAGAGAAGACATGAGGCAGCAAGTCTAAGCAATAAAAGTATATTTTGAAAATGAATTAAACAAACAAATTCAAATGGCAAAGAACAAGCTTTACCAGGAGATAGAGATCTTTTAAAAAATCATACACTAATTCTAGAAATGCAGGAAACTATAAACCAAATTAAAAACTCAAACAAGAATATTACAAATAGACTAGATCAAGTAGAAGTCAGAACATCAGATAATGAAGACAAAGTTTGTCAACTTGAAAAGAATATAGTCAACACAGAAAACATGCTTAAATCCCATGAGCAACTATTCAAGAGATATGGGATGCCATAAAAAAACCAAAATTGGGATTCATCGGGATAGAAGAAGGCATAGAAATTCAAACCAAATGAATGGACAACATATTAAATGAAATAATTCTAGAAAACTTCCCAGAGATGAAAGATGGAATGGATTGCCATATCCTGGAAGCCTACAGGACCTCAAACATTCGAAACCATAATAGACAAACTCCTAGACATATAATTATGAAGATAGCCAACATACAGAACAAGGAGAGAATATTAAAAGCTACGAGAGAAAGTAGGCAGATAACATTCAGTGGTAAACCAATTAGGTTAACAATTGATTTTTCATTACAGACTTTGAAAGCGAGAAGATCTTTGAACAATTTATTTCAAACACTGAAAAATAATGGATTCCAACCAAGAATACTGTATCCAACAAAATTAAGCTTCAGATTTAACAATGAAATTAAGTCCTTCCTGATAAACAAAAGCTAAAAGAATTCGCAGACAGAACACCAGCACTGCAAAGCATTTTGAGCAAAATATTACAAGAAGAGGAATTGAAAAATAGTGCCCAAAACTTACAGCGGGAGGTATCTCAGTAAAGGGGTAAGAAAATAAGCAAAAAGTAAAAACTACCCAAATTAAAATAAATAAATAAATAAACATGACTGGAAGTACAAATCATATTTCAATTGTAACCTTAAATGTTAAAAATCTAAACTCACCAACAAGAGACATAGGCTAGTAACCTGGATCAAAACAATAAATGCAACAATATGCTGCCTTTGGGAGACTCATATGAAAGGTAAAGACATACACAGGCTGAAAGTGAAAGGTTGGGAAAAATCATACCACTCATATGGCCCTCGGAAGCAAGCAGGAGTGGCCATACTCATATCATATAAAATCAACTTCAAACCTACGTTAATCAAAAGGGATAAAGTAGGACACTATATATTGTTAAAAGGAACCATCCACCAACAAGACATAACAATTATCAACTGGTATGCACCAAACAACTGAGCTGCAACGCTCATAATACAAACTCGCCTCAAGTTCAAGAGTCAAATAGACTACAACACAATAATTATGGGTGACTTCAACACACCGCTCTCGCCATTAGACAGATCCTCTATAAAAAACTGAATAAAGAAACTATGGAATTCAACAGCACAATCAATAACCTTGACGTAACCGACATATATAGAATACATCAACCATCATCAAGTGGATACACTTTATTCTCAGCAGAACATGGATCCTACTCCAAGTTAGACCATATATTATGCCATTGGGCAACTCTTAGTAAATATAAAGGCGTGGAGATAATACCATGCACCATATCTGATCATAATGGAATGAAACTGGAAATCAATGAGAAAAGAAGGAAGGAAAAATCCTACATCACATGGAAAATGAACAATATTCTACTGAATGATCAATGGGTTACAGAAGACATAAAGGAGGAGATAAAAATATTCTTAGAATCAAATGACAATACAGACACATCATACTGGAATCTATGGGACACAAAGAAGGCAGTTTTAAGAGGGAAATTCATTTCTTGGAGTTCTTTCCTCAAAAAAAGTATAAAACAACAAATAAATAAACTCACAGTACACATCAAAAACCTAGAAAAGGAAGAGCAAAACAACAGCAAATGTAGTAGAAGACAAGAAATAATTAAAATTAGAGCAGAAATCAACGAAATTGAAACAAAAAAAACATTAAAAAAATTGATAAAACTAAAAGTTGGTTCTTTGAAAAAATAAATAATATTTACAGGCCCTTAGCCATGCTAAGGATGAGAAGAAGAGAGAGAACTCAAATTACTAACATACGGAATGAAAAAGACAATATCACAACAGACAGTACACAAATACAGAAGATAATTAGAAAGTATTTTGAAACCCTATATTCCAGTAAAATAGAAGATAGTTAAAATATCGATAAATTTCTTAAGTCATACGATCTGCCCAGATTTAGTCAGGAAGACACACACAATTTAAACAGACCAAAAACAAAGGAAGAAATAGAAGAAGCCATCAAAAGACTACCAACCAAAAAAAGCCCTGGACCTGATGGGTATACAGCGGAGTTCAACAAAACCTTCAAAGAAGAATTAATACCAATACTTTTCAAGCTACATCAAGAAATAGAAAAATAAGGAGCTCTTCCAAATTCATTCTCGGAGTCCAAAATCACCCTGATCCCAAAACCAGACAAAGACACTTCAAAAAAGAAAACTACAGACCAATATCTCTAATGAACTTGGATGCAAAAATTCTCAATAAAATCCGTGTGAATTGAATACAAAAGCATATCAAAATAGTTGTGCACCATGATCAAGTAGGATTCTTCCCTGGAATGCAAGGCTGGTTCAATATACAGAAATCAATAAATGCTATTCTCCACATCAATTGACTTAAGGACAAGAACCATATGATCATCTCGATAGATGTAGTAAAAACATTCGACAAAGTTCAGCATCCTTTTATGTTCAAAACACTAGAAAAACTAGAAATAAGAGGAACTTACCTCAACATTGTAAAAGCTATATATGCTAAACCTCAGGCTAGGATCATCCTAAATGGAGAAAACTGAAGGCATTCCTTCTAAAATCTGGAACAAGACAGGGATGCCCTCTATCACCACTTCTATTCAATTTAGTTCTTTAAATACTAGCCAGAGAAATTAGACAGACAAAAGAAATTAAAGGCATAAAAATAGGAAAAGAAGAACTTGAATTATTGCTATTTGTGGATGACATGGTAATATATTTAACAGACCCAAAAGGGTCTACAAAGAAACTGCTAGAGTTAATAAATGAAGGATAGAAAACCAACACGCATAAATCAAAGGCATTCCTGTATATCAGCAACAAAACTTCTGAAATGGAAATGAGGAAAACCACTCCATTCACAATATCCTCAAAGAAAATAAGACACTTGGAAAACAACCTAACAAAAGAGGTGAAAACCACAAAACCCTAAAGAGAGAGATAGAAAAAGATCTTAGAAGATGGAAAAATGTACCCTGTTCATGGATAGGCAGAAATAAATTCATCAAAATGGCGAAATTACCCAAAGTTCTCTACAGGTTTAAAGCAATGCCAATCAAAATCCCAACGACATTTCTTGTAGAAATGATAAAGCACTCATGAAATTCATATAGAAAAACAAAAGACACAGAATAGCAAAAGGAATTCTAAGCAGGAAGTGTGAATCGGGAGGTATAGCGATACCAGACTTCAAACTTTACTACAAAGCAATAGTAACAAAAACAGTGTGGTACTGGTACCTAAACAGGCAGGTGGACAAATGGTATAGAATAGAGGACAGAGAAACCAATCCACAAAATTACAACTTTCTTATATTAGATAAAGTGGCTATAAACATGCAATGGATGAAGGATAGCATCTTCAACAAATGGTGCAGGGAAAATTAGAAATCCATATGCAAAAAAATGAAACTGAATCCCGTTCTCTCACCATGCACAAAAGTTAAATCAAAATAGATCAAGGAGCTAGATATCAAATCAGAGACACTGTGTCTCATAGAAGAAAAAGTTGGCTACGATCTATATACTGTGGGGTCAGGCTCCAAATTCTTTAATAAGACATCAATACCCCAAGAGTTAATAACAAGAATAAACAAATGGGACTTACTTAAACTAAAAAGTTTTTTTCTCAAGAAGAGAAACAATAAGAGAGGTAAATAGAGAGCCTACATCCTGGGAACAAATTTTTACCCCTCACACTTCAGATAGAGCCCTAATATCCAGAATATACAAAGAACTCAAAATATTAAACAATAAGATAACAAATAACCCAATCAACAAATGGGCCGAGGACCTAAACAGACACTTCACAGAGGAGGACATACAATCAATCAACAAGTACATGAAAAAATGGTCACCATCTCTAGCAGTCTGAGAAATGCAAATCAAAACCACCCTAAGATACCATCTTACTCCAGTAAGATGAGCAGCCATTATGAAGTCAAACAACAATAACTGTTGGCGAGGATGTGGGGAAAAGTGTACACTTGTACACTGCTGGTGGGACTGCAAATTGGTGATGCCAATTTTGAAAGAAGTATGGATATTCCTGGGAAAGCTGGAAATGGATCCACCATTTGACCCAGCTATCACCCTTCTTGGACTGTTCCCTGAGGATCTTAAAAGAGCGTACTATAGGGATACTGCCACATCAATGATCATAGCGGCACAATTCACAATAGCTAGACTGTGGAACCAACTTAGATGCCCTTCAATAGATTAATGGATAAAAAAAATGTGGCATCTATACACAATGGAGTATTACACAGCACAAAAATGACAAAATCATAGAATTTGCAGGGAAATGGATGGCATTAGAGCATATTATGTTAAGCGAAGCTAACCAATCCTTAAAAAACAAATGCCAAATGTCTTCTCTGATATAAAGAGAGCAAATAAGAGCAGAACAGGGAGGAAGAGCATGAGGAAAAGATTAACATTAAACAAAGACAAATGGGGGGAGAGAAAGGGAGAGAGAAGGGAAAGCTTATGAAAATTGTAGGAGACCCTCAATGTTACACAAAATCGCATATAAAATGTTGTGAGGGGAAGTGGGGGGGAAACAATGGAGAGAATTGAACAATAGCAGATGAGGTAGAGAGGGAAGATGGGAGGGGAGGAGAGGGTGGATACTAGGGGATAGGAAAGGTAGCAGAATACAACAGTTACTAATATGCCATTATGTAAAAATGTGAATGTGTAACCGATGTGATTCTACAATTCGTATTTGGGGAAAAAATGGGAGTTCATAACCCAATTGAGTCAAATGTATGAAAGATGATATATCTTGAGCTTTGTAATGTTTTCAACAACCAATAAAAATAAATAAATAAATAAAGGTTTAAAATTTAGTGGGAAGAAATCAACTAAAAATGGGTTCAGATATATTCATTTTGCTATGCAGAAACTTTGTTTTGTGTAGTTGTAAATATCACAAATTTATTTTACCAGAAAATGCACATAAATTGAGATTAAAGGATAATTCACCTAACTTCATGAAAAATTCATAGCATTTTCTACACTTTTCATACTTCATTTTTTTTCGTGAATATTTTGTCATGGACAAGGTCTAGTCTTAGGCTATTCTTCCAGAATACTACCTCATCTGACAAGTTCGTACAATGTGTTGGATTGTTCTTGTCATAGTTTCTAGGTGATAATGTGTATTTTTTCTTATCTTTATTTGGACATACAAACCTAACTATATCTTTGCATTTTATGTTTTACTGGGGAAGAGACTCATCAAAAGCTCTTTATTATATGTATCAACAATCAAACATTTAGAGCATGCAAGTATTCTTAATTTTGCATGAAAATAAATTTGTACCATTTTTCTTATAAAGATGTAGTATTATTAATAATGTCCCTACTGTAATAAGTAACTACTTACAAGAAGAATTAAACAATTGACTTTATATCAATTATGAAGATGAAAAGTACTAAAATAAGTATTTGGCAATTAATACACAATTGATAGAAATTGAAATCACAAGAAAGCCATTTAAAATGTCAGTGCATATGGTCCTTAAATAATAGGTTGTTCACATAAAATTTCTCTAATTCATAAGAGTTAATATGCCATATTACAGCTTAATGTGATATAAAACCTTAAATTATCAGTATTGATAAATAAGAATGATACCTGTTTACTTAAATATGTTTATTTGATTTTCACTGTAAGATGTTAATTATGGAAGAATTGAGAATTACGAAAGACTTGGTCTATATTATTTCTAACAGGAAAATCAAAGTACTTTTAAATATATATATATATATATATATATATATATATATATATATATATATATATGTAATGCATATGCATGAATATAGATACATATGTACAATAAATGTATTGTAATATATCTATCAGATTATTATAATTTTTAGATTTTCTCAAGAAAAAGAATGACTATAAAAACAGTCTTAAATTTAAATTTCACAGCATACTACTGTTTGTAATGACATGAGAGAAAAATAGATATGGAGGGGAAACGAAAAAGGAAGGGAGAGAAGGGGGAAAATGAGGAAGAAAGTGAGTAAAGAAGAGGGACATAAGTGTATGATGTTAAGATAAAAGTGGAGGGGCTGGGTTTGTGGCTCAGTGGTAACATGCTTTTCTAGCATGTGTGAGGCACATGGTTCTATTCTCAGCACCACATACAATTAAACAAAATGAAGGTCAATCAACAACTGAAAAAAAAAATAAAAAAGAAGAAATATTACGAAAATTCCAAGCTTTGATGAATGTTAAATAAAAAAAAATTATGTTACATAGCCTTATGTAATTTCTAGACTATCCAAAATAGTCACTAAATGTTAGATTATTAGTGCTATAACTAAAAATCCATTGATCTTTCCTCTACATTCTGTGGCATGCTAGTGCTAAAATAAATTGTATTATTAATCCCCCCAAAAATCCTAATATTTCTACAGTAACTGACCCAGTTGAACATCAATGCAAGTAGACATGATGTGCATTTTGACGTTCATTTTTATTCAACACTGGTACATTACTATTTCTTCAGTTTATGCACATCATAGCATATATGTCTCATCAAAATTTCGCAAATTTATAGGCATTTGTTTCACTTTCAATCACTTCCTGCTTGAGAACACATGTATTCCTCCATGTTTCTTGACTGCTCTTTTCATGAGACTTCTTTCCAAACACATTATTTTCGATTTCCATTATCACATTTGAAGCAAAACTCACAAACCCGTCACAATAAACCATAACACTAATATTACCATTAGATGTGTAACTGGTTGGAATGAATGGTTCTATATCAATATAAGATTTCTTACTTAGTTTCAGATATCAATTCAATCCATTATTTAAAGTGGAACCAGTTATATTATTTATTCACAGTACAGTCTATTCATGAATTATCTCTATATTCATAGACACAGGTACACCTCTTTGTACCCCCAATACTAATTTATACGTCCTCAAAATATAGCTCCCAGAAATGGTGGAAGAAATACTCATATCACCTGATCTACAAATACATTTTATCACAGTAATATTCTAGACACAAAAAGCAAAGGTCACACTTATGATTGTACAAAACCTAAATGGAAAGTGAACATGGATTACTAAAAACATCCATGTCCAGGTTGCCTAATGCTCTCAAATGAAAATCCTATTGGTGACTACATATTTGTTTTTTCCAAAGATTATATATCCAAACTCAACCATGTTGAAAATCTCTAATCCTGTCACTCACTTTATATTTTGCCTGATTTTGTAATGTCTCTATTGATATCTGCTTTCCTAAATATTTTCCCCAGTTAATTATTGTGACGTCCTCGTCACATGTGCTGATATTTACATTCACTCTCTTAGCGATACCCTACTTCTAAAGAACTTTTGTTCCAAATCCTACACTCATTCTTCTTCCTAAACCTACCGAATATCTTCCTAATCCTACCGACTATCACTTTTTGACTGGATGTTCTCTTCTACATTCAATCATCCAAGGTGAAAGGTCCTATGCCATTGTATATCGATTTATCTGAAACATCTGTGCAGAATGTAATTCAACGCTAAGTATCCCAATCAAGGGACAAATGACCTTCTGGGCTTCAAATCTTACTTAGATTTCTGTTTTCGTACATATATTTCACCTCTATATTCTTATAAATATCACAGGTTCCCAATACCATTATTCATCCAGCAGAATTGTTCCTAACCCATATCGAACATGTTAATAACACTAATCATACACTGTTCCCTCAATCTAACTTTACTGAAGAGCAGCGACAGTGTTGGTCTTACAATACAAGAATGTATGGGATCTTCCACTTGCTGAGAACATCAAAGGTACATGCAGAAATGATCTCTGGAGAAGATGTAGGCAGCTATGAAGGACCTGAGAGAGCAAAAGACATCTCCATGGCAAACAACCTGGTAGGATGAAGGAATGTGTCTGAATCAGCCTCACTCTTCTTAATGTAGAGTAGACCAAACCAGGCCTGTGTGGAAAGCTCTTCCCAGGTGCATATGGTTGATATACCATTCTAACATATGAAAGTGTCACAGGAAGTAGGGGCAGCCTCCATCTCATGGGACCCTAGGAAGCAACTGTTAGGACAAAGTGGTTGCCAAGGCAGTGACCTCATTCAGTTCCTGAAAGAAGTGACCACACCTCACTTCCTTGGTGATGAAAGTCTCTGAACTTGGGATCCAGGAAGCCAGGCACCCAGAGCCATTACCAATCCCAGTCCCAGTGGTCTCACTTGTTTGAATTTACCAAAGACAGAGACAGTCTTTCTTCTTACCTGCTAAGGTCTGTAAACAAGTCAGATTGGCACCTGTTATTTTGCCAGAGAAATGTTAGAGTCTGTAAACAAGTCTGGATGGCACCTGGCAAAATGCCAGAGGGAGTGGTTTGTGAAGTAACAAAAGCGAGCCATTAAGTGTGGAGATTCCTTATTGGTTGACTGCTGTATCTGTTTTATGCTAATGAGATAGGCTGTGTAAAATGTATAAATATTGCTCAGATCTTACAATAAACGGCTCTCATTCCTGCTGCATCAACGTACACAAGTTATTCGTCACCCCCCAGGTTATTCTGCTGCATCGGGACTGCGGAAGATGGTGGCCCGTTACGGGGAGCCCCGGGACACTCACGGGTAAGGGACAAAAAAAGCTTTCTGTCCATAGATAGGACGGGAGCAATCTGCTCGTCCCTAGGCAGATAGGGCGATAGGAAAAATGGCCATTTCGAGAAAATGGAGAAGATTGATGCAGTATGTTTGTGTCTTGTTTTGTCTTGAAATGTTGTATTGTCTTTGTGATGAAAATATGGAAGGGGTGAGAAGTAAATTGATAAGAGAAAAAGGCACCCCAGTGGAACCAAGAATAGTTAGGGCATGTGTTGATAAAAGCCCAGAAACTCTAGTCAGAAAGAAAAAGAAAGTTCAGAAGAAGAAGGATTATCAGGAAAAAAGTTTGCAGCAAAAGGCTATTACTGAATACTTTTCAATACTGGAGGGTGCCTGAAATGACAACGCGGCTGCCACCTGCCCAAGCCGATCATGGCGCAGCAAGAATTTTCCAAGAGACAGTTGTGGGCTCTTCCCCGCCCCCCTGCCCGGGGGAGCGGATCACCACTGTGAGCCCAAATCTAGACCTGACCTGGAGGCACAGTCTCGCAGGCTTTTGCTCCCTGTGCCCAGAAGAAGTTTGAGCCCAGGACTCTCCCTGGGGCCATCTGGGGCTGCCCAGGATGCTACAGCTGGCAGAAGGTGCTACTGGCATCCCTGAAGTTTGATCATTTCCAAGGCCAGTAACTACAATGGGTCTCCCACACCTGCAGGCTGATGAGTAATGAGTACTATTAAGGCTTATTTCAAATGTAAAAAACCTTGAGATAATGTACTAAAATTGTTCAGAAGGTTGTTTTCTTAGTGAAATGCTACAGGATTTTCTTTAGCCATCCGGAGTTCCTGCCTTCGTCCAAGTGCCGGTGAAAACAAAGGTGGAAGAATTTACAATGTTGCTGAGAACTGGAGGAAACTTCGGCTGAGAACCCGAGGAGACTTCGGAGCTATCGCTCTTTCTGCTACTACAACTTAAGCTAGCTGCCTGGAGAACTTACCTGGACTGTGATTTACCTGAACTCTGAGTTAATCTATTGAGACACTGCTTTATCTGGACTGAGACAACAAACTGTAATCTACAACAACTTGTAACTCGGTATCTTTGCTAACGGTGTCATTGCTGGTATAAGTTTTCCAAGGGCTTCTTGCATGGAGCCATCAATTGGATTGGTATTGTAACATTTTGTATCCTCCTTTTCTGTTTCTAGCAGGTTATTTATGGTGTTTCTGTAAAAAACACTATGGTCCTTATTTAAATTAAACAAAAGGGGGAAATGTTAACGTCTGTAAACAAGTCAGATTGGCACCTGTTATTTTGCCAAAGAAATGTTAGAGTCTGTAAACAAGTCTGGATGGCGCCTGGCAAAATGCCAGAGGGAGTGGTTTGTGAAGTAACAAAAGCGAGCCATTAAGTGTGGAGATTCCTTATTGTTTGACTGCTGTATCTATTTCATGCTAATTAGATAGGCTGTGTAAAATGTATAAATACCGCTCTTATTCAACAATAAACGGCTTCCACTCCTGCTGCATCAGACTACACAAGTTGTTCGTCACCCCCCCGGTTATTTTGCCCAGCCAGCCGGGCTGCGGCACTTACCTACTGATGTGAGGATGGCCAAATGCCAGGGAAGCTCTGAAGATGGTTCTTTCCTGATAAAGCAGGTATTGGCTCACCGCTGACTCCTGACTACTTCAAGAGTTGGCAAAGGAAAGCAGATTTGAGACAGGACAAGCAATTTTGGGGAACATAGTATGGCCTACCAGTCAGAGGACACTCTGGATAGTCACAGACCAACTTGAGGAAAGAGTTGCCTTTGTGAGTGTGGTTGTGGGTTTGTGTATCCCACTGTGTCTGTGGTTATAGACATTAGAAAAGACAATGCATCAATGGATGTGTTCTGTCTAGTAGAAAGCTTCTCAGCATTCATCCTGCCAAATTTATGAATGGACTACGACTTTCCTTATGAATGGGCAATACCTGCTATCTTCCTAAGTTCCTGTTTTCTTCCTGAATTCTGGCCACTCTCAAGAATAGGCTCATGGTTTTGTGTAAAAGATATGTACCACCTCCAAACTCTGTGACATGGCCTTGTACTGGATAGCTGAAGGGAATGGAGAGGAACTCAGAAAACTCAGATATCAGTGTGACCAGTAAAGTGTTAGTGGAGAAACACTGATTTGGACCTTTTGTTTACCTATTGTTCCGTTGCCCTGAATGTCTGGAAGGTCTTTGCCTCAGTCCACCCCTTTGTGAAGCCTGAAGAAAACAGTTTTCGAATGAAAAATAATGAGCATCACCTGTGGCTCTTTGCTTAATTGCCGTGGAAAGGGATGTGTCTGAATCAGCCTCTTGGCCCTGTGTGAGGCTGTGACTTAGATTCTCACCACCTGATGAATCTAAGGAAAGATCTCATGTGTGCATCCAAAACCAAAATGGAAAAAGAGCAGTCTTGTGGATGAAGTCTCTCGCCTTCCTCTGTAAGGTTCCTGACTTCCATCAAGTGAGAATAGGTATCCTTTGGTTCAAAAAGTTTTTCAAAGCCCTGCAGAGGCAAGCCCATAGGTGCTTTGATTTTCTCATGACTCCAATTCACATAAAGAATCTAAACCCCACAGACATTAGGCTCAAGTTGGAGAAGCAGAGCAGTATTAATGGCAGGCCTATTTGATCACTCCTTGTTCACAGATAGGTTGTCAAGCCACCCTGACTTTAGACAAATGAGGGTAGGGAGCATATTTTGGATATTATCTTCAGCTGCGCCCCTCATGGAAACTTCCAGCCAGAGGTTATGATGACTGTCTATGTGGAAGTAGTTGAGAGCCATGTGGGAGTATTTTGGTTTTAATTGTGGTCATTTGTTTGGCTGATGGAAGAGATGACTGGGTCCACCTTGGCTTGAACTCTGGTGTGACTCTTCTTAGAGACTGAGTTCTGGAAATGACTGCAGAGATATATTGCCATGAATTGTGTTGGGATTTTTGGAGGCCACACATGGTAGTGGCCTTTGGAAACTGAGATCTAGGCCCAGGGGGCTTCCCACAGAGCACTGGGAATCTGAGCCAGAATATCACATGATTTTATTCTTTAAGACTTGACAGCCATAGTTGAGAGTAAAAACACACATGGACCTCACATTGTAGACCTCAGTGGGCCTGGCTTCATTTGATCTTTTGGCCACTCTTTGGGAAGTCTTGCCTGTGAGAGTTCTCCAGATCTTTCATTGAAATGGGCTTTCTCACCATTTAATGTTTCCAGAATGAATTAAATCCCACAGTGCCTCCAACCTCATCCTTGAAAAATGGCTAGATAAACATCATAAAAATTTGAAATTCCCATCACCAGGTGACACTGGATACACTTTGGATTTCCTGTTGCTGATCATGAGTGTACCAGACAGTGCCTTGATTGACTGGGTTTCATGAAAATGGTGTAGAACAGTGATGCAAATAAGTTAAAATCTGCTGAGTAGTGGGCCTAAAGGAGTGTTTTGCAGGTCTGTGATAAAACTTCTGTGGTGGGATCATGTGGATCTGCCAAAAGGCTTGTAACTGACATGGTGCAGCCAGCAGACCCTTGTATGTAAAGGCATCATGTTGAATGGATAGGTTTCAGGGCAATGTTCAGAATCAGGTTGCTATGGACAAGGGGGCAAGCTATGTGGGATAGAAGCCTGGTTGGTGCATTCTCCTGCAGACCCTGACGCACAACACGTGACAGATCTCCCTCCAGCACTGTGACCCAGTTGAATTCCTTGTATTTCCTGAAGCCAATACCAAACTCCCAGTGCAGCAGCAAGAACACCATGAAAAGTGGAGGATGACCAAATGGCTTCACAGTCCACACGGGGCCACACTTAGCCTTCAGTGGCAAGAGTTTACTTACAAAGAGAGAATTCAGCCTTGCTGCCTCACGTTCTTTGGAAAATAAAAAAACCATGTTCTGCAGGTCACATAGATGGAGACCCAGCTTTGGTGGTCTCACTAGAAAGGAAGCCATAGGTCCTGACAACAACATATACTTCAAGTGGCCAACCTCAGAGGCAGGTTCTCCAGAAGTCTTTAGGCTGGCAGATCTCCATATTTGTGTAGTATTTACCCTGTCCCTTACTTTTGGAAACTCCTCTACCACCTCCAAGATTGTGAACTCGTAATCATGTTCCATTCCTGATATGTATTCACAGATTTTCTAACTCTTCTTCTTTTATTTTGTCTTACTTGGGGCAAAGATAGTGTCAAGGTATTGTTGTGAATGAGAGTAGGAAGATATTGTGTAGCACATATTTGCATACACATTTGATTCATTTTCCTATTTTACATTCAAAATACTGAATCCCTGACACTAACCCATACCCTACTAGACTCTGACTACTAATCCTAATATGGTGGAGAGAAATAATGCAAACAGAATTGAAATACAAACAGTTCAGAGGAGGCATGGTGTATAGTTGGATTTGCCTTTTGCATGATAAAGTGTAGGTGTTATAAATCTAGTCAATTTTTAATTAAAATAGTTCACCATGGGTTTTTGTAGTTAACAAATACGTGAATTCCTGTCTCTCTTTCTCTGTAGCCTATTCAGCACATGTATTTTTATATGCACATATAGAATCCTACCTGGTATCACACGTACATTTTTGTGACTTGGCTGACTTGGAGATACAAATTGTGAGAAAAGATCACTCCTCCTAAACGCTGTTGGAACTGAAAATTCAACCTATGTGTGAGCTTCCTAGGAGAACAACATTGTACATAAATCCATGCTCAGTAAAATAAATAATTTTGCATCTGTGGATGTTATATATTTCATGATGAATATTGATTGGCTTATATATTGGTACTTTTTAATATCTCTGTGTGTGTTTTGGGTGTGTGTGTGTGTGTGTATATATATATATATATATATATATATATATATATATACACTCTAAAGATTTTTCAAAATATGAAATATATGTGTCTTATATACACTACCAAAATTCATTCATGTTCATGTATGAGGATTTATAATAAAAATTTCACAAGATTATTCTCAGAAATATTCATTGACCTGAACTACATATTTGTTTCCTAGTACTTAAAACTAATTTCAGTGAATGGTGCATACAAATCCTAATATTTCTACAGTAATTGACCCAGTTTAACATCAATGCAACTAGATTCCTATGGGACATGGTGTGTATTTTGATGTTCATTTTTATTCAACACTGGTTCGTTAATATTTCTTCAGTTTATGCACATCATAGGCTATATATTTCATCCACAATTCACAAATTTATAGGCATTTGTTTCACTTTCAATCACTTCCTGCTTCAGAACACATGTATTCCTCCAGGTTTCTTGACTGGTCTTTTAATGAGACTTCTTTCCCAACACATTATTTTTGATTTCCATAATCACTTTTGAAGCAAATCTCACACAGTCTTTATAATAAAACATAACGCAATTATACAATTAGATTTGTAACTGGTTGGAATGAATGATTGTATATCAATATAAGTTTTTGTGTATATTTTCACATATCAATTCAATCCATTATTAAAAATGGAAACAGTTATATTATTTATTCACAGTATTGTCAATTCATGCATTAATTCTATATTCATAGACACAGGGTACAAATCTTTGTACCGCCAATAATAATTTATACATCTTCAAAATATTGCTCCCAGAAATGGTATAAGAAATACTTATGTCACCCGATCTACATATACATTTTATCATAGTAATATTCGCGACACAAAATGCAAAGGTCAAACTTATGATTGTACCAAAGCCTAAATTGAAAGTGAGCATGGATTACTAAAAACATCCATGTCCATGTTGCCTAACGTTCTCAAATGTCAATCCTATTTGTGACAACATATTTTTTTCTTCCTAAGATTATATATTCAAACTCAACCCTGTTGAAAATATCTAATCCTATCACTCACTTTATACTTTTCCTGATTTCTTAATGTCTCTATTGATATCTGCATTCCGACATATTTTCCCCAGTTCATCATTGTGACTGACTCTTCACATGTGCTCACATTTAAATTCACTCTCTATCCGAAACCCTATTGCTAGAGAACTTTTTGTCCAAATCCTATACTCACTCTTCTTTCTGAAACTGAATATCTTTGTAATAATTCCAACTATCCATTTTTGACTAGAAGTTCTCTTCAACATTCCATCATCCAACGTACAAGGTCCTATGCCATTGTACATCGATTTATCTGAGACATCTCTGCAGAAAATAATTCAAATCTAAGTATCCCAATCAAGGGCCCAATGCCCTTCTGGGCTTCAAATCTTACCTACATTTCTGTTTTCATACTAATATTTCACCGATATTTTCTTGTAAATATTGCAGGTTCCCAATCATCCTGCAGAATGATTCCTAACTCATATCGAACATGTTATTAATCCTAACCATACACTGTTCCCTCAATCTAACTTTACAGAAGATTAGGGACAGAGTTGGTCTTTCAATACAGGAATGTAGCGGATCTTCCACATGCTAAGATCCTCAAAGGTCCATACAGAAATGATCCCTGGAGAAGATGTAGGCAGCTATGAAGGACGTGAGAGAGAAAAAGTCATCTCCATGGAATGGCTCACCGCTGGCTCCTAATAACCTCACAGAGTTGGCCAAGGAGACCAGATCTGAGACAGGACAGGCCATTTCTGGGAACATAGTATGGCCCAGCCAGTCAGAGGACACTCCGGATAGTCACAAACCTACTTGGGGGAAGGAGGTGCCTTTGTGGGTTGGGTGTGAGTTTGTGGTCTTGTCTCTTTTTCTGAGAATAGGTAGGAAAGGCAGTTTGTTCATTTTGTAGTGGATGGTTTCTAGAAAGTCGTTTGACAAAGAGTGTGTTTCTATGTCTGGGTAACCCACTGTGTTCGCGGATGAAGACATTAGAAAGAGCATGCATGAATGGATGTGTTCTGTCTAGTAGAAAGCTTCCCAGCATTCATCCTTCCCAATTTATAGATGGACGTGGCTTGCCTTCTGGATGGGCAACACCTACTGTCTTTCTAAGTTCCTGTTTTCTGCCTGAATTCTGGCCACTAACCATAATAGGCTCATGGTTATGTGTCCAAGATATGTACCACCTCCAAGCTCTGGGACATGGCCATGTACAGGATAGCTGAAGGGAATTGGAGCATCTCAGAAAACTCAGATATCAATGTGACCAGTAAAGTCTCTGTGGAGAAACCCTGCTTTGGGCCTTTTGCATACTTATTCTTCTGTTGCACTGAATAACAGGAAGGTCTTTGATTAGGCCACGCCTTTGTGAAGCCTGAAGAAAAGAGTTTTAAAATGGAAATGAATGGGCATCACCTGGGGCTCTTTGCTTAATTGTTTGGAAAGAAATGTGTCTGAATTGGCCACTTGGCCCTGTGTGAGGCTGTGGCTTAGATACTTAGCACCTAATGGACCTAAAGAAAGATCCCATGTGTGCACCCAAATCCAAAATGTCCAAAAATCATTCATTGTGGACTACGTCTCTCGCCTTCCTCTGTAAGGTTCCTGATCTCCATCAAGTGAGAATAGGGATCCTTTTCATCAAATGAGTACTTCAAAGCCCTGCAGAGTCCATCCCATTGGTGCTTGTGATTACGCATGACTCCAGTTCACATAAAGTATCTAAATCCCACAGTCAGTAAGCCTCAAATTGGAGTTGTGGAGCAGTATTAAAGGCAGGGCTCTATGATCATTCCGTGTTCAAAGGAAGGGTGTCCAGGAAACCATGACTTGTGACAAATGAGGTGCGAGGGTGCTTATTTTGAACACTGTGTTGGTCTGTGTCCCTCAAGGAAACCTCCAGCCAGAGGTAATTATTAGTGTCTATATGGAAGAAGATGAGTGCCATGTGGGAGTCTTTTGTTTTTAATTGTGGTCATTTGTGTGGCGGTTGGAAGAGATGTCTGGTTCCACCTGGGCTTGAACTCTGGTGTGATTCCCCTTAGAGACTGAGTTGTGGAACTGTTTTCAGAGAAGTATTGCCATGAATTGTGTTGGGATTTTAGGAGGCCACACATGAGATTCGCCCTTGGAAACTGAGATCTAGGATTAGGGTGGCTTTCCACAGAGCACAAGTAATCTCAGGCAGGTTATCACACGATTTTATTGTTAAAGACTTGGCAGCCATAGTTGAGAGTCAAAACACACATGGAGCTCACATTGTAGACCTCAATGAGCCTGGCTTCATCTGACCTTTTGGCCACACTTTGGGAAGCTTTGCCTGTGATAGTTCTCCATTTCTTTTGTTCAAATGAGTTTCCTCGCCATTTAATGGTTCCTGAATGATTGGAAACCCACA
This sequence comes from Callospermophilus lateralis, assembly GCF_048772815.1. Lineage (NCBI taxonomy): Eukaryota > Metazoa > Chordata > Mammalia > Rodentia > Sciuridae > Callospermophilus > Callospermophilus lateralis. The sequence goes on from NW_027513145.1 coordinate 2,046,385, forward strand.
GTGCCTCCAACTTCATCCTTAAAAAATAGCTAGATAAATACCACCAAATTTTTAAATTCCCTTGACCAGGTGGCACTGGAGAACTTTGGATTCCTGTTGCTGATCATGAGTATACCAGACAGTGCCAAGATTGACTTGGTTTCATGAAAATGGTGTAGAACAGAGATGCCAGTAAGTTGGAGCCTGCTGAGTAGTTGGCCTAGAGCAGTGGTGGGGAGGTGTCTGATATAACATCTGTGGTGAGGTCATGTTTATCTGCCATTGGCTTCCAAATGGCTTGTGACTGACATTTTGCATCCAGCAGACCCTTGTATGTAAAAGCATCTTGTTATATGGAGAGGTTTCAGGGCAATGTTCAGAATCAGGTTGCTATGGTCAATGGGGCAAGCTCTGTGGGAAAGAAGCTTGCTTGGTGCATACTCCTGCAGACACTGACCCACCACATGTGACAAAGTTCCCTCCACACTTTGTCCCAGTGGAACTCCTTGTATTCCAAGAAACAAATACCAAACTTCCAGTGCAGCAGCAAGAAACACCAGAATAAGTGAAGGATGAAAAAACGGCTTTACAGTAAACACGAGGAGACACTTAGCGCGCAGTGGCTACAGTTTACCTACAAAGAGAAAATTCAGCACTGCTGCCTCATGTTCATTGGGAAATAAGAATCAATGTCCTCCAGGTCACATAGATGCAGACCCAGTTATGATGGTCTAACTAGAATGGAAGCTAAATCTCCTGACAACAACATATATTTCAAGTGCCCAAACTCAGAGGCAGTTTCTCAAAAGTCTTTAGGCTAGCAGAGTTCCATGTTTGTGGAGTATTTACCCTGTCCCTTACTTTTGGAAACTCTTATACCACCTCCAAGGATATGAACTCCTGAGCATATTCCATTCCAGTTATGTATTCACAGATTTTAGTAACTCATCTCTTCTAACTGTGTCTTACTTTAAGCGAAGGTGATGTCAAGGCATTGTTCTGGATGAGAGTGGGAAGATTTTTTTGTAGCACATATTTGCATAAATATTGAATTTATTTTCCTATTTTCAATTCGAAATACTGAATCCCTGACATTAACCCATAACCTACTAGACTCTGACTACTAATCCTAATATGATGGAGTAAAATAACCCACACAGAATAGAAATACAACCAGTTCAGAAGAGGCATGGTGTATAGTTGTACTTTTCTTTTGCATGATAAAGGGTTGGTGTTATAAATCTTGTCAATTTGTAGTTAAAATAGTTCTCTATGTGTTTTTAAAGTTAACAAATATGTGAATTCCTGTCTCTCTTTCTCTGTAGCCTATTCAGCACATGCATTTTTATATGAACATATAGAATACTACATGGTATCACACGTACATATTTGTGAGGTAACTGACTTGGCAAATACAAATTGTTAGAAGAAAACACTTCTTCTAAATGCTGTTGGAACTGAAAATTCAACCTATGGGTGAGCTTCCTAGTTGAACAACATAAATCCATATTTAGTAAAATCAATATTTTTGGATCTGTGGATGATATATATTTCATGGTGAATTTCGATTGGCATACATAATGCTACTTTGTAATGTCTGTATTTAGGGGTGTGTGTGTGTGTGTGTGTGTGTGTGTGTGTGTATATATATATATATATATATATATATATATATATATTCACTCTACTGACTATTCAAAATATAAAATATATGTGTCTTATTATACACTAACTAAATTCATTCATATTCATGTATTTGGATTTATAATCAACGTTTGAGAAGATTATTCTCAGAAATATTCATCCACCTGAAATACATGTTTGTTTCCTAGTACTGAAAACTAACTTCAGGGAATCATATTATGGCGGTGATGGGAGTTTATTACCCCCGTGTACCGCCTCACATTGCAGGAGAAGGACGAGTTAGAACGGCTAAAATCTATCTTGTTAGAAATTTCCAGGAAAATTGGTGTGCTCCAAAACCTACAGGAAGGATTTCCATTGCACAAGGACCAGCTACGGGGCCCAAACGCCAGCAATTTGTACTCACGGAGAATCACGCTGCTTATTCAGCAAATCGCCCCACGGCTAGTGTCTGCAATGCGCGCTGGGAAACGATGAGAGAGCAACGCAAAGATACAGCTCTGTGGATTATGCGGGCTCCTGCCAGCTGTGCAATCACTGTGCTCAGTGTTGAATTCTGGGTGTGAAAAGGGGGAAGGAAGAGGTCCAATTCGGTTTTCCACACCGGTGAGACCACAGAGGAAGATAGCGGTCACCATCTTGGAGAGCTGACGTCACCATCCCTGTTTTCGACTGATCACAACTCATTCAGATAAAGAATAGTTAATTTCAGGCTGCCATTCGCCTTCATCTTGCAGACAAATAACTCAGGGTCAGTGCTGAAGAACCCATGAAAATTGCTTCTTGGATCCTGCTCCTATCAGAACATACACCGAGCCCGGAGCGGCTGAATTCCGGGTCCCGGAAATGCTCTTGGCCCAGGGCTAAAGAACCTGCGGAAACTGTTTCTTGGTCTGGGTCCTGCTGAATACTGTAGAGGTAAATGCCAACTGAGCCTTCATAGACAGTGGCAACAGGATTGAGACGGGGCTTATGAGGGCCGGTCAGGACTCACCCGTTGCTTTGGTCACCCGGCAAAGGGAATGAAATGCTGCCATTCACATGGGATACCAACATGGCAGAGATCTGATGTGATCATAAAGCGGTGGAGGAGATAACTTCATCGATACCAGCGGCGAGAGAAATAGTTGGTCTCCTGGTAAAGAAAGTGAGTCACAAACATCCGAGTCTCTCTCACTTAGTCATCAAGCCAGAGGTGCAGAGCAGTGCTGCCACCTGTGCCTGGAACAGGCCCAGCGACCCACCGGCGTGGGAGTCACGTCTCCCCAATTGGAGTAGGGGCAGAGCAGAGCCGACACCCATGCCTGCAAGGTAGGCAGACGTACGACCGACCGGCAGAACAGGCCCAGCGGCCGGTCAGCATGGTAGACAGATCACCCCAATTGGAGGAGCAGCACAGCCGCCAACCGCACCTGCAATGGAGACTTTTCCACTATACAAGAGCAATATAAATATATAGGGGGAAAATTTCAAAAACACAACAGTTTCACCAAGCAGAAAGAAACGCAAGCTGTATGAAAAGACAAGAAAAGAAAGGACCACAAGCAATGCAGGTCAACTCAACTTTAGAAGAGGTAATAGATGCAGCATATGGAATGTCAGATAAAGAATTCAGGATATACATGCTTCAGGTGATCTGGAATCTCAAGGAAGACATTAGACAGCAAAAATCAGACAATGAAAGATCACTTCGACAATGAATTACATAAAAAAATCCAAGTAGCAAAGATCAACTATACAGTGAGATAGAGGTTATAAAAAACAAACAAACTGAAATCTTAGAAAAGCAGGAAGTAATGAACCATCTTAAAAACTCAATTGAGAATACTACCATTAGAGCAGAATACTTAGAAGATAGAACATCAGGCAATGAAGACAAAGTATTTCAACTCAAAAGAACATATACAGCTCAGCAAGACTGTTAAGAAACCATGAGCAAAACTGCAAGAAATATGGGATAACATAAAGAGACTAAACATAAGAGTAGTTGGGATACAGGAAAGTATAGAGGTCCAAACCAAAGGAGTGAGCAATCTATTCAATGAAATAATAGGAGAAAAATTCCTAGACTTGAAGAATGAGACAAAATCCCAAATCCTAAAAGTCTACAGGACGCCGAACGTGCAATATCATAAGAGATCCACACCTAGCCACATGATAATGAAGATACCCAACATACAGAATAAGGAGAGAATTTTAAAAGCTACAAGAGAAAGGAGGCAGATTATAGTTAGTGGTAAACCAACCAGGATAACAGCTGATCTTTCAACACAGACTCTGAAAGCTAGGAGATCCTTTAATAACATATTTCAAACACTGAAAGAAAATGGGTTCCAACCAATTATCATGCATCCAGTGAAATTAAGCTTCAGATGGAAGATGAAATTAAAACCTTCCACGATAAACAAAAGAGAAAAGAATTTGCAGCTAGAAAACCATCTCTTCAAAACATCCTCGGCAAAACATTACAGGAAGTGGAAATGGAAAATACCAATGAAAACCAACAGTGGGAGGTAGGACATTAAAGGGGGGAAAATAATCAAAGAGGAAAACAAACTATGTTTAGTAACATAAATAAACAAATATGGCTGGAAGAACAACCCATATCTCAATAATAATCAAAAATCTTAATGGCTTAAACTCACCAATTAAGAGACACAGGCTAGTAGAATGGATCACAAAACAAGAACCAACAAAATGCTGCCTACAGGAGACGCATTTTATAGGAAAAGACATAAATAGACTGAAGGTGATACTTGGAAAAATCATATCACTCTTATGAACGTCGGAAACAAGCAGGAGTGTACATACTCATATCAAATAAAATAGATTTCAAGCCAAAGTTAATCAAAAGGGATAAAGAAGGACACTACATACTACTCAAGAAAACCATACGCCAACAAGACGTAACAATCATAAATATATATGCCCCAAACAATGGTGCAGCTTTGTTCATCAAACAAACTCTTCTCAATTTCAAGAGTCTAATAGACCACAATACAGTAATCATGGGAGACATGAACACACCTCTCTCACCACTGGACAGATCTTCCAAACAAAAGTTGAATAAGGAAACTATAGAACTCAATAACACAATTAATAACCTAGACTTAATTGACATATATAAAATATACAACCCATCATCAAGAAGTTACACTTTTTTCTCAGCATAACATGGATCCTTCTCAAAAATACATCATATGTCACAGGGCAACTCTTAGACAATAAAAAGGAGTAGGGATAATACCATGCATTTTATCTGATCATAATGGAATGAAACTAAAAATCAAAGATAAAAGAAGGAAGGAAAAATCATCCATCACTTGGAGAATGAACAGTAGGTTTCTGAATGATCAATGGGTTATAGAAGACATCAAAGAGGAAATTAAAAAATTCTTAGAGGTAAATGAAAACACAGACACAATATATCGGAATCTATGGGACACATTGAAAGCAGTTCTAAGAGGAAAATTCATTGCTTGGAGTTCATTCCTTAGAAAAAGAAAAAAACCAACAAATAAATGATCTCATACGTCATCTCAAAATCTTAGAAAAACAAGAGCAAACAACAGCATAGAAGTAGAAGGCAAGAAATAATTAAAATCAGAGCAGAAATTAATGAAATCAAATCAAAAGAAACAATTGAAAAAATTGACAAAACAAAGATTGGTTTTTTGAAAAAATAAATAAAATCGACAGACCCTTAGCCATGCTAACAAAGAGAAGAAGATAGAGAAGTCAAATTACTAGCATATGAAATGAAAAAGGAAATATAACAAGAGACACTTCAGAAATACAGAAGAAAATCAGAAATTATTTTGAATTAATATACTCCAATAAAATAGAATATAGTGAAGGCATTGATAAATTTCTTAAGTCATATGATGTGCCCAGATTGAGTCAGGAGGATATAGACAACCTAAACAGTCCAATATCAATTGAGGAAATAGAAGAAACCATCAAAATACTACCAACTAAGAAAATCCCAGGACCAGATGGGTATAGAGCATAGTTTTAAAAAACCTTTAAAGAAAAACAAAAACCAATACTTTTCAAGCTATTTCAGGAAAAATGCAAAAATCCTCAAAAAAATTCTGGCGAATCAGACACAAAATCATATATATAAAAAAAAATGTGCACCATGATTAAGTAAGATTCATTCCTGGGATGCAAGGCTGGTACAATATATGTAAATCAATAAATGTTATTCATCACATCAATAGACTTAAAAATAAGAACCATATGATCATCTCGAGAGATGCGGAAAAAGAATTCGACAAGGTACAGCATCACTTTACGTTCAAAACTCTAGAAAAACTAGGGATAACAGGATCATACCTCAATATTATAAAAGCAATCTATGCTAAGCCTCAGGCTAGCATCATTCTGAATGGAGAACAATTGAAGGCATTCCCCCTAAAATCTGGAGGAAGACAATGATGCCCTCTCTCACCCCTTCTGTTCAACATAGTTCTCGAAACACTGGCCAGAGCAATTAGAAAGACTAAAGAAATTAAAGGCATATAAATAGGAAAAGAAGAACTCAAATTATCGCTATTTGCAAAAGACATGATTCTATACCTAGCAGACCCAAAAGGGTCTACAAAGAAACTATTAGAGGTAATAAATGAATTCAGCAAAGTGGCAGGATATTAAATCACCACGCATAAATCAAAGGCATTTTTGTATATCAGCGACAAATCCTTTGAAATGGAAATGAGGACAATCACTCCATTCACAATATCCTCAAAAAAATAAATAAAATACTTAGGAATCAACCTAACAAAAGAGGTGAAAGACTTATACAATGAAAACTACAGAACCCTAAAGAGAGAAATAGAAGAAAATCTTAGAAGATGGAAAAATATACGCTGTTCATGGATAAGCATAACTAACATCATCAAAATGACGATATTACCAAAGTTCTCTATAGGTTTAATGCAATGCCAATCAAAATCCCAAGGTCATTTCTTGTAGAAATAGATAAAACAATTATGAAATTCATATGGAAAAATAAAAGACCCAGAATAGCAAAAACAGCTCTATGCAGGAAGTGTGAATCAGGCAGTATACCGATACCAGACCTCAAACTATACTACAGATCAATAGTAACAAAAATAGCATGGTACTGGTACCAAAACAGGTGGGTGGACCAGTGGTACAGAATAGAGGACACAGAAACCAATCCACAAAACTACAGCTATCTTATATTTGATAAAGGGGATAAAAGCATGCAATGGAGGAAGGATAGCATCTTCAACAAATGGTGCTGGGAAAATTGGAATTCCATATGTAACAAAATGAAACTGAATCCCCTCCTCTCGCCATGCACAAGAGTTAACTCAAAATAGATCTAGGAGGTTGATATCAAATCAGAGACACTGCATCTTGTAGAAGAAAACTTTTGCCACGATCTACATACTGTGGGGTCGGGCTCCAAATTTCTCAATAGGACACCCATAGCACAAGAGTTAATCACTAGAATCAACAAATGGGATTTACGCAAACTAAATAGATTTTTCTCAGCAAAAGAAACAATAAGAGAGGTAAATAGGGAGCCTACATCCTTGGAACTAACCTTTACTCCTCACACTTCAGATAGAGCCCTAATATCCAGAGTATACAAAGAACTCAAAAAAATTAAACAATAAGAAAACGAATAACCCAATCAACAAATGGGCCAATGACCTGAACAGACACTTCTCAGAGGAGGACATACAATCAATCAATAAGTACATGAAAAAATGCTCACCATTTCTAGCAGTCAGAGAAAAGCAAAACAAACCCACCCTAAGATACCATCTCACTGCAGTAAGATTGGCAGCCATTATGAAGTCAAACGACAACATGTGCTGTCGAGGATGTGGGGAAAAGGGCACACCTGTACATTGCTGGTGGGACTGCAAATTAGTGCAGCCAATTTGGAAAGCAGTATGGAGATTTCTTGGAAAGCTGGGAATGGAACCACCATTTGACCTATTCCCCTTCTCGGTCTATTCCCTAAAGACCTAAAGAGAGCATGCTATAGAGATACTGATAAATCAATGTTCATAGCAGCACAATTCACAATTGCAAGACTGTGGAACCAACCTAGATTCCCTTCAATAGATGAATGGATTAAAAATGTGGCATTTATATAGAATGGCTTGTGACTCACAAGGTGCAGCCAGCAGACCCTTATATGTAAAGGCAAATTGTTATATGGTTTGGTTTCAGGTAAATGTTCAGAATCAGGTTGCTATGGACACGGGGGCAAACTATGAGAGATAGAAGATTGGATGGTGCATTCTCCTGCAGACCCTGACCATACACACGTGACAGAACTCCCTCCAGCACTGTGCCTCAGTTGAACTCCTTGTATTTCGTGATGCAAATACCAAACTCCCAGTGCAGCAGCAAGAAACACCACAAAAAGTGGAGGATGACCAAACGGCTTGACAGTGCACACGGGGAGACATTTAGGTTCCAGTGTCCACAGTTTACTTAGGAAGAGAGAATTCAGCACTGTGGTCTCATGTTCATTGGAAAATAAGAAACCATGTCCTTCAGGTCACATAGATGCAGACCCATCTTTGAAGGTCTCACTACAAAGGAAGCTAAAGCTCCTTACAACAAAATATATTTCAAGTGCCCAACCTCAGAGGGACTTTCTCAAGAAGTCTTTAGGCCAGCAGAGCTCCATGTGTGTGGACTGTTTAACCTTTCCCTTACTTTTGGAAACTCCTTTAACACCTCCAATTTGTTGAACTACTGAGCATATTTTATTCCACATATGAATTCACAGATTTTCTAACTCTTCTCCTCTAATTGTGTTTTACTAGGGTCGAAGGTAATGACAAGGCATTGTTCTTGATGAGAGTTGGAAGATTTTTGTGTAGCATATGTTTGCGTACACATTGGATTCATTTTCCTATTTCCCAGACAAAATACTGAATCCCTGACACTAACCCATACCCTACTAGACTTTGACGATTAATCCTAATATGGTGAAGAAAAATAACCCAAAGAGAATAGAAATACAAGCAGTTCAGAGGAGGCATGGTGTATACTAGGTCTTGCCTTTTGCATGATAAAGGGTAGGTATTATAAAAATAGTCAATTTTTAATTGAAATAGTTCTACATGTGTTTTTAAAGGTAACAAATATGTGACGTCCTGTCTCCTTTTCTCTGTAGCCTATTCAGCACATGTATTTTAATACGCACATATAGAATCCTACCTGGTATCACACATAATTTCTTTTGAGGATACTGACTTGGAAGATAAAAATTGTGAGAAGAGATCATTCCTCCTAAACGCTGTTGGAACTGAAAATTCAACCTATGTCAGCTTCCTAGTAGAACAACATTATACATGAATCCATGTTAAGCAAAATGAATATTTTTCGATATGTGGATTATATATATTTCAAGATGAAATGTGATTGGCTTATATATTGCTACTTTTTAATGTCTGTGCTTGTGTGTGTGTGCGTGTGTGACTCTCCAAGTTTTTTAAAATATGAAATATATGTGTATTATATACACTCCCTAAATTCATTCATGTTCATGTATGTGGATTTATAATCAACTTTTCAGAAGATTATTCTCAGAAATATTCATCCACCTGGAATACATATTTGTTTCCCATTACTGAAATCTGACTTCAGTTAATGGTTCATACAAATCCTAACATTTCTACATTAACTGACCCAGTTTAACATCAATGCCAGTAGATTCCTATGGGACAAGATGTCTATTTTGAACTTCATTTCTATTCAACACTGCTACATTACTATTTCTTCACGTTTAGCCCATCATAGCATATATATTTCATCCACAAGTTCACAAATTTAGAGGCATTTGGTTCACTTTAAATCCCTTCCTGCTTTAGAACACATGTATTCCTCCAGGTTTCTTGAATGGAATTTTTTGAGACTTCTTTCCAAACACATTATTATCCATTTCCATAATCCTTTTGAAGAAAATCTCACACACCCTTCACGATAAACCATAACCTAATATTACCATTAGATGTATAACTGGTTGGAATGAATGATTGTATATCAATATTAGATTTCCTGTATATTTTCAGATATCAATTAAATGAATTATTTAAAGTGGAACCAGTTATATTATTTATTCACAGTATGGTCTACTCATGCATTATCTCTATATTCACAGACACAGCGTACACCTCTTTGTACCCCCAATACTAATTTATACGTCTTCTCAATATTACTCCCGGAAATGTTGGAAGAAATACTCATGTCACCTGATCTACATATACATTTTATCACAGTAATATTCTGGACAAAACTGCAAAGGTCACACTTATGATTTTACAAACCCTAAATGGAAAGTGAACACGGATTACTAAAAACATCCATGTCCAGGTTGCCTAATGCTCTCAAATGTCATTCTTTGGTGACTACATATTTGTTTCTTCCTAAGATTATATATTCAAACTCAATCCTGTTGAAAATGTCTAATCCTAACTCTCACTTTGTACTTTGCCTAATTTCCTATTGTCTTCCTTGATATTTGCTTTTCTACATTTTTTCCCTAGTTCATCTTTGTGACTGACTCTTCAGATGTGCTGACATTGGCATTCACTCTCTAATCGAAACCCTTTTGCTAAAGAATTTTTTTTCCAAATTCTATACTCACACTTCTTCCGAAAACTACCAACTATCTTCCTAATCTTACCGACTATCCCTTTTGGAGTTGATGTTCCCTTCTAAATTGAATCATCCAAGGTACAAAGTCTTATGACATTGTATATTGATTTATCCAAGAAATCTCTGCTGAAGGTAATTCAATGCTAAGTATCCCAATCAAGGGCCCAATTCCTTTCTTGGCTTCAAATCTTACCTAGATTTCTGTTTTCATACATATGTTTCACCTCTATGTTCTTATAAATATAGCAGATTCCCAATATCATTATTCATCCCTCAGAATAATTCCTAACCCAAATTGAACAAGTTATTAATGCTAACCATACACTGTTCCCTCAATCTAACTTTACAGAAGAGCGGGACAGAGTTGGTCTTACAATACAGGAATATAGGGGATCTTTCACCTGCTGAGAACCTCAAAGGTCCATGCAGATATGACCCCTGGAGAAGATGTAGGCAGATATGAAGGACCAAACAAGGCCTGTGTGGAGAGCTGTTCCCGGGTGCCTATGGTTGATATACCATTCTAACTTGTGAAAGTGTCACATGAAGTAGGGGTAGCCACCAGCACTTGTCCCCGTTGAACTCCTTATATTTCGTTAAGCAAATACCAATCTCCCAGTGCAGCAGCAAGAAACACCACGAAAATGGAGGATGAACAAATGGCTTCACAGTCCACATGGGGAGACACTTTGCCCCCAGTGGCCACAGATTACCTACAAAGAGGGAATTCAGTACTGCTGCCATATGATCATTATTAAATAAGATACCATGTCCTCCAGGTTACATAGATGCACACACAGCTTTGATGGTCTCACTACAAAAGAAGCTATAGCTCCGGACAACAATATAAACTTAAGTGCCCAACCTCAAAGCCAGTTTCTCAAGAAGTCTTAGGCCAGCAGAGCTCCATGTTTGGGTTGTGTTTACAATGTCCCTTACTTTGTGAAACTCCTCCACCACATCCAAGGTTGTGAACTCCTGAGAATTTCCCATTCCAGATTGGATTTATTTTCCAATTTTCCATTCTATAGTAACTGACCTAGTTTTACATCAATGCAAGTAGATTCCTATGGAATATGATGTGTATTTTGAAGTTCATTTTTATTCAACACTGTTACATTACTATTTCTTCAGTTTATGCACATAATAGGATATATATTTATTCCACAAGTTAGGAAGTTTATAGGCATTTGTTTCACTTTCAATCACTTTCTGCTTAAGAACACATGTATTCCTCCATGTTTCTTGACTGGTCTTCTCATGAGACTTCTTTCCAATCACATTATTTTCTATTTCCGTAATCACTTTTTAAACAAAACTCACACACCCTTCATTATAAACCATAACTCTAAGATTACCATTAGATGTATAACTCTTTGGAATGAATGATTGTATATCAATATAAGATTTCGTATATATTTTCAGATATCAATTCAATCAATTATTTAAGTGGAACCAGTTATATTTTTTCCCAGTATGATCTATTTATGCATTATCTCTATATTCATAGACACAGGGTACACCTCTTTGTACCCCCAATACTAATTTATTCGTCTTCACAATATTGCTCCCGGAAATGGTGGAAGAAATACTCATTTCACCTGATCTATATATACATTTTATTACAGTAATATTCTGGACACCAAATGCAAAGGTCACACTTATTATTGTACCAAACCCTAAATGGAAAGTGAGCATGGGTTACTAAAAACATCCATGTCCACATTGCCTAATTCTCTCAAATGTCAATCCTATTCGTGACTACATATGTGTTTCTTCCTAAGATTATATATCCAACCTGAACCATTTGAAAATGTCTAATCCTATCACTTTATAGTTTGCCTGATTTTGTAATGTCTCTATTGATATCTGCTTTCCTACATATTTCCCAAGTTCATCATTGTGATTGATTCTTCACATGTGCTGACAAATATATTCACTCTCTAACCAAAACCCTATTGCTAAAGAACTTTTGTTCCAAATACTATACTCACTCTTCTTCCTATACCTACTGACTATCTTCCTAATCCTACCGACTATCCCTGTTTGACTGGATGTTCTCTTGTACATTCAATCATCCAAGGTAGAAGATCCTATGCTATTGATTATAGATTTATTTTAGACATCTGTGCAGAATGTAATTCAATGCTAATTATCCCAGTCAAGGTCCCAATGCCATTCTGGGCTTCGAATCTTACCTAGATTTCTGTTTTTATAATTATATTTCACCTCTATATTCTTTTAAATATTTTAGGTTCCAAATACCATCATTCATTCAGCAGAATGATTTCTAACCCAAATCAAACATGTTGTTAACCTTAACCATTCACTGTTCCATCAATCTAACTTTACGGAAGAGCAGGGATAGAGTTGGTCTTAAAACACAGGAATGTATGAGATCTTTCACCTGATGAAAATCTCAAAGGTACATGCATAAATGATCCCTGAAGAACATGAAGGCAGCTATAAAGGACCTGAGAGAGCAAAAGTCATCTTCAATGGCAAACAACCTGGTCAGAATGAAGGGTTCTGTCTGAATCAGCCTCTCTCTTCTTAATGTAGAAAAAATGGACCAAACCCAGCCTGTGTAGGTAGCTGTTCTAGGGCGCCTATTATTGATATACCATTCTAACTTGTGAAAGTGTAACAGGAAGTAGGGGCAGCCTCCTTCTCATGTGACACTTGGAAGCCACTGGTAGGACAAAGTGGTGGCCAAGGCAGTAACCTCATTCAGTTCTTGAAGGAAGTGACCTCACCTCACTTCCTTGGTGATTAAAATCTCTGAACTTGGGATTCATGAAGCCAGTCACCCATAGCCAGTCCCAGTCCCAGTCCCAGTGGTCACACTTGTTTGGATTTACCAAAGACAGAGTCAGTCTTTCTTGGTAACTACTGATGTGAGGATGGCCAAATGCCAGGAAAGCTCTGAAGAGGAGCCGTTTCTGAGAAATCAGGTAGTGGCTTACCTCTGGCTCCTGATACCTTCACAGAGTTAGCCAAGGAGACCAGATCTGACACAGGTCAGGCCATTTCAGGGGAACATAGTATGGTCCACCAGTCAGAGGACACTCTGGATATTCACAGACCTACTTGAGTTACGGAGGTGCCTTTGTGGGTGTGGGTGTGAGTTTGTGGTTTTGTCTAATGTTTTGAGAATAGGTAGGAAAGGCGGTTTGTTTGGATTGGAGTTTACTGTTTCTAGTAAGTCGTTTGACAAGGCGAGTGCTTCTATGTCTGTGTTTCCCACTCTGTCCGTGGTTGTAGACATTAGAAAAGAGAATGCATCAAGGATGTGTCCTGTCTAGTAGAATGTTTCCCAGCATTCTTCCTGCCCGATTTAGGAATGGACTGTGGCTCGCCTTATGCATGGGAAACACCTACTAACTTTCTAAGTTCCTGTTTTCTTCCTGAATTCCGGCAAATCTCAAGAATAGGCCCATGGTTTTGAGTCCAAGATATGTACCACCTCCAAGCTCTGTGACATGGCCATGTACTTGATAGCTGTAGGGAATGGGAACATCTTAGAAAACTCAAATATCTGTGTGACCAGTAAACTCTCAGTGGAGAGACCCTGCTTTGGTTCATTTGCATACTTATGGTTATGTTGCCCTGAATGTCAAGAAGGTCTTTGCCTCAGGCCACCCCTTTGTGAAGCCTGAAGAAAACTGTTTTCAAATGGAAATAAATGGGCATAACATGTGGCTCTTTGCTTAATTGCTTTGGAAAGGGATGTGTCCGAATCAGCCTCTTGGGCCTCTGTGAGGTTGTGGCTTAGATTCTCAGCACATGATAGATCTAAAGATAGATTCCATGTGTGCAATCAAAACCAAAATGGCAAAAAATCAGTCATTGTGGACGAGTCTCTTGCCTTCCTCTGTTAGGTTCTTTACCTCCATCAAGTGTAAATAGAAATCCTTTAGGTCAAATGAGTTCTTCAAAGCCCTGCAGAGGTGCTTGTGTTTTCTCAAGACTCCAAATCACATAAAGAATCTATACCTGAGAGTCAGTAGGCCTCAAATTGGAGAAGGAGAGCAGTATTAATGGCAGGACTATTTGATCACTCCTGGTTCACAGGAAGGGTGTCCATGTCACCCTGACTTTAGGCAAATGAGGGTCAAGCAACATTATTTTGGACACTCTCTTGGGATGCATTCCCTATGGTAACCTCCAGCCAGAGGTTATGATGAATGTCTATATTTAAGAAGATGAGGGCCATGTGGGTGTATTTTGGTTTTAATTGTGGTCATTCTTGTGGCAGTTGGAAGAGATGACTGGATCCAGCTGGGCTTGAACTCTGGTGTCATTCCCCTTAGAGACTGAGTTCTGGAACACAAATCAAAGAAGAATTGCCATAATTGTGTGGGGATTTTAAGAGGCCACGCAAGAGAGTCGCCCTTGGAAACTGAGATCTATGCCCACGGTGGCTTTCCACAGAGCACTGGCAATCTCAGACAGGATATCACATGATTTAATTCTGAAAGACTTGGCAGCCATATTTGATAGTCAAAACAACAATGGACCTCAATTGTAGACCTCAATGGGCGTGGCTTCATGTGACCTTTTGGCCACGCTTTGGGAAGCCTTGCCTGTGAGAGTTCTCCAGAGCTTTCATTGAAATGATCTTCCTCAACATTGAATGATTCCTGAATGAATTGAAATAAACAGTGCCTCCAACTTTATCCTTGAAAATTGGCTAGATAAATACCATGAAATTTTTAAAATTTCAATGACCAGGTGGCACTGAAGAACCTTTGGATGTCCTGTTGCTGATCATGAGTGTACCAGACAGTGCCTTGATTAACTGGCTTTCATGAATATGGTGTAGAACAGAGATGCCAGTAATTTGGAGCCTGCAGAATAGTGGGCCTAGAGCAGAGGTGATTAAGTGTGTGATAAAACATCTGTGGTGGGGTATTGTGGATCTGCCATTGTCTTCCAAATGGCTTGTGACTGACATGGTGCAGCCAGCAGAACATTGTATGTAAACGCATCATGTTATATGGAGAGGTTTAAGGGCAATGTTCAGAATCAGGTTGCTATGGTCACGGAGGCAACCTATGTGGTATACAAGCCCTGTTGGTGCATTCTCCTGCAGACCCTGACCCACCACATGTGACAGAACTCCCTCAAGCACTGTGGTCAAGTTTAACTCCTTGTATTTCATGAAACAAATACAAAACTCTGAGTGCAGCAGGAGACATTATAAAAAGTGGAGGATGATGAAATGGCTTCACAGTCCACATGGGGAGACACATAGACCCCAGTGGCCATAGTTTACCTACAAAGAGAGAATTCAGCACTGCTGCTTCATGTTCATTGGAAAATTATAAACCGTGTCCTCCAAATCACAGAGATGCATAAACAGCTTTGATGGTCTTACTAGAAAAAAAGCTAAAGCTCCTGAAAACAACATATATTTCAACTGTCCATCTTAGAGGCAGTTTCTGCAGACGTCTTTAGGCTGGCAAATCTTCATGTTTGTGGAGTTTTTACGTAGTCCCTTACTTTTGGAAACTCCTCTACCATCTCCAAGGTTGTGAAATCCGGAGCAGTTTTCATTTCAGGTATGAATTCAAAGATTTTCTAACTCTTTTCCTCTAATTGTGTCTTACTTGGGGTGAAGGTAATGTCAAGTTATTGTTCTAAATGAGAGTGGGAAAATTTTTGTGTAACACTAATTTGCATACACATTGATCCATTTTCCAATTTTCCATTCGAAATACTGAATCCCTGACAGTAACTCATACCCTACTATACTCTGACTACTAATCCTAATATGATGGAGAATAATACCCAAACAGAATGAAAATACAAGCAGTTCAGAGGAGACATGGTGTACAGTTGGACTTCCCTTTTGCATGATTAAGGGTAGGTGTTATAAATATACTCAATTTTTAATTGAAATAGTCCTCCATGTGTTTTTAAAGTTCACAAATATGTTAATATGTCTCCCTTTCTCTGTAGCCTACTCAGCACATGTATTTTTATATGCATATACAGAATCCTACCTGGTATCACAAGTACATTTTCATGAGTTGGCTGAATTGGCAGATACAAATTGTGAGAAGAGATCAGTCCTCCTAAACCCTGTGGGAACTGAAAATTCAAACTATGTGTGAGCTTCCCAGTAGAACAATATTATACATAAATCCATGTTCAGTATAATAAATATTTTTGCATCTGTGGGTGATGTATATTACATGATGAATTACGATTAGCATATATATTGATACTTTTTAATGTATATTTGTGTTTATTTAAAATATATATATATATATATATATATATATATATATATATATATATATACACTCCAGATTTCGCAAAATATGAAATATATGTGTCTTATACACACTCTGTAAATTCATTCATGTTCATGTATATGGATTTATAATCAACTTTTCAGAAGATAATTCTCAGAAATATTCATCCACCTGAAATACATATTTGTTTCCCAGTACTGAAAACTAACTTCAATCAATGGTGTTTACAAATCCTAATATTTCTACAGTAACTGACCCAGTTTAACATCAATGCCAGTAGATTCCAATGGGACAAGATGTCTGTATTGACCTTCATTTTAATCCAACACTGGTACATTACTATTTCTTCAGTTTTTGCACATCATAGGATATGTGTTTCATCCACAAGTTCACAAATATATAGGAATTTGTTTCACTTTCAAACACTTCTTGCTTCAGAACACATGTATTCCTCCATGTTACTTGACTGGTCTTTTCATGAGACTTCTTTCCAAATACATTTTTTTCAATTTCCATAATCAATTTCGAAGCTAAACTCACACACTCTTCATGATAAACCATAACATTAATATTAACATTAGATGTATAACTGGTTGGAATGAATAATTGTATATCAATATAAGATTTCCTCTATATGTTCACGATTCAATTCAATCCATTATTTAAAGTTGGAACCAGTTATGTTTTTTATTCACAGTATTGTCTATTAATGCATTATCTCTATATTCATAGATACAGTGTACTCCTCTTTGTCCCTTCAATACTAATTTATACGTCTTCAAAATATTGCTCCCAGAAATGGTGGAAGAAATACTCATGTCACCTTATCTATATATAGATTTTATCACAGGAATATTCTGGACACAAAAAGCGAAGGTCACACTCATGATTGTATCAAAGCCTAAATGCCAAGGGAGAGTGGATTACTAAAAAGAACCATGTCCAGGTTGCCTAATGCTCTCAAATGTAAATCCAATTGGTGACTACATATTTGTTTCTTCCTAAGATTATATATTCAACCTCAACCATGTTGAAAATGTCTAATCCTATCACTCACTTTATACTTTGCCTGATTTCGTAATATCTTTATTGATACCTGCTTTCATACATATTTCCCCCAGTTCATCATTGTGACTGACACTTCACATATGCTGACATTTACATTCACTCTCTACCCGAAACCCTATTGCTAAAGAACTTTTGGTCCAAATCCTATACTCACTCTTCTTTCTAAACCTACTGACTATCTTCCTAATGCTACTGACTATAGTTTTTTGACTCGATGTTCTCTTCGACAATCAATCATCCAAGGTATAAGGTCCTATGCCATTGTATATCAATTTATCTGAGACACATGTGCAGAACATTATTCAAACCTAAGTATCCCACTCAAGGGCCCAGTTCCCTTCTGGCTTCCAATCTTACCTAGATATTTGTTTTTATACTTATATTTTACCTATATATTCTTGTAAATATCACAGGCTCCCAATACCATTATTCATCCAGCAGAAAGATTCCTAACGCAAATCAAACATGTTATTAACCCTAAACATACACTTTTCCCTCAATCTAACTTTACAGAAGAGGAGGGACAGAGTTGGTCTTACAATACAGTAATGTAAGGGATCTTCCACCTGCTGAGAACATCAAAGGTATATGCAGAAATTATCCCCTGAGATGATGAAGGAAGCTATGAAGGACCTAAGAGAGCAAAAGACATCTTCCATGGCAAACTATCTGGTCAGGATGAAGGGATGTGTCTGAATCAGCCTCTACCTTCTTAATGTAGAGAAGATGGACCAAACCAGGCCTGTGTGGAGAGCTGTACCCAGGTACCTATGGTTGGTATACCATTCTAACTGTGAAAGTGTGACAGGAAGTAGGGACAGCCTCCATCTCATGGGACTTTTAAAAGTAACTTTTAGGACAAAGTGGTTGCCAAGTCAGTGACCTCATTCAGTTCCTGAAGGAAATGACCTCACCTCACTGTCTTGGTGATGGAACTCTCTGGACATTTGATCCTGGAAGACAGGCACGAAGAGCCAGTCACAGTACCAGTCCCAGTGGTCTCACTTGTTTTGTTTTACCAAGAACAGAGTCAGTCTTTCTTAGTACCTACTGATGTGACGATGGCCAAATGACAGGAAAGCTCTGAAGAGGAGCTTTTCCTGGGAAAGCAGGTAGTGGCTCACCCATGGCTCCTAACAACTTCAATGTGTTGGCCAAGGAGACCAGATATGATACAGGACAGGCCATTTTGGGGGATCATACAATGGCCCACCATTCCGAGGACACTCTGGATAATCACAGACTTACTTGAGCAAAGGAGGTGCCTTTGAGTGTGTGTGTGTGTGGGTTTGTGGTTTTGTCTCATGTTCTGAGAATAGGAAGGAAAGGCTCTTTTTTTGGATTGGTGTGGACTGTTTCCAGTAAGTCGTTTGACAAGGCGAGTGCTTCTATGTTTGTGCATCCCACTCTGTCCGTGGTTGTAGACATTAGAAAAGAGAATGCATCAATGGATGTGTCCTGTCTAGTAGAAAGCATTCATCCTGCCCAATTTACAAATGGACTGCAGCTTGTCTTATTGAAGGGCAACATCTGCTCTCTTACTAAGTTTCTGTTTTCTTCCTGAATTCTGGAAACTCTCCAGAATAGCCTCATGGTTTTGTGTCCAAGATATGTACAACCTCCAAGCTCTGTGATATGGTGATGTACTGGATAGCTGAAGGGACTGGCTAGCATCTAAGAAAACTCAGATATCAGTGGGACCAGGAAAGTCTCAGTGGAGAAACCCTTCTTTGGGCCTTTTGCTTACCTATTGTTCTACTGCCCTGAATTTCAGGAAGGTCTTTACCTCAGGACACTCATTTGTGAAGCCGGAAGAAAACAGTTTTAAAATGGAAATGAATGGGTATCACTGGTGGCTCTTTGCTTAATTGCTTTGGAAATGGATGTTTCTGAAACAGCCTCTTGGCCCTGTGTGAGGCTGTGGTTAGATACCCAGCACCTTATACATCCCACGTGTTCATCCAAAACCAAAATGGCCAAAAGAGCAGTCCTTGTGGATGAAGTCTCTCCCTACCTCTGTAAGGTTCCTGACCTCTATCAAGTGAGAATAGGGTGCCTTTGGGTCAAATGAGTTCTTAAAAGCCCTTCAGAGGCTAGCCCATAGGTGATTCCAATGATTCCAATTCACATGAAGATTCTAAACACCACAGTCAGTAGTCCTCAAATTGAAGAAGCAGAGCAGTATTAACGGCAGGCCTATTTGATCAGTTATGGTTCACAGGAAAGTGTTCAGGCCACCCCAACTTTAAGCAAATGAGGGGCAAGGGAGCTTATTTTGGACACTGTATTGGGCTGTGCTCCTCATGGAAACCTCCATCCAGAGGTTAAAATGAGTGTCTATATGGAAGAAGATGATGGCCATGTGGAAGTGTTCTGGTTTTAATTGTGGTTATTAGTGTGGTTGTTGGAAAATATGACTGGCTCCACCTGGTCTTGAACTCTGGTGTTATTCCCCTTAGAGACTGAGTTCTGGAACTGATCTCAGAGAAGTATTGCCATGAGTTTTGTTGGGATTTTAGAAGGCCATGCATGAGAGGCACCCTTGGAAACTGAGATCTGTGCCCAGGAAGGCTTTCCACAGAGCACAGGGAATCTCAGCCAGGTTATCACATAATTTTTTTCTGAAAGAATTAGCAGCCATGGTTGAGAGTCAAAACACGCAAGGATTTCACATTGTAGACCTCAATGGGCCTGGCTTCATGTGACCATTTGGCAACTCTTTGGGAAGCCTTGCCTGTGAGAGTCCTCAAGAGCGTTCATTGAAATGGGCTTCCTCACCATTTAATGGTTACTGAATTAAATGAAACCCTCAGTGCCTCCAACTTCATCCTTAAATACCATGAAATTTTTGAAATTCCCATGACCAGGTGGCACTGGAAAACCATTGGAGATCCTGTTGCTGATCATGAGTGTACAGGAAAGTGCCTTGATTGACTGGGTTTCACAAAAATGGTGTAGAACAGAGATGCCAGTAAGTTGGAACCTGCTGAGTAGTGGGCCTACAGCAAAGGTGGGTAGGTGTGAGATAAAACATCTCTGGTGGTTTCATGTGGATTGGTCATTGGCTTTCAAATGGCTTGTGACTGACATGGTGCAGCTAGCAGACCCTTATATGTAAAGGCATCTTGTTATATGGATAGGTTTCTGGGCAATGTTCAGAATCAGGTTGATATGGTCAAGGGGTCAAGCTATGTTGGACATAAGCCTGGTTGGTGCATTCTCCTGCAGACTCTGTCCCACCACACGTGACAGAACTCCCTCCAGCACTGTGTCCCAGTTGAACTCCTTGTATTTCATGAAGCAAATACCAATCTCCCAGTGCAGCCGCAAGAATCACCACGAAAAGTAGAGTATGACCAAATGGCTTCAAAGTCCACACGGAGAGACACTTATTCCCCAGTTGCCACAGTTTACCTACAAAGTGAGAATTCAGCACTGCTGCCTCATTTTCATTGGAAAATAAGATACCATGTCCTCCAGGTCACATAGATGTTGACCCAGTTTTGATGCTCTCACTTCATAGGATGCTAAAGCTACCGACAACAACATACATTTCAAGTGTCCCAACTCAGAGGCAGTATCTCAAGAAGTTTTTAGGCCTGCAGAGCTCCATGTTTGTGGAGTGTTTACCTTGTCTTTTACTTTTGGAAACTCATCTACCACCTCCACGGTTGTGAACTCCTGAGCATATTCCATTCCGGGTATGTATTCACAGATTTTCTAACTCTTATTCTCTAATTGTGTATTTCTTCCAGCGAGGGTAATATCAAGGGATTTTTCTTAATGTGAGTGGGAAGAGTTTTGTGTAGCACATATTTGCAAACACATTGGGTTTACTTTCCTATTTTCCATTCGAAATACTGAATCTCTGACACTAACCCATACCCTACTAGACTCTTACTACTAATCCTTATATGATGGAGAATAGTAACCCAAACAGAATACAAATATCAGCAATTCAGAGAAGGCATGATATGTAGTTGGACATCCCTTTTGGATTATATTGTTTAGGAGTTATAAATATAATTAATGTTTATTGACATAGTTCTCCATGTGTTTTTAAAATTAACAAATATGTGAATCCCTCTCTCCCTTTTCTGTAGCCTACTAAGCACATGTATTTTTATATGCACAAATAGAATCCTACCTGGTAACACATGTACATTCTTCTGAGGTGGCTGACATGGCAGATAAAAATTGTGAGAAGAGATCACTACTCCTAACCTCTGTTGGAACAGAAAATTCAACCTATGGGTGAGCTTCCTAGTTGACCAATATTATGCATAAATCCATTTTCAGTAAAATGTATATTTTTGGATAAGTGGATGTTATATATTTAATGATGAATTTCGATTGGCATATATATTGCTACTTTTTAATGTCTCTGTGTGTGTTTGTGCATGTGTGTGTGTATATATATATATATATATATATATATATATATATATACTCTCCAGATTTTTCAAAATATGAAATATATGTGTCTTATTATACACTTCCTAAAATCATTCATATTCATGTATGAGGATTTATAATGAACTTTTCACATGATTATTCTCAGAAATATTCATCCACCTGAAATACATATTTGTTTCCTAATACTGAAAACTAACTTCAGTGAATGGTGCATACAAATCATAATATTTTGACATTGCAAGATGGCCGCGAATAGAGAGCATCATACCCAGTGTACTGTGCCACTGCGCAGGTGACTAACGACTAAGAACGACAAAAAACTATCTTGTTAGGAACTTACAGCAAAATGGGGGTGCACTGAAACCTAGAAGAAGGATTTCTAGCACTGAGGTCCGGTAAATGAGTCTCAAACACGAGCCAACTCTGCGACCAGAGATCCTTTCTGACTGATCCGCTCGACCCGTCCAGTGGCTACAGACGGCAGGGCACCACCGAGATGCGATCAATAATCACGGAGAAACGTTGATGCAGATTCTGTGGAATTCTGCCAGTAGAGTCCCCACTGAGCCCTGGGCTGAGTTCAGGGTTTCAGATGGGGAAGGAAGTGGTACAGTTCTAACCCCCACAATGGAAACTCCACGAAGGAAACCAACGGCCACCATCTTGGTGAGCTGAAGTAACGACAGCCACTCTCCTACAGATTGCAACAATAAAACAGGTGCTGTTACTCAGCTCATTTCCCATAATTCGGGGAATTTGCATCAAATCTCTCCTAGGCTTTCTGGGGGAGAGATTATCAGAGCGAGCCTGCATAAAGATAGGGGAAAACTAGAGGCACCTGACTTTCAACTCCCCCTTACATCAGTGGTGAAAAAAACCTGTCTAGCCAGCACTGAGGGAGGGGCAAGCGGAAAAAAAATCAAAACAATAGAGTGCGGGGGTTCCCAATAGCCAACTGTGCAATCAGAGATCCGGGCTGATTGAATCATGCAGCCAGGCCTGCTGTTACAGATGGCGGGGCACCACCTAGAAGTGACCTGAAGCAGGAAGAAATGTTGCTGCGGATTCTGTGGAATCCTGCCGGCTGAGCTCCCACTGATCCCCAGGCTGAGTTTGGGAATTCAGACAGGGAAGAAAGTGGTATAATTCTATCCTCCACAAAAGAAACTCCACCAAGGAAACCAGCGGCCATCATCTTTGAGATCTGAAGTAACCACCGCCCCTCTACAATAGATTTCAACAATAAAACAGGTGTGTGTTACTCAGCTCATCTCTCATACAGCGGGGAATTCGCATAAAATCTCTCCTAGGCTTTCCGGGGGAGGGATTATCAGAGCAAGCCTGCATAATGATGCAAGAAAAACTAGAGACACCTGACTTTCGACTCCCCCTACCAACAGTGGCGATAACGAAACGTGTATAGCCAGTGCTGGGGGAGGGGCAAGTGGAAAAAATCAAAACAATAGAGTGTCTGGGTTCCCAATAGACACCCTCCACACCCAACAAACGGCAGGCCCAGAGTACAGTTTGAACTGCCAAGAGGCATCACTCAAGGGAAATCTGGTCTAGAAAAAGATACCAGGACAAGCAGGAGAAACCAAAGGACTAGAAGCCAGGCCCTTGTGACTGGGCGGCTGGAGACCGCAGGCCCGCACGTGAAATTCCACCCACTGCCTGAGTGACTGGGCGGCTGAGGAATGCCCACCCACCGGCAACCGAGCGTGAGACTGGGTGGCTAGAGATTGCCAACCCACCGGCGACAGCCCACCTGCTGCCCGCGTGACTGGGCGGCTGGAGACCGCCCGCCTGCCAGTGACCCGGAGCTGAAACAAACCAGAGACAGTCAAGTCCCACCCCCCAATTCGTACACCTCGGCAAGGAGCCTGGGGCCCGCCAAAGCAGAGAGGTGACATCACTGGAGCTCGGCCTTCGGAATTACTTCCAAGCGGAATCCACTTTAGCAGGCATAGTTTACCAACACAAAGGAGAGACAACAGAGATATACAACACCAAAACAAATCTAAAGAATAAAGCAGAAACACAGCAATCAAATAGAGCTGGAAAGTAACGTGAACATCATGAAAAAACAAGGGCAAAAAAGGAGTACAAACAATGCAGGACAACTTAATTCTACAGGAGGACCTTGAAGAATCAGAAACAGGGATAGGGAAAGAACTCAAGGCATACCGAACTCAGATGGAAAGGAATATTAGAGAAGATATGAGGCAGCAAGTCCAAGCAATAAAAGTATATTTTGAAAATGAATTAAACAAACAAATTCAAATGGCAAAGAATGAGCTTTACCAGGAGATAGAGATCTTAAAAAAATATTAAACAGTAATCCTAGAAATGCAGGAAAATATAAACCAAATTAAAAACTCAAACGAGAATATTACAAATAGACTAGATCAAGTAGAAGTCAGAACATCAGATAATGAAGACAAAGTTTATCAACTTGAAAAGAATATAGTCAACACAGAAAAGATGCTTAAATCCCACCAGGAATCTATTCAAAAGATATGGGATGTCATAAAAAAAAAAACAAATTTAAGAGTCATCAGGATAGAAGAAGGCATAGAGATTCAAACCAAAGGAATGGACAACATATTAAATGAAATAATTCTATCAAACTTCCCAGAGATGAATGATGGATTGGATTGCCAATTCCTGGAAGCCTACAGGACCCCAAACATTCAAAACCAAAATAGACCAACTCCAAGACATATAATTATGAAGATAGCCAACATACAGAACAAGGAGAGAATATTAAAAGCTATAAGAGAAAGGAGGCAGATTACATTCAGGGGTAAACCAATTAGGTTAACAACTGATTTTTCATCACATACTTTGAAAGTGAGAAGATCCTGGAACAATGTAATTCAAATGCTGAAAAAAAAAAAAGAATTCCAACCAAGAATACCATATAAAGCAAAATTAAGCTTCAGATTTGACAATGAAATTAAAGTTTTTCACGATAAACAAAAGCTAAAACTATTCTCAGCCAGAAAACCAGCACTGCAAAGCATTTTGTGCAAAATACTACAAGAAGAAGAGTTAAAAAATAGTGCCCAAAACTATCAGTGGGAAGTATCTCAGTAAAGCGGGAGGAAAGTAACCAAAAAAGTAAAAACTATCCAAACTAAAATATAATAAATAAATAAACATGACTGGAAGTACAAATCATATTTCAATTGTAACCTTAAATGTTAATGGCCTAAATTCACCAATCAAGAGACATGTGCTAGTAACCTGGATCAAAAAAACAAATCCAATAATATTCTGCCTTCAGGAGACTCATATGATAGGAAAAGACATACACAGGCTGAAGGTAAAAGGTTGGGAAAAATCATAACACTCACACGGCCCTCGGAAGCAAGAAGGATTTGCCATACTCATATGGAATAAAATCAACTTCAAACCTATGTTAATCAAAAGGGATAAAGAATGACACTATATTCTGTTAAAAGGAATCATCCACCAACAAGAAAAAAACAATTATCAATTTGTATGCACCAAGCAATGGAGGTGCAACGTTCATAAAACAAACTCTCCTCAAGTTCAAGAGTCAAATAGACTACAACACAATAATTATGGGTGACTTCAACATACCACTCTCGGCATTAGAGAGATCCTCTAGACAAAAACTGAATAAAGAAACTATAGAACTCAACAGCACAATTAATAACCTAGACTTAACCGACATATATAGAATATATCAACCATCATCAAGTGGATACATGTTCTTCTCAGCAGCACATGGATCCTACTCAGAGATACACCATATATTATGCCATAGGGCAATTCTCAGTAAATATAAAGGCATGGAGATTATACCGTGCACCATATATGATCATAATGGAATGAAACTGGAAATCAATGAGAAAAGAAAGAAGGAAAAATCCTACATCACATGGAAAATGAACAACATGCTACTGAATGATCAATGGGTTACAGAAGACATAAAGAAGAAGATAAAAAAATTCTTAGAGACAAATGACAATACAGACACAACATACCGGAATCTATGGGACACAATGAAAGCAGTTTTAAGAGGAAAATTCATTTCTTGGAGTTCTTTCCTCAAAAAAAGAAAAATACAACAAATAAATGAACTTAAACTACACCTCAAAAACCTAGAAAAGGAAGAGCAAAACAATAGCAAATGTAGTAGAAGACAAGAAATAATTAAATTTAGAGCAGAAATCAATAAAATTGAATCCAAAAAAAAAAAACGTTGAAAAAATTAATAAAACTGAAAGTTGGTTCTTTGAAAAAATAAATAAGATTGACAGGCCCTTAGCCATGCTAATGAAGAGAAGAAGAAAGAGAATTCAAATTTCTAACATATGGGATGAAAAAGGCAATATCACAACAGACACTACAGAAATACAGAAGATAATAACTATATTCCAATAAAATAGAATATTGTGAAGATATTGATAAATTTCTTAAGTCATACGATCTGCCCAGATTGAGTCAGGAAGACACAAACAATTTAAACAGGCCAATAACAAAGGAAGAAATAGAAGAGGCAATCAAAAGACTACCAACCAGAAAAAAAGCCCTGGACCGGATGAGTATACAGCGGATTTCTACAAAACCTTCAAAGAAGAATTAAAACCAATATTTTTCAAGCTTTTTCAAGAAATAGAAAAAGAAGGAGCTCTTCCAAATTCATTCTATGAGGCCAACATCACCCTGATCCCGAAACCAGACAAAGACACTTCAAAGAAAGAATACTACAGACCAATATCTCTAATGAACTTGGATGCAAAAATTCTCAATAAAATCCTGACGAATCGAATACAAAAGCATATCAAAATAATTGTGCACCATCATCAAGGAGGATTCATCCCCGTGATGCAAGGATGGTTCAATATACGAAAATGAATAAATGCCATTCACCACATCAATAGAATTAAAGACAAGAACCATATGATAATCTCGATAGATGCAGAAAAAGCAATTGACAAAGTTCTGCATCCCTTAATGTTCAAAACACTATAAAAACTAGGGATAACAGGAACTTACCTCAACATTGTAAAAGCTATATATGCTAAACCTCAGGCTAGCATCATCCTAAATGGAGAAAAACTGAAGGCATTTCTTCTAAAATCTGGAACAAGACAGGGATGCCCTCTATCACCACTTCTATTCAATTTAGTTCTTGAAATACTAGCCAGAGCAATTAAACAGACAAAAGAAATTAAAGGCATAAAAATAGGAAAAGAAGAATTTAAAGTATCACTATTTGCAGATGACATGATAATATACTTAACAGACACAAAAAGGTCTACAAAGAAATGGCTAGAGTTAATAAATGAATTCAGAAATGTTGCAGGATATATAATTAATATGCATAAATCAAAGGCATTCCTGTATAACAGCAACAAAACTTCTGAAATGGAAATGAGGAAAACCACTCTATTCACAATATCCTCAAATAAAATAAGATACTTGGGAATCAACCTAACAAAAGAGGAGAAAGATTTATATAATGAAAACTACAGAACTCTAAAGAGAGAGATAGAAGAAGATCTCAGAAGATGGAAACATGTGCCCTGTTCATGAATAGGCAGATCAAACAACATAAAAATGGCAATATTACACAATGTTCTCTATGGGTTTAATGCAATGTCAATCAAAATTCCAATGGCATTTCTTGTAGAAATAGATAAATCAATCATGAAATTCATATGGAAAAACAAAAGACCCAGAATAGCAAAAGCAACTCTAAGCAGGAAGTGTGAATCTGGAGGTATAGCGATACCAGAGTTCAAACTGTACTACAAAGCAATAGTAACAAAAACAGCATGGTACTGGTACCCAAAAAAGCAGGTGGACCAGTGGTACAGAAGAGAGGACACAGAAACCAATCCACAAAATTACAACTTTCTTATATTTGATAAAGGGGCTAAAAGCATGCAATGGAGGAAGGATAGCATCTTCAACAAATGGTGCTGGGAAAATTGGAAATCCATACGCAACAAAATGAAACTGAATCCCGTTCTCTCGCCATGCACAAAATTTAACTCAAAATGGATCAAGGATCTAGATATAAAATCAGAGACACTGCATTTCATAGAAGAAAAAGTTGGCTACGATCTACATACTGTGGGGTCGGGCTCCAAATTTCTTAATAGGATGCCCATAGCCCAAGAGATATTAACAAGAATAAAAAAATGAGACTTACTTAAACTAAAAAGTTTTTTTTCTCTGCAAGAGAAACAATAAGAGAGGTAAATAGAGAGCCTACATCCTGGGAACAAATTTTTACCCCTCACACTTCAGATAGAGCCCTAATATCCTGAATATACAAAGAATTAAAAAAAAAAAAACTATCAATAAGATAACAAATAACCTAATCAACAAATGGGCCAAGGACCTGAAAAGACACTTCACTGAGGAGGACATACAATCAATCAACAAGTACATGAAAAAATGCTCACCATATCTATCAGTCAGAGAAATGCAAATCAAACCCACCCTAAGATACCATCTCACTCCAGTATGATTGGCAGCCATTATGAAGTCAAACAAAAACAAGTGTTTACGAGGATCTGGGGAAAAGGGGACACTTGTACACTGCTGGTGGGACTGCAAATTGGTGAGGCCAACATGGAAAGCAGTATGGGGATTCCTGGGAAAGCTAGGAATGGATCCACCATTTGAACCAGCTATTGCCCTTCTCAGACTATTCCCTGAGGATCTTAAAAGAGTGTACTAAAGGGATACTGCCACATCAATGATGATAGTGGCACAATTCACAATAGCTAGACTGTGGAACCAACCTAGATGCAATTCAATAGATGAATGGATAAAAAAAATGTGGCATCTATACACGATGGATGCAGCACTAAAAAATGACAAAATCATAGAATTTGCAGGGAAATGGATGGCATTAGAGCAGATTATGCTAAGAGAAGCTAGCCAATCCTTAAAAAAAACAAATGCCAAATGTCTTCTTTGATAAAAAGAGAGTAACTAAGAATAGAACAGGGAGGAAGAGCATGAGGAAAAGATTAATATTAAACAAAGACGAGTGGGAGAGAGAAAGGGAGAGAGAAGGGAAAGCATATGGAAATGGTAGGAGACCCTCATTGTTACACAAAATTACATATAAGACGTTGTGAGGGGAAAGGCGGGAACAAGAGAGAGATGTGAAGAATAACAGATGAGGAAGAGAGGGAAGATAGGATGTTAGGGGAGGGGGGATAGTAGGGGATAATAAAGGTAGCAGAGGACAACAGTCACTAATATGACATTATGTAAAAATGTGAATGTGTAACTGATGTGATTCTGCAATTCGTATTTGGGGTAAATTGGGAGTTCATAACCCATTTGAGTCAAATGTATGAAAGATGATATATCATGAGCTTTGTAATGTTTTGAAAAACCAATAAAAATAAATAAACAAAGGTTTAAAATTGAGTGGGAAGAAATCAGCTAAAAAAGAGTTGAGATGCATTCATTTTGATAAGCAGAAAGTTTGTTTTGTGTAGTTGTAAATATCACAAATTTATTTTACCAGAAAACTGGCTTTTAAAAATGAACATATATTGAGATTAAAGGATAATCCACCTACCTTCATGAAAAATTCATATCATTTCCTATATTTTTCATATTTCATTTTTTTCATGAATATTTTGTCATGGACCAGGTCTAGTCTTAGGCTACCTCATCTGACAAGTTCATACAATGTGTTGGATTGTTCTTTTCATCTTTTATTTGATAGTTTCTAGCTGATAATGTGTATTTTTCCTTATCTTTATTTGGACATACCTACCCAACTACATCTTTGCATTTTATGTTTTACTGGAGAAGAGACTCATCAAAAGCTCTTTATTATATGTATCAACAATCAAACATTTAGAGCATGCAATTATTCTTAATTCTGCATGAAAATATCTTTGTACCATTTTTCTTATAAAGATGTAGAATTATTAATACTGTCCCTACTGTAATAAGTAACTACTTACAAGAAGAATTAAACAATTGACTTTATATCAATCATGAATATGAAAATTAATAAAATAAGTATTTGGCAATAAATATGCAATTGATAGAAATTAAAATCACGAGAAAGCCATTTAAAATGTCAGTGCATATGGTCCTTAAATAATAGGTTGTTCAAATGAAATTTCTCTAATTCATAAGAGTTAATATGCCATATTACAGCTTAATGTAATATAAAAACTTAAATGATAAGTATCGATAAATAAGAATGATACCTGTTTACTTAAATATGTTTATTTAATTTTCACTGTAAGTTGTTAATTCTGGAAGACTTGAAAATTAAGAAATACTTGGTCTATATTATTTCTAACAGACTAATCAAAGCACTTTTAAATATATATGTATATATATAACATATGTAATACATATGCATGAATATAGATACATATGTATAATAAATGTATTGTAATATATCTTTAGGTTATTATAATTATTAAATTTTCTCAAGAAAAAAGAATGACTATAAAAAACAAATGTAAATTTCATAGCATATTACTGTTTGTAATGACATAAGAGAAAAACTCCTATGGAGGGAAAATGAAAAAGGAAGAGAGAGAAGGGGGAAAATGAGGAAGAAAGTGAGTAAAGAAGAGGGAGAGGAGTGTTTGATTATAAGATAAAAGTGGAGGGTCTGGGTGTCTGGCTCAGTGGTAACATGCTTGGCTAGCATGTGTGAGGCACTGGGTTATATTCTCATCACCACATATAAATAAATAAAATGAGGTCGATCAACAACTGAAAAAATTTAAAAAAAAGTAGAAATATTACCAAAATTCCAAGTTTTTATGAATGCTAAATAAAAAAAAATTGTTACATAGCCTTATGTAATTTCTAGACTCCCGAAAATAGTCATTTAATGATTGATTACTAGTGCGATAACTAAAAATCCATTGCTCTTTCCTCAACATTCTGTGGCATGCTAGTGCTTAAATAAATTGTACTATAACACCAAAAAAATTCTAATATTTCTACAGTAACTGACCCAGTTTAACATAAATGCAAGAAGATTCCTATGGGATATAATTGTATTTTGACGTTCATTTTTATTCAACACTGGTACATTACTATTTCTCCAGTTTATGCACATCATAGTATGTATATTTCATTCACAATTTAGCAAATTTATACGCATTTGTTTTACTTTCAATCACTTCCTGCTTCAGAACACATGTATTCCTCCACGTTTCTTGACTGCTCCTTTCATGAGACTTTTTTCCAAAGACATTATTTTTGATTTCCATTATCATTTTTGAAGCAAAACTCACACACCCGTCATGATAAACCATAACCCTAATATTACCATTAGATGTAAAACTGGTGGGAATGAATGATTGTATATCAATATAAGATTTCTTGTACACTTTCAAATATCAATTCAATCCATTATTTAAAGTGGAACCACTTATATTATTTAATCACAGTATGGTCTATTCATGCATTATCTCTATGTTGATAGACACAGGGTACACCTCTGTGTACCCCCAATAATAATTTGTATATCTTCAAAATTTTGCTCCCAGAAATGGTGGAAGAAATATTCATGTCAACTGATCTACATATACATTTTATCACAGTAATATTTTGGACACAAAATGCAAATGTCACACTTAGGATTGTCCAAAAGCCTAAATGGAAAGTGAACATGGATTACTAAATATATCCATGTCTTGGATGCCTAATTCTCTCAAATGTCAATCCTATTGGTGAGTTCATATTTGTTTCTTCCCAAGATTATATATTCAACCTCAACCATGTTGAAAATGTCTAATCCTATCACTCACTTTATATTTTGTCTGATTTCCTAATGTCTCTATTGATATCTCTTTTCTTACATATTTTTCCCAGTTCATCATAGTGACTGATTCTTCACATGTGCTGACATTTAAATTCACTCTTTATCCGAAACCCTATTGCTAAAGAACTTTTTGTCCAAATACTATACTCACTCTTTTTTCTAAACCTACCGACTATTTACCTAATCCTACCGACTATCCCTTTTTGACTGGATGATCTCTTCAACAATCAATCATCCAAGGTACAAGGTCCTATACCATTGTATATTGATTTATCTGAGACATCTGTGCAGAACATACTTCAAAGCTAAGTATCCCAATCACGGGCCCAATGCCTTTCTGGTCTTCAAATCTTACCTAGATTTCAGTTTTCATAATTATATTTTACCTGTATATTCTTATAAATATTGCAGGTTCCCAATACCATTATTCATCCAGCAGAATGATTCCTAACACAAATCGAACATGTTATTAATCCTAACTATACACTGTTCCCTCAATCCAACTTTACAGAAGAGCAGGGACAGAGTTGGTCTTACAATACAGGGGTGTAGGGGATCTTCCACCTGTTGACAACCTCAAATTTCCATGCAGATATGATCCCTGGAGAAGATGCAGGCAGCTATGAAAGGCCTGAGAGAGCAAAAGTCATCTTCCATGGAAAACAACTCGGTCAGGTTGAAAGCATGTGTCTGAATCATCCTCTCTTTTCTTAATGTAGGGAAGATTGACCAAACTAGGCCTTTGTGGAGAGCTGTTCCCAGGTGCCTATGGTTTCTATACCATTCGAACTTGTGAAAGTGTCACAGGAAGTTGGGGCATCCTCCATATTATGAGACCCTAGGAAGCAAATGTTAGGACAAAGTGGTTGCAAAGGCAGTGACCACATTCAGTTCCTGAAAAAAGTGACCTCACCTCACATCCTTGTTGATGGAACTCTCCGAATTTGGGTACCAGGAAGCCAGGCATCCAGACCCAGTCCAAGCTCCAGTCACAGTGGTCTCACTTGTTTGGATTTACCAAGGACAGAGTCAGTCTTTTGTGGTACCTAGTGATGTGAGGATGGCCAAATGCCAGGAAAGTTCTGAAGAGGGGCCCTTCCGGAGAAAGAAGGTAGAGGCTCACTGCTGTCTCCTGACCACTTCACAGAGTTGGCCCAGGAGACCAGATCTGAGACAGGACAGGCCATTTCTATGGAACATAGTATGGCCCTCCAGTCAGAGGACACTCTGGATAGTTTCAGTCCTACTTGGGGGAAGGAGGTGACTTTGTGGGTGTTTGAGTGGGTTTGTGGTTTTTTCTCATGTTCTGAGAATAGTTAGGAAAGGGGGTTTTTTTGGTTTGGAGTGAACTGTTTCTAGTTAGTCCTTTGACAAGGCGAGTGTTTCTATGTCTGTGTATCCCACTGTGTCCATGGTTGTAGACATTAGAAAAGAGAATGCCTCAATGGGTGTGTTCTGTCAAAGAGAAAACTTCCAAGCATTTATCCTGCCCATTTTATAAATGGACTGTGGCTTGCCTTATCATTGGGCAACACCTACTATTTTCTTACGTTCCTGTATCCTTCCTGAATTCTGGCCACTCTCCAAAATAGGCTCATGGTTTTGTGTACAAGATATGTACCACTTCCAAGCTCTGTGACATGGCCATGTACTGGATAGCTGAAGGGAATGGCAAGCATCTCAGAAAACTCTGATATCAGTGTGACCAGTAAAGTCTCAGTGGAGAAACCCTGCTTTGGGCCTTTTGATTACCTATTGTTATGTTGCCCTGAATATCAGGAACGTCTTTTCCTCAGGCTACTCCTTCCTGAAGCCTGAAGAAAACAGTTCTCACATGGAAATGAATGGGCATTACCTTTGTGTTTTACAATAAAACCTTCACAGAGATTAGGCTCTCATTAACTTAAAAATACTTTTAAATTGTATCTAAGTGTAAAAAGTAACATGTAACTGTACATATCTTTTTGATAACAAGTCCAATTATACAACACAAATGATACACATAAATCTCCAACATGTTTTTATTTTAAGCCTAGAATTACCATACAACCTTAGAACACCAGCATGATACAATGCTCTTTTGAAGCTTCTACCTTACACACTTGTATACCTGGAAGATATGAACACATTAACACCACAATTACTTTGATGTTTTTGTATTAACCAAGTTTAGCTTTTTAAAGAAATAACCTGGCACAATTTTATAAAAACAGTACTTGTTTAGCCAGCTGTTTAATTTTTTAAGATTACTTGCTCAAAACTTACACATATAACCAACTTACACAAACCTTTTTATTATTTACTTAAACCATTTTAATTACTTAATCATATAGACTCTCTTATTGAGAAACACATTTTCCCTCTATTAAATCTATATCTAGAAACTTTTAGTTTCTCTTTTCCATCTGTGAACCTCTTTCTGTTCACA